>NC_036838.1:34238369-34293415 GCF_002910315.2 Salvelinus sp. IW2-2015
TCTTCTGACCCTCATCCGTCCGCCTGACATAGACATTGTTGTCAAAAAAAAAACAAATAATTTAACTAGGCAAGTGCGGTAAGAACAAATTCTTATTTTACAATGATGGAGCCTACCGGGGACATAACCTCCTTGTTCAGGGGCAGAATGACAAGTTTTTACCTTGTCAGCTCGGGATTCAATCCAGCAACCTTTCGGTTACTGGCCCACTGCTCTAACCACTGACTACCTGCCGCCCCAAAGATGCTGAATAGACAAAAACTGAAGTTGTTCATCTTGATGTGGATGTGAAGTAAAACGATTAGAAAGTCTGGGAAAACGGATGATGACATATGTCCAGACTAGCATCCCCCAAATGTGTCCCTATCTGGGGCCATTAGCTTTCCCCAGAATGGGCAAAATTTGGTCCAGACGTTCTCTAAGAACTGATTGAGCCCATAAAACAACAGCCTTACATTAGACCTTGATTTGTATATTCAGTATGCTGTGGAAAAACTAATGAGATATTTTCTACGTATAGTGGAATAATACCTGATAAGAAAGATGGATTTGGCGACCCTTTTCAAGGGATTGCAGGCTCCTCTTGCCTTTGTTTTGAATGAGAAAGAAGTGGAAATTGTCGATTATTGAATTCAATGAGATCTCTACCCTGACCTAACTCATTCCTCAGTCGCCTATGTATGAAGAGTCCACAATCCCACACATATTAAACCAAATATTGAGACTAGCCACACCAAAGTACCTACAAATGGGTATGTGCGCGCATTATTACCATCACCAGGAGTCTTTATCTGGCAGTAGTGCGTGCATGGTAAAATCCCCGGGGAAAGCCAAAGCCCCCACCCCAAAAAATGTGTGTAGTTGCGTTGTTGCTCATATAACCCTTTAGTTCATATGCCTTGACACCATAGTATAAACTTGTTGGTTAAAGGCTTGTAAGTAACATTTCACGGTAAGGTCTACACCGGTTGTATTTCGGCGGCATGTGGACAAATACGATTTGATTTTATTACTGGAGCCTTAAGGTCGAGACAATAAGAAGACAGTGGCAGAAATAAATTCAACCACACAAAAACTTTCTCTGTTCAAGGAAGTCCACAAAACATATTGCATTAACAAAGACTACATGACCTACAGCCGGTCAAGCAAGGTAATGTTTCCGGACATTGTCGGCTACTAAGCAGCTATTGATTTAGAACCACTGGAGAGTTTACCGCAAGTCACAAGAAAACAGAAGCTGCCTCCACATTCCAAGCATCATTTCCAAGTTCAACATTTAACATAATCAATCACCCTACAGTATGTTAGTCTAATTACAGTGTACAACTAAAACGATACCAAAAACTATTTTTAGTCAATCAACATAGAGCTAAAAATGACAGGCTGTCCATGGTACTGGTTTCTGTGTGTGTGTGGCTACGTGTAGTAGAAAAAACATGTTGACCGTCACCCTACTGTAGAGAACCCCAATGCCTCTCTTCATGTTGCCTAAAACGGTTTATAACTGTGATACAGTACACACTTTAAGTTCTGGTTGTCCTAGTTACCTGGCTTAAAATGCTGCTTGCTAGCTTAACGGTCCCGTTTCTTGGGCCACGGATGGAGCCAGGCCCAGCTAGTTAAACATTAGCCTACTACATCTAACGTGAGCTACATTGTTGAACTTCCATCCCTCAGGCCAGGGCAAAAGTGTATTGAATGTATGGGTAACATTAGACATCGCCGGTTATTAATCATTGGCCAGTACGGAAAATTTAGTAAAACCGCAAGTCCCAAAATCCCTATCTCCCAAAATTAGTAAAGGGATGTGTTTCAGCTAGTATAGCCACCGGAGGACAATGATCCAAACAATGACATTTTTTTATCTGTCATACCGTTTGGCTTATGGATGTGATTGTGTCTGAAGTCAAATCACAAACGGGCTTCCCTTTACACTTTTTTTGGTCTCACCAGGACAATTCACAGCTTGAGCACATTCAGTTTAGCTCAACGCTGATTTGGATATTTTTTTTAAATATTTTTTATCAAAGGCAAATGCTTGCAGGCTTCTCTTGCATTCAATGTTTATGATGCAGCAAACAATTGTCATACTCTTTTTGACCAGACAGCATCAGATAGATATACGCTACACATTACATGCAGACAGAGGAGCGGCTGTTTTGGTTACTGCTGATGCTTTCTGCCGGTGAATACACTTCAGCGTCTTGTGATTGAATGACATTATGAAACACAGAAAGACCAAAAGATAAATTATTTAGTATGTTTTTAGATTTTTTTTTGTACATTTTTGGAGAGCCTGGCTGCTTTGCGCATAAATGAATTACGCACCACTTGTTATCTGAGTGTAAATGAGCGATAGTGGGATCAGTCTCAGTATTTGTCAAAAATTAGCCGACTATATATTCAGTTATGCCTCCACACCCAGTCACACACCCCACACCCATTCACACACACCACACCACACACACACACACCAGCACGCGACGCACGCACGCACGCACGAGCACGCACGCACGCACGGCACACACACACACACACACATACACCACACACACTTTAACCTCCCCAGACCCCTCACATCCCCACCACCAAAACCCATTAGCCATGGATTGATGTTGGGGGGTGGTGAAGGAGGAGAGTTACCTACATCCCGGTTAGGGTGGCGGCACACAGTTTAGTGCAAAGGCAAACGGCTTACATTGGCATCTGTCTCCACTCTTGATGACATGTTTTATAAAGCCTTTTACTAGATACCAACCCTGCCCTTTACTTCTACCAAGACTTAGCTTCTGACTGCACATTGTTATCACTCAATCAATTACTGAGAGTTAAAAGAGCTAGGTTAGGGGAGAGAATGGTTGGGGCTGGGACCAGGGTTAGCTGGAGAGAGAGCGTTGTGGCTGGGACCAGGTTAGCTGAGAGGATGGCTGGGGCTGGGACCAGGTTAGGGTGTAGAGGATGGTCTGAGGCTGGGACCAGGGTTAGGGGAGAGAATGGTTGGGGCTGGGACAGCGGTAGGGTGAAGATAATGGCTTGGGGCTGGGACCAGGGTTAGGGTGAGAGGATGGTTGGGTGGCTGGACCAGGGTTAGGGTGAAAGGATGGTTGTGAATGGGACCAGTGGTTAGGCTGACGAGGATGGCTGGGGCTGGGACCAGGGTTAGTGGTGAGAGGATGGTTTTGGCTGGGACCAGGATTAGGCTGAGAGAATGGTTGTGGCTGGGACCAGGATTAGGCTGAGATGATGGTGGAGCTGGATCAGGTTTAGGGTGAGATGATGGTTGGAGCTGGGATCAGGGTTAGGGTGAGATGAGGTTGGAGCTGGGACCAGGGTTAGGGTGAGGGTGATTGGAGTGCTACAGAGACAGAGGTTTAGGGTGGAGGGGGGTTGATGCTGTACAGACCAGTGTTAGGTGTAAGATAGGTTGGTTGGGGCTCTGCTATGGAATGCATAGAGATTGGCAGGAGGGATAGCAGACCTTGAATGGAGGACAAAAGAGCTGGGACATCTGTCACACGCTACCGCACGCCCCTCACCCCCAACACAATAGAACCAGGGACAGGGGCCAAGGAGAACAGGCTAGTTGTCGCTTTGACTCTACTTCTTTCTCCTTAGCTCCACTCATTCAGCCCCTCTTGAGCCTTTTGGGGGTTCTCGACATGACACAATTGGCCCTTTGTTTCTCTTGCCAAATAATTTACCCTCCACCCATTTTACTCTCTGAAAAACATTTATATCTTCTTATATGAGAAAAACAAGTTGCATAATGTCCCCCATACTGTGTGTCCCCTGTGTGGTGTGCAACTAGACTGATTTAGGCCTCACTGCTATGGATGATGGGCCTGAAGTAGGTGACAGGGGAATTCAGAATAATGAATGAATGTTTCACCTGATAGAGGTATTACTTAAGGTGACACAATCCACAGGGGAGCTATGAAGAATGTCACCTCAGAGGATGGACAACAACCAAGTATGCGGTAGAATATTAAGATACACAGGCAGAATTTTCCATGGGCACACCATTTAGTATGCCTCTAGCGTTTGAAAAATACATCATCTCAGTCAGTGCACTACAGTACGTATTCATTTAAATACAGAAAGAAATCATTAGACCCAAAAAGCAAGGCAGGGGATATTTGAACAGAGGGTTGGGTAGTGACCCCATGGGATGCTATGGGGTGGTAATGAAAGGGATAAATAAATTACCTGCTATCTCTTAAAAAAATTACTGCAATCAGGCATTTTGAGAGACTTACTATGAGACCAGTGTGGTCATGCGTTGTTCTAAGGTCCATTGAGTGTTTGATGATTGATGTGGTCCTTTATGGTAAAGCCTTCTATTTCAATATGATATAACGGTTGGGGTTTATGGATATATGTTATGTTTAGTTACCACTGCAGGCCTTGAGAGGATGACAAATGACACAGATTGAGAGGCCTGTAAATCAGGATGAAGTCAATGTTGCGCTTCTGGATCTGCAACTCGCTTTCGCAGTTTGTTGCTTTGGAGATTCAGCCTTTTCTTGCAAACCTCTGTAGATCTAGCGGTTTGACGCATACCTTCAGAAGAGCTGACAAGAGTAGCCTTCAAATAGAATCACAAATGACATTTGCAAAAATAATATTTTTGTGTGAGCAGTGCGTAGCAGTATTGAGCATCCCCCGCCAAAAAAAAACATCCCCCCTCAGACCTTGGGGGGGGGGTGAGCGGGATGTTTTTTTTTGCAATGGGGGCAGAGAAAAGGGTTCTGTTTTCGAGCTAATCTTATGCTATTTTTGCCATTGGCGCCCGTGAGGTCGGCTAGGCAGAGAAGCTCCTGTACATTTGTAAATATATAATATTTGTATTTGTTTTTTGACAATTTCAGCCACATCTGTGCTGCAATACTGCGTTACGCCACTGCTCACACAAAATATTATTTTTGCAAATGTCATTTGTGATTCTATTTGACGGCTACTCTTTGTCCTCTTCTGAAGGTAATGCGTCAAACCGTAGATCTACAGAGTTCAGAAAGGAATTCCAAACAACAATGGAAGCGAGTGCAGATCCAGAGCAACTTGATTCATCCTGATTTACAGCCTCTCAATCTGTGTCATTTGTCATCTCTCAAGCTGGTGGTAAAGCTAACATAACATATTCCATTAAAACCCCAACCGTTATATCATATTGAAATAGAAGGCTTACCATAAAGGACACACTCAATCATCAAACACTCAATGGACCTTAGACAACCATGACCACATGGTCTCCATAGTAGTCTCTCAAAATGCCTGATTGCAGTATCTTTTTTAAGAGATAGCAGGTAATTTATTTATCCCTTTCATTACCACCCCATAGCATCCCATGGGTCACTACCCAACCCTCTGTTCAAATATCCCCTGCCTTGCTTTTTGGGTCTAATGATTTCTTTCTGTATTTAAATGAATACGTACTGTAGTGCACTGACTTGAGATGATGTATTTTTCAAAGCTAGAGGCATACTAAAATGGTGTGCCCATGGAAATTCTGCTGTGATCTTAATATTCTACCGCATACTTGGTTGTTGTCCATCCTCTGAGGTGACATTCTTCATAGCTCCCCTGTGATTGTGTCACCTTAAGTAATACCTCTATCATGGTGAAAACATTCATTCATTATTCTGAATTCCCTGTCACCTACTTCAGGCCCATCATCATAGCYAGTGAAAGGCCTAAATCAGTCTAGTTGCACACCCACACAAGGGGACACACAGTATGGGGGACATATGCAACTTGTATTTCTCAATAAAGAAGATATAAATGTTTTTCAGAGAGTAAAATGGGTGGAGGGGTAAATATTGGCAAGAGAAACAAAGGGCCAATTGT
Source organism: Salvelinus sp. IW2-2015 (assembly GCF_002910315.2). Lineage (NCBI taxonomy): Eukaryota > Metazoa > Chordata > Actinopteri > Salmoniformes > Salmonidae > Salvelinus > Salvelinus sp. IW2-2015. The sequence continues at coordinate 34,244,214 of NC_036838.1, forward strand.
GTCATGTCGAGAACCCCCCAAAAGGCTCAAGAGGGGCTGATGAGTGGAGCTAAAGGAGAAAGAAAGTAGAGTCAAAGCGACAACTAGCCTGTTCTCCCTTGGCCCCCCTGTCCCTGGTTCTATTGTGTTGGGGGTGAGGGGCGTGCGGTAGCGTGTGACAGATGTCCAGCTCTTTTGTCCCTCCATCAAGGTCTGCTATCCCTCCTGCCAATCTCTATGCATTCCATAGCAGAGCCCCCCAACCAAATATCTTACCCTAACACTGGTCTGTACAGCATCAACCCCCCTCTCACCCTAACCCTGGTCTGTAGCACTCCAATCACCCTCACCCTAACCCTGGTCCCAGCTCCAACCATCATCTCACCCTAACCCTGATCCCAGCTCCAACCATCATCTCACCCTAACCCTGATCCCAGCTCCAACCATCATCTCAGCCTAATCCTGGTCCCAGCCACAACCATTCTCTCAGCCTAATCCTGGTCCCAGCCAAAACCATCCTCTCACCCTAACCCTGGTCCCAGCCCCAGCCATCCTCTCAGCCTAACCCTGGTCCCATTCACAACCATCCTTTCACCCTAACCCTGGTCCAGCCACCAACCATCCTCTCACCCTAACCCTGGTCCCAGCCCCAACCATTATCTCACCCTACCCTGGTCCCAGCCCCAACCATTCTCTCACCCTAACCCTGGTCCCAGCCTCACCATCCTCTCACCCTAACCCTGGTCCCAGCCCCAGCCATCCTCTCAGCCTAACCCTGGTCCCAGCCACAACCATCCTCTCAGCCTAACCCTGGTCCCAGCCCCAACCATTCTCTCACCCTAACCCTAGCTCTTTTACTTTCAGGTATTGATTGAAGTGATAACAATGTGCAGTCAGAAAGCTAAGTCTTGTAGAAGTAAAGGGCAGGGTTGATCTATAAAAGGTTAATCAAACATGTCATCAGAGGGAGACAGATGCAATGTAAGCGTTTGGCCTTTGCACTAACTGTGTGCCGCCACCCTAACAGGGATTAGGTAACTCTCCTCCTTCCCACCCCCCAACATCAATCCCATGGCTAATGGGTTTGGTGGTGGGGATGTGAGGGGGTCTGGGGAGGTTAAAGTGTGTGTGTGTATGTGTGTGTGTGTGTGTGTGCGTGCGTGCGTGCGTGCTGCGTGCGTGCGTGCGTGCGTGCGTGTGTGTGTGTGTGTGTGTGTGTGTGTGTGTGTGTGTGTGTGTGTTCAATGGGGTGGGGTGGGTGGGAGGTGTAGCAAACTGAATATATAGTGGCAATTTTTGACAAATACTGAGACTGATCCACTATCCCAATTTAACTCCAGATAACAGTGGTGCGTATTCATTTATGCCAAAGCAAGCCAGGCTTCTCCAAAAATGTACCAAGAAAAAAATCTAAAAACATACTAAATAATTTATCTTTTGTCTTTCTGTGTTTCATAAATGTCATTCAATTCACAAGACGCTGAATGTATCTCACCGGAGAAAGCATCAGAGTAAACAAAACAGCGCTCCTCTGTCTCAGTATGTGTAGCGTATATCTATCTGATGCTGTCTGGTCAAAAAGAGTATGACATTGTTGCTGCACATAACATTGAATGCAAGAGAAGCCTGCAAGCATTTGGCCTTTGATAAAAAAATATTTAAAAAAAATATCCAATCAGCGTTGAGCTAAACTGAATGTGCTCAGCTGTGAATTGTCCTGGTGAACCAAAAAAAAGTGTCAAGGGAAGCCCGTTTGGATTTGACTTCAGAACAATCACATCATAAGCCAAACGTCATTGACAGAAAAAAAATGTCATTGTTGGRTCATTGTCCTCCGGTGGCTAWMTAGCTGAAAACATCCCTTTACTAATTTGGAGATAGGGATTTGGACTTGCGGTTTTACTAAATTTTCCGTACTGGCCAATGATTATAACGGCGATTCTAATGTTACCATACATTCATACATTTTGCCCCTGGCCTGAGAGGATGGAAGTTCAACATGTAGCTAACGTTAGATGTAGTAGGCTAATGTTAACTAGCTGGCCTGGCTCATCGTGGCCCAAGAAAGGACGTTAAGCTAGCAAGCAAGCATTTTAGCCAGGTAACCTAGGACAACCAGAACTTAAAGTGTGTACTGTATCACAGTTATAAACCGTTTAGGCAACATGAAAGAGGATGGCATTGGCGGTTCTCTACAAGTAGGGTGAGTCAACATGTTTTTTCTACTTACACGTATGCRCACACACACACAGAAACCAGTACCATGGACAGCCATGGTCATATTTAGCTTATGTTGATTGACTAAATAGTTTTTGGTATCTTTTAGTTGTCACTGTATTAGACTAAACATACTGTAGGTGATTAGATTATGTTAAAATGTTGAACTTGAAATGATGCTGGAATAGTGGAGGCAGCTCCTGTTTTCTTTGTGACTTGCGGTAACTCTCAGTGGTTCTAAATCAATAGCTGCTTAGTAGTCCGACAATGTCGGAAACATTACCTTGCTTGACCGTGCTGTAGGTCATGTAAGTCTTTGTTACATGCAATATGTTTTGTGGACTTCACTGAACAGATGAAGTTTTTGTGTGGTTGAATTTATTCTGCCACTGTCTTCTTATTGTCTCGACCTTAGGCCTACAGTATATCAAATCAAATCGTATTTGTCACATGCGCCGAATACAACAGGTGTAGACCTTACCGTGAAATGCTTACTTACAAGCCTTTTTAACCAACAATGTGTATACTATGGTGTCAAGGCATATGAACTAACAGGTTATAGAGCAAACAACGCAACTATCACAACAATTTTTTTGGGGTGGGGGGCTTGGCTTCCCCGGGGATTTTACCCATGCACCACTACTGCCAGATAAGACTCCTGGTGATGGTAATATGCGCCCACATCCATTTTGTAGGTATGTGTGTGTGGCTAGTCTCCAATATTTGTTAAATATGTGTGGGATTGTGGACTCTTCATACATAGGCACTGAGGATGAGTAGGTCACGGGTAGAGAAGTCTCATTGAATTCAATAATACGACAATTTCCACTTCTTTCTTAAAACAAAGGCTTAAGAGGACCTGCAATCCCTTGAAAGGGTTCCCAAATCCATTCTTCTTATCAGGTATTATTCCACTATACGTAGAAACATACTCTCATTACGTTTCACAGCATACTGAATATACAAATCAAAGGTCTATGTAAGGCTGTTGTTTAGTGGGCTCATAAGTTCTTAGAGAACTCTGGACAATTTGCCATTCTGGGGAAAAGCTAATGGCCCCAGATAGGGACACATTTGGGGATGGCTAGTCTGACATAATGTCATCATCGTTTTCCCCAGACTTTTCTAATCGTTTTAACTTCACATCCACATCAGATGAAAACTTCAGTTTTTGTCTATTCAGATCTTTGGGGCGGCAGGTAGCTCAGTGGTTAGAGCAGTGGGCCAGTAACCGAAAGGTTGCTGGATTGAATTCCCGAGCTGACAAGGTAAAAATCTGTCATTCTGCCCCTGAACAAGGCAGTTAACCCACTGTTCCCCGGTAGGCCATCATTGTAAATAAGAATTTGTTCTTAACCGACTTGCCTAGTTAAATATTATTGTTTTTTTTTTGACAAAATTCTATGTCACGGACGGATGGAGGGTCAGAAGACGTATGGGTCACCATCAGCCCCACACCAGTCAAAGATGACCTACTAGTGCATGTTTCATTTTCCTAGTGAAGGACAAGATCACAGGATAACCTCTTTCTCTCTCCTCTCTCTCTCTCTCACACACACACACACACACACACACACACACACACACACACACACACACACACACACACACCACACACACCACACACACACACACACACACACACACACACACACACACACACACACACACACACACACACACACACACACACACACACACACACACACAGCAGTATGAGGATGCTAAAGAGGAAAAAATACAACAGTGACATCGAGTGGTTGGACTACTATTCCACTCTGGGATTTGTTTATATTATTTTTCAACTTTTTTTATGATATTTTATTAAAACATTGACATATTGCTAAACTGATGACAAAATATGACAAACAGGAGGGGACCTAACTAGATAATCTGTGACAAATTGTAAATTACTTCAATAAAATACCATCTAATATTATCCTACATTCAAAATTAGAATCTCAAAATCAGAGTTCACCTGTATTTCAGTGGAAATAATTAATAATAATAATCAAACATCATTAAAAATGTTTTTTTTTAAAGTTTAAAATCAGCCAGTGTGTCAATCAAACAGGTCTCCCAGGCTGGGTCTCCTGTCTTTTCCCTTTCTGGTCCCCTTTCTCCACTGATATCCCTTCTTTACTAGACAGGTCCTCTTCAAATCTGCTCCTCACAGGCTGGGCTGTTGGATAAACCTCTCTCTGACAACATGGATAGTTTGCCCTGTTTCGGAGGGACAAAAACCATCAGGTTCTGTAAATTGAGCTGTCCTTGCTGATCATATGACCAAGATGATAAAGTAAGAAACATGCATAGACATAACGCAAACGTATGTGTGTGGAAAGAAGGACCACATGTCTACCAGTGCACCAGGAGGTGGATACTGATCCAGAGGGGTATACCCGGGGGTTCAAGGGATCCAATGGTTCCTTACCTAGGGGGGGATGCTTGTGTGCAGGACTCACCATCCATGGATCCTCCTTCACATTATGGGGAATCCCCCAGCTCTGCACTGGGGTAGATGAAACTGCAAAATCTGTAACGTTAAGTCTGTCCACAGTCACCAAGAGCCTCACAACTCACCGTTCCCACAGCCTTGAGCCCACACTCTAAAGCAGGGGTACTCAACTATTACCTTATGAGGTCTGGAGCCTTTTTTGTTCTACCTGATAATTAATTGCACACACCTGGTGTCCCAGGTCTAATTCAGTCCATGATTAGAGGGGAACAATGAAAAAATGCAATGGAACTGGCTTCGAGGTCCAGAATTGAGTTTGAGGGCTCTAAAGAGTTTGCCATGAATTCTGTTTTTCATATTCCAGTACACCTACTGTAATATAAATATGGTAGCAATGTAGGTACTGTGTAATGACATAGCACAACACCGTAAAATTGACTCTATTATACTGTTTAAAAAAGTAAATGCTACTGTATTCGGAATGAATGAATAAATGAAATTAATTGAGGAGAGGAGGGGTTTGTATTTAACTGTATTTTACTGTCATTACAAGGGATTGGTGCAAACAGGTTGGCTGTGTTACACATAGACAGCATATTCATGAATATTAGATGTTTTATATCACATGCACTGCTAGAGGCCTTGACAAAGGCTTCCAAACTGGCATCAACTGCAGGGCAAAACAGATCAAAAAAGGACATGGTGAAAATGCTCAAACATTTAAGGATTAAGGTAATTTTATTTGGTTATGCACGTCGTATATAATTCAAATTGCATTCAAGTTAACAAAGCTTAAAGCAGGTTATTCAATCAATTCAATATATGTCAAGTCAATAAATCGTAAGCAATCAATCAATCACTAGTTGTTGAATAAAAARTATGTAAGGAAAATGGCAACAAATGCAAGCATTAGGTAAAGAAAAAAATACATAATCAGTAAGCATCAGATTATATATACAAAAAAAAAAAAGTTTTAGTGTCATTTAACAGTTCATTTTCTTTTTTATATCTTTTTTTTGACAGTAGTGTTCGTTTGAGAGTATCTCTGATCCGTTTGAGCTCTGGACTGAAACTGGAAAACATGGATTGGTGCTGGGTCTAGTGTTGGGACTAGGGTCTCGGAACCAGGAACAGAGGTGCTGGGTCGGGATCTGTAGTGGGGAGGAAGGACAACCTGAGGAGCAAGAAGACACACAAGGGAGCCCTACTGTAGACCCAGAGGTCAAAGGTGGCACTCGTCTGTGGTCTGCCTTCTCTGGGTGAAGGTTAGATGTTTGGTCCATCCTCCGCGCCTCGTCTGGTGTTCTGGTGCTGGGTCTGGTGCTGGAACTGAGACTGGTGTTGGATCTGCAGAAGGGAGGAAGGACAACCTGAGGAACAAGAAGACACACAAGAGAGCCCCAGACCAGGTGATACTTTCCTGTGGCCTGCTCACTCCGGGTGAAGGTCTGATCTTTGGTCCCTCCACGCCTCCTCTGGTGCTCTGGTGCTCTGGTGCTGGTACTGTAATCAGGGAGCTGTGTCGGTGCTGATGCTGGGAATGGGACTGGTGCTGAATCTATAGGGGGAAGGGGGGACAACCTGAGTAGCAAGAAGACACACAAGGAAGCCCTAGACCTGGAGGTCAGTGGTGGCACTCCCCTGTGGTCTGCTCACTCCGGGTGAAGGTCTGAACGTTGGTCCCTCCTCCGCCCTCTTGTGGGGGTGAATTGTTCCTGGTTCTGGGCTGGTGCCAGTTCTGTGAGACTGATAGGTGTATAGAGAGGTAGGGGAAGAGAGAAATGGAGAGAGAGAGAAAGATGGAGGTGAGAGTAGAGGATGTGTCCATTAGCCTTGGATGGTGCTGGGGGCATGGTCGGTGGCGTGGGGCATGGAGGAGGAGTGATGCGGTGGCAAAGCTGGATGCTGAAAGCCAGAGGATGGGTCTGGGGTTGGTCTTGGTGGCACGGAGGGCGGATTAGATGTTAATGTCCTTCCATCCTTGGATCGGATGTGGGCCATGATGTCCTTGTACTTCCAGGATGCCAGCACAGCCTTGGGCAGACCTGACCTGAAGGCAAAATCTATCCACACTTGTACACTGGTGGGAGGTCCCAGCAGTAGGGCACAGTACGGTCTATGGTGCTGAGTCTGAGGGTTCCGAGGATGGGGGTAGCAATGTAACGTTCGAAGTACTTGGCTTTCCTGTCCGTCTTGTGGATGGTCTGAAGGTTTGCGCCAACCAGCTCAAGCTGGTCTTCACATGACCGTTTCAACTCCTACTGAGCACCTGTACAGTGCCAAACTCCTAGAAGGTGTCGACCATTGTACCAGTGCCTAAGAAGTCAGGGGCCAAATCACCAAATGACTTTTGACCTGTGGCCCTCATGCCCGTTCTGGCCAAATGCATGGAAAGGGTTGTTAGTAAGCACCTTACCCTGTCCATAGCAAAGCAACTGGACCTGTTACAGTTTGCCTATAAGGCACAGAGGGGCCTGAGGATGCTGATCTGACCTTGGTGAACATGGTGGCTAGTCACCTTCAACATGCAAAGTCATATGCATACATTTTATTTCTTGATTTTAGTTCAGCTTTCAATATAATGCAAATACACCCACTGCTGAAATGACTACTGGACCTGAATGTCAACGGAGGCCTCGCAGGTTGGATCAAAAACGTTTTTAACTGACTTCCCACCGAGGGTCCTCATGAATGGAGCCCTCTCTGATGAACTGACCCTGAACACAGCGGTCAAGTACCCTCCACATCAATGTGGAAAAGACAAAGGAGCTGATCATCAATGGCAACAACTTTCCAATGTCCCAACGACTCTCTCTGAACGACCAACCAGTGTAGGTGGTTGAGTGTTACAAATACCTCGAGACACAAATTGATAACAAGCTGAGTTTTACAGAGAATGCAGACTGTTTATTTCTTTAAAGCAAGGACATCATGGCCCACCTGTTTTTAATCAGGACATTGAAGGATTTTTGGTCAGCCAAGATGTTCTGGAGAGGGTATACAGCAACTTGGTGGAGAGCATCCTCATGTTCAATATGACAGCCTGGTATAGTAATCTGAGCATGAGGAGCAAAAGCAAACTTACCAGAATAATAAACACAACCAGCAAAGTAATTGGTTGACCACAGGCACATTTGAGCAGTCTGTTCAACAAGGCAACCAAAAAGAAGGCAATGGCTCTCGTTGGCAACCCCTCCCACCCTCCACACCTTCAGTTCGAAAAGCTTCCCTCTGGCCAGTGCTTCAGAATGCCCATGGCCAAGAAGAACGTGTTCAAACATTCATTCGTTCTTTGCGCTGTAGGACTACTAAATGCAGGGTCAATTGTAGCTGTATATGTGCTTATCTATACAGTGAAGTTGGTACATCGGTCGTTTGTGAGTGACTGTGCCAATGTCCTCTATGTTTTTAGTGTATGCAATATGATGGACTGACTGGTTTGAATGTGTATGATGTGAGAATGTACAGTGCATTTGAAAACTATTCTGACCCCTTCTCTTTTTCAATGTTTTGGTACACAGCTGTCTATATAAGGTCCCACAGTTGACAGTGCATGTGAGAGCAAAAACCAAGCCATGAGGTTGAAGGAATTGTCTGTAGAGCGCCAAGACATGATTGTGTTGAGGTGCAGATCTGGAGAAGGGTACTAAAATTTTTTTGCAGCATTGAAGGTCCCCAAGAACACAGTGGCCTCCATCCATTCTTAAATGGAAGAATTTTGGAACCACCAAGACTCTTCCTAAAGCTGGCCGCCTGGCCAAATTGAGCAATCGGGGGAGAAGGGGATTGGTCAGGGAGGTGAACAAGGACCCGATGGTCACTCTGACAGAGCTTCAGAGTTTCTCTATGGCGATGGGAGAACCTTCCAGAAGGACAATCATCTCTGCAGCACGCCACCAATCAGGCCTTTGTGGTAGAGTGGCCAGATGGAAGCCACTACTCAGTAAAAGGTACATGACAGCCCACTTGGAGTTTTCCAAAAGGCACCTAAAGGACTCTCAGACCATGAGAAACAAGATTCTCTGGTCTGATGAAACCAAGATTGAACTCTTTGGCCTGAATGCCAGGCGTCATGCCTGGAGGAAACCTGGCACCATTCCTACGGTGAAGCACGGTGGTGGCAGGATCATGATGTGGGGATGTTTTTCAGTAGTAGGGACTGGGAGACTAGTCAGGATCGAGGGAAAGATGAACGGAGAAAAGTACAGAGAGATCCTTGATGAAAACTTGCTGGGGCGATGGTTCACCTTCCATCAGAACAATGACCCTAAGCACACAGCCAAGACAAAGCAGGAGTGGCTTCGGGACAAATATCTGAATGTCTTTGAGTGACCCAGTCAGAGCCCAGAGTTGAACCCGATCAATCATCTCTGGAGAGATCTGAAAATCGCTGTGCAGCAACGCTCCCCAACTAACCTGACAGAGCTTGAGAGGATCTGCAGAGAAGAATGGGAGAAACTTCCAAAATACAGGTGTGCCAAGCTTGTAGCGTCATACCCAAGAAGACTCGAGGCTGTAATCGCTGCCAAAGGTGCTTCAACAAAGTACTGACTAAAGGGTCTGAATACTTATGTAACAGTGAATTTTCAGTTTTTAAAATTTTTAATACATTTGCAAACATTTCTAAAAACTTGTTTTTGCTTCGTCACGATGGGGTATTGTTTGTACATTGATGAGGGGAAAAAAACAATTTAATACACTTTAGATTAACGCTTTAATGTATCAAAATTTGGAAAAWGTGAAGGGGTCTGAATTCTACCCGAATGCACTGAATGTGTATGTGATCCTTTTAATGGGAGGTGATGCTAAAGAAAAATGTCCATCCTGGATGAACAATAAAGTTTTATTCTATTCTATGTTGGTGACCAAGTTGGATAGTCCCTGTGCCCTAATGACGTTAATGATGTCTGGGACCCCCTTCCCCCCATTATTCAACTGCTTTGTACATGGTGCTGCACTTGAGTCGCTCCATCTGGCTACCCCAGACAAAAGTGAACATCATGAGTTCGATTTTCTTGATGGTCACTCTGTCTGGGGGACACACCCTGCCTAGGTACAAGATAATGGGGAGAATGATTGCCTTCAGGACCAGGATCTTATCCGTCATTGTGAGGGACCATGCACTCCATTCTCAGATCTTCTGTTGAAGGTGGTGGATGGTCTCCTCCCAGCTGAAGGAGCCACCTCCATCCCCCTGGAAGGCGACCCCCAGCAGTTTAATGGTCTTTGTTTTGACTGGGAAAGATGTGGTGAGTCTCATGCCAGTCCTGTGACAGGAACAGTTCACTCTTACCTCAGTGGCTGCACAGTAGTCGTCCAACAACTTTGTTGGCGATGGAGAAACTATCTGTGCCGCCGATGGTGATGTCGTCCATGTATGCCCCCACTGCCACTTTGAGCCTCTCCCCTTGGGCCCCTGGCCTCTGTTAGCCAGAGATTTCTGGTGTTGACCTGATCTTCTGGAGGAAAGGCTCTAGCTAGATGACATATAGCAGAGGGGCTACCTTGACGTACGTCGGATCTGATGGGGGAATGGGTCTGTGAGGGTATTGTTTACCAGAACTCTGCTTGTGATGTTCTGATAGCAGAGTTCAGTCCAGTGGATGAGGTGTTGGGGGAAGTTAATCTTGGTTAGCACCCTCTGCAGGAAGCCATGGCTAACCCTGTCAAAAGCCTTCTCCTGGTCTAGGCTGAAAAGGCCCAAAGGGGACCTCCACTCCTGAGAGTGCAGGATGAGATCTCTCACCAGGAGCAGGTTGCCATTAATGAACCTACCGGGGATGCTGCAGGTCTGGTCTGGGGCTATTGCTGAGGGTAGGTGAGGGCCTTGGTCATGGTCATTGTAGTTGATGGAGAGGAGGTTGATGGGGCACCAGTTCCGGAGGTCCTTGAAGTCCCCTGTCTTTGGGATAAGAGAGACTGTACTCTGTTGCATGGACCCACCCTGCCTCTTTTCTCTGTATACTGCTCTCAAGACCATCCCACGTCGTCCTTGAAGAGGTCTGATAGAACCGTCCTGGGATACTGTCCGGTCCTGGTGCTTTGCGTTTGTTCAGGGAGCGCACAGCCCGGGTCAACTCCTCTGCGCTTGGGTCGGGGTTCTTGCTCTCGCCACCCTCTGTGACTCTGTCTAGACCAGGGGTGGGCATCTCCAGTCCTCGAGGGCCTGATTGGTGTCACGCTTTTTCTCCATCYCTAGCAAACACAGCTGATTAATCAAATTGCATTCTAAACTGAAGATCATGATTAGGTGATTATTGGAGTCAGGTGTGTTAGCTGGGGCAAAACTGTGACACCAATCAGGTCCCCGAGGACTTGCCCACCTCTGGTCTAGACCAAGGGGACTCTGTGACCAACAGTGATGACATCCTGGAGGTGGCCAGGTAGTTCTACAATAGGCTGTATGACGTCAAGCCTCGTCATCATGCTTGATGTCGTACAGCCTATCGTAGAACTTCTTGGCCACCCCCAGGATGTCATCACTGTTGGTCACAGAGTCCCCTTGGTTGTTGTACAGGGACAGGATGGGTTTTTGCTTTGACCGTGCCCTGCGGGTGCATTTCTCCTCCTCCTCCAAGACCCTGGAGTTTTGACTTGTGCTTCTTCTGTTCTTCCCAATAGAGGGTGGAAAGGTATTCTTTGGTGTCGGCCAGCTCTCGAGCCATGTCCCACCCTTCTAGCTGGAGGAGGCTGAGATGTTGGAGGGTCTTGTTGTGGTGTTAAAAACGGACCCTATTTTGCCTAGTTTTTCTCCGCCATATTCTCCTGAGTAGCCCATAGTTCTGGCCTTGAACATTTCCCACCACTCTATCGGGGAGTTAAATCTCCCTTTAACCTTTTCACGTGTAAGTTCTAAATATCTCTAATGGGCCTAGCGTGAGTTTTTTAATGCATGTGATGTCAGAATGCACTCACTGTTCCAAAATGTGATTAATACGCAACAGGACAGATAATCCGCGCTGCCCTCAAACTAAGGCACGGTGCCTGCTAATTATCTATAGACCATGTCTCAACTTGTCAATTTCAAATTATTTTCTAACAAGTTTTTTTTTCTAACAACAGTTTGAATTGAGGTGTGTTCCGCCTCCTCATTTATTTACATAAGAAGTAGCCCATTTCACTATTGCGGACAATTATGTTTGAGGCTTTAATGAGCATGCAAACTTCTCTCTTCAATGAGAGCCCAAGCGTTTCCCCAGATTAAGTATGAAGACATTGCGCAWCTCTAGTCAGAACTGGCCTTGCACAAACTTTTTCCCCTGGCACATTTTCTGGCTAGCGCCCGCATTGCCTTCATTGTTGTTTTCCTTACAAATTGGGCTTTGGACATGTGTGCGTTCCTATCAAAGTGAGTGGCTTATTTTCTGTATATCGTTCCTACTGTAGCACACTGTATGTATGTATGGATCATAATGTATTTACTGTTTTATTAATGTTTTGTAGTGCTGGTGACAGATCATGCATTCCAATTCTTGCATAGATTGTAATGGACACATATGATGTGTGTAAAATACTTTTTTGAAGGTTGTACCTATTATGATGAGCTAATGCTAAGCTATTTGCCGGCTATGTGTGGTGCTGTGTTTGTTGATCATACAATGCATTCTGATTGTCACGTAAACGTCTGTCAGACCAAAGATGTTATAACAAGGGATAGTTCACTGAACTGACTTATGGTGCTTTCAATACAACTGGGAACTCTGAAAAATACTAGTTCAAATCATGACGTCAGTGATCTTCAGGTCGGAAAGTTGGCGCTCTAGAAACTGTTCCCGAGTTGGCATTCTGAGTTGGATAACCGTTCAAAACAATTTATCCCAGTCGGAGCTTGCTTTTTCCCSAGTTCCCAGTTGTCTTCTACGCACAGATGTAACTTTGGTACCTCAGGGTTGCCAGCTCAGACCCCCCTTACCAGGGGTTTTATTTTTATTTAGCGAATAAACTTCTCCTGTGTGTCCCCCCATTTATTGATAAATCCCCCATCATAGTAATATTTCCTGCATCATATTCCCCCATGATACCTTCCCCATTTCTACCCCCCATTTACTTGAAAACCTCCCACAAATGAAATGAACCCTGCAAAGAAAAATGGTTTCATTCCTGTTTATGTTTCACACTATGGTTAGACTAGGCAGTAGGCTTGTATTTGAGGTGATCTGTGAGGCAATAACCTTTTTTTGCTTTGTCAAAAACAGTAAACGACTTGTCAAGGCATGTGCTCCGGTTATTGTATACACTAAAACAAGTACATTGAAGTTTTGTAATATGGTGAAAAGTGGCTAAACTAAGTTAATATTTTTCAGGCAAAGGGCGCAGCCATCATTGACTTTGATGTTATTTGCGTCTTATAGTAAATGGCATTCTGGGTTTAGGGAGTTTTCGCCAAGTCAAACATAAACAAACATGGCTGCCAAAGAATTTAGCTGCTGTTAGCTTAGGTGACACGCATCTCTTTTCTAAACAATATTAAATTTCTCCCTTGTGCTCACCAGAGATGTGGTACATTGTAAACAAGTCTAGCTGTTAGGTCGCTAACTTGTGTTTTGTTTTTTTGTCAGCTCAACCTGTTATTTAGACTTGGTTATGGAATAAGTTTAGCTGTGGATGTGTTCCGTGTGATGTTAGGATGATAAAGTTCGCATTTATCTTTTACAATAAAAGGTGAAATTGAAGAATACATTTGTGAAGAATTTTATTTCCCATCAATACAAAATATTGTTTAGACACATTTGTTACATCATACAGTCTGCTGCTACTGTTCCAATCACATATTTGTGATCGTACACTGCAGGGACCACTCAACAATGATCACAAATATGTGATCGTACACGTCAAAGATGTATTCATCCTCCAGGAACCCCTACCTACTCTCACTAGGCCTTCCCAATATACGGACATGGTCAGCATCCTGTGGTCTGAGAAGTGCACCCCTTGGCTTGTCAGGGAGCACATTCTCAGACCTGGCGAGAGCAAGAACATGGAGTAAGCTGCACCGGAGGAACTCACTCACGTTGGTGTTGGAGGGGAGGTGCCACCTTCGTCTGTAAGGAAGAACTCGATTGATTATAGTTCCTGTGTACTACGGTCTCTCCTGGGCCTGCTGTGGTCTTCGTCTCGGAGGGCACAATTTAAGTCTCTCCCCCACAAGGACTGGTGTGGGGGTGAGCAGGAGTGATCGAAACTGTTTGAAGAGGGATACTCTCTCGGCCGTACACATTGATGACCCTCGGGTGTGAACACTGAATCTCAAAGTCTAAGAGTAGGATTTGCTCACTCTTGACTACCCTGCTGGGTAGTCTACCTTCAGTTGGAGGTAGGCGTTGGTCACAAATATGCCAACCCCATCTGCTCTGGTGGTGTTGGAGCCTAACCAGAGAGAGCCCCCCAGGGTCCAGTCCTCCTCCAGCAACGGTAACACTGGCTTGACCACGGCTGTTTCTCTGGTCCAGCACACAAGACCAGAATTGCCGGAAGGATTGAGGAAGACGGAAAGGTAACAGTGGCTTGACCTCGGCCCGACCTGACTCCCCAGTCCACGGACAACCCCGTAACCCCTCAGAATCCAGAATCAGCACCAGACCAGCTGCTTGAGGAGGAGACGACAGACTGCAGGACTTACATTGAGTAGAGTGCCACAGAGGCGATTCTTAAAACCTCTACGCTTGGCCTGCAGCCCTCCTCCCCTGCCTTTCTTTTTTTACATCTGCCCTCTTCATGCCACCACTTACCTTACCAGACCAGGACCAACTGACAGCCAACCTCCAGAGCAGATCAACAGAATAAGACACCACACAAACCAGAACCAGAACCAGAGGAGCAGAGGAAAGACCAAAGACACCAACCTATACCTGGAGCCTCCATAGACCTCCAAGTCATGGGCTACCAGGTGTGTCTGCTTGCTCCGATGTTGTCCTTCCTCCCCTTAAACAGGTCATCACCAGACAAGCAGAACCAGACCAGACCAGTTGGATTAGTTATACTTGAATAGCATTAACATTAATTAATCAATCAATGTACATGCAAAAGCATAGATGCTGAATTTTTTTTTTATCGACTTGCAATAGAGCATGTTGGAAAATAGGATAATGATGGGTGTGGTTTTGGTGTAACACTGGTTATTAACATCAGCATGGGGGTTCTTGAGTTGTTCATTTACACCAATGAGTGTTACAGAGTAAAATGAATGAACACTAGAAATGAAAAGTCATTAACTAAATGAGATGTCACATCAACCATTTTTTAAGTTATGATATGAATTAACTTTTGTCCCAGCATGCTCTACTGCAGGCATATTTTTGGAATTGTTTTTAATATCTGTGTTTTTTAGTGATTTATTGATTAATCTTATGCTACACAAAGATAAATACCACACATTTTTCGAAACTAATCCAATCATTTAGTTAGATGTTTTGCACACATTACTGACATGGTTGTTCCAGTTTAAATACATTAGGCCTTATAACAAATTGTCATAATGCTTATAATCCTGGCAGTCATTATGATTGCAGGTGAATACAGTACATGTCAACTATTGGATAACCTAGTCTGGCTAGACTYCAATAGAAATTACACATCACTTTGTAAACTGTCTTGCAGGTAAGATTGCAAAATTCTGGTAAATTTCCCAGAACTTTCAAGCTGATTCAAGTCAAATCTGGACCCCTTACAGGGACTATTGGTTTGAATAATGACTACAAAATCACTTTAAATAACTGTGCTCAAATATATTAAGTGCAATTGGTTTCTTCAAAGTAATGACAGCACACGGGTTTACAGTGTACAATGACCATTGCACTTAATATATCTCACTACAGTCACTTCAAGTGAAAGCAGTTTATTTTATTTTGATACTTGAATGCCAATCTTCTTCACCACACCGCTTCCCTCCACACTCAGCTCTTTTCCTTCTTCCTCGATGTCCATTTCCACGCTCTTTCTTTCAGCTGCTGCAGTAGAAAACTGCTCAAATGGTTCTAGTATATTACATTTGACGCCATGTCAACTCAAAAACATAGATTGTCACGCCCTGGCCTTCGTTATCTTTGTTTTCTTTATTATTTTAGTTAGGTCAGGGTGTGACATGGGGGATGTATGTGTTTTGTATTGTCTAGGGGTTTTGTAAGTTTATGGGGCAGTGTCTAGTCTAGGTGTAGGTGCTGTCTATGGTTGCCTAGATTGGTTCTCAATTAGAGACAGCTGTCTATCGTTGTCTCTGATTGGGAACCATATTTAGGCAGCCATATTCATTGGGTAGTTCGTGGGTTATTGTCTATGTTAGTTGCCTGTGTCTGCACTATTTGTTTACAGCGACACGTTCGTTCGTTCGTTCGTTTGTTGTTTTGTAGTTTGTTTAAGTGTTCTTCATTTTCGTCTTCTATAAATAGAAGATGTATTGTTCTCACGCTGCGCCTTGGTCCTCCTCTCTTCCACCATATAACGATCTTGACAGAATAACCCACCAACAAAGGACCAGGCAGCGTGGTAAAAGGCAGCAGCAGCGATCGCAGGACTCATGGACTTGGGAGGAAATTCTGGACGGCGGAGGACCCTGGGCACAATCTGGAGAATATCGCCGCCCTCGTGAAGAGCTGGAGGCAGCTAAAGCCGAGAGGCGGTGGTATGAGGAGGCAGCACGGAAGCGCGGTTGGAAGCCAGAGAGGCAGCCCCAAAAATTTCTTGGGGGGGGGTTCTTGGGGAGTGTGGCGAAGTCAGGTAGGAAACCTGCGCCAACTCCCCATGCTTACCGTGGAGAGTGAGAGTACGGGCAGACACCGTGTTATGCGGAAGAGCGCACGGTGTCTCCTGTACGTGTGCATAGCCCGGTGCGGTACATCCCAGCTCCTCGTATCGGCCGGGCTAGAGTGGGCATCGAGCCAGGTGCCATGAAGCCGGCTCAACGCATTTGGTCTCCAGTGCGTCTCCTCGGGCCGGTGTACATGGCACCAGCCTTACGCATGGTGTCCCCGGTTCGCCAGTACAGCCCAGTGCGGGCTATTCCACCTCGCCGCACTGGCCGGGCTAAGGGGAGTATTCAACCAGGTAAGGTTGGGCAGGCTTGGTGCTCAAGAGCTCCAGTACGCCTTCACGGTCAGGTCTATCCGGTGCCACCTCCTCGCCCCAGCCCAGTACCACCAGTGCCAACACCACGCACCAGGCTTCCAGTGCGTCTCCAGAGCCCTGTTCCTCCTCCACGCACTCGCCCTGTGGTGCGTGTCTCCAGCCCGGTACCACCAGTTCCGGCACCACGCACCAAGCCTCCTGTGCGTCTACAGAGCCCTGTACACCCTGTTGCTGCTCCCCGCACTAGCCTTGAGGTGCGTGTCCTTAGCCCGGTACCACCAGTTCCGGCATCACGCACCAGGCCTACTGTGCGGCCTCCAGCAGGCCAGAGTCTGCCGTCTTGCCCAGCGCCGCCTGCGCTGCCCGTCTGCCAGTGCCGCCTGCGCTGCCGCTTGCCCAGCGCCATCTGAGCTGTCCTTCTGCCCAGCACGCCTGCACTGCCCGTCTGCCCACCCGTCTGAGCCGCCGTCTGTCCAGAGCGCCCGTCTGTCCTGAGCGTCAACGCCGCCTCCTGTACTGAGCCGCTAGAGCCGTCCGTCAGTCAGGAGCTGCCAGAGCGCCCGCCAGTTCAGGAGCTGCGAGAGCCGCCCCAGTCACGGAGCGCCAGAGCGCCCGCCAGTCAGGAGCCCAGAGCCGCCCGCCAGTCAGGAGCTGCCAGAGCCGCCCGCAGTCAAGAAGCTGCCTCGTCCGAGCTCGCCTCAGCCCGGAGCGCCCCTCAGGCCGGAGCTGCCCCTCCGTCCAGTGGCACCTTCTAGGATGGTCTTCAGTCCGGGACTCGCTGTAAGGTCCTCACTCCAGAGGCACCACCAAAGCGGGTATTGACTATGGTGGAGTGGGGTCCACGTCCCAACCCGAGCCGCCGCCGTAAGAAGGCCCACCCGGGCCCTCCCTTCTGTATCAGGTTTTGCGGCCGGAGTCCGCACCTTTGGGGGGGGGGGGGGGTACTGTCACGCCCTGGCTTCGTTATCTTTGTTTTCTTTATTATTTAGTTAGGTCAGGGTGTGACATGGGGATGTATGTGTTTTGTATTGTCTAGGGGATTTGTATGTTTATGGGGGCAGTGTCTAGTCTAGGTGTAGGTATGTCTATGGTTGCCTAGATTGGTTCTCAATTAGAGACAGCTGTCTATCGTTGTCTCTGATTGGGAACCATTTTTAGGCAGCCATATTCATTGGGTAGTTCGTGGGTTATTGTCTATGTTAGTTGCCTGTGTCTGCACTATTTGTTTATAGCGTCACGTTCGTTCGTTTGTTGTTTTGTAGTTTGTTTAAGTGTTCTTCATTTTCGTCTTCTATAAATAGAAGATTTATTGTTCTCACGCTGCGCCTTGGTCCTCCTCTCTTCCACCATATAACGATCTTGACATAGATGCCGAAAAAACGATTGTAAAAAACTATAAAGAGAGCGTGCTGGGAGAGAGGATAATAATAGGCATCGTTTTGGTTTAACGCTGGTTATTAACACCAACACTGTTTTTTTTACACCAATGAGTGTTAATTTGACACAGAGTTAATTTAACACCGGAATCAACACTACAAAATGAAAAGTCATTAACTAAACGAGATGTCACATCAACTCAATTTAAAACAATTATTATATTAATTGTAACGGCTGTTGGAAGGAGAGGACCAAGGTGCAGCGTGGTATGTGTCCATATTTATTTAATGAACACAGAAATAACAAAAATAACGACCCAAACATTTCTGGCTGGTGCAGACACACAACAGAAAGCAACAACCCACAAAACACAGGTGGGATGAGGCTACCTAAGTATGGTTCTCAATCAGAGACAACAATAGACAGCTGCCTCTGATTGAGAACCACACTCGGCCAAACACATAGAAATATAAAACATAGAACAAAAACATAGAATGCCCACCCCAACTCACGCCCTGACCAAACCAAAAATAGAGACAGTTCCTTTGTTATAAGGTCAGGGCGTGACATTAATGAACTTTCTTCCCAGCATTCTCTACTGCAATTAGGTTTTTAGCCATTGTTTTTTTCTGTGTTTTTGAGTGATTTATTGATGGATTTAGAGTTTTGATATCCAACAGTTGACATTTTTATTCACCTACAACCTGCATTCATAATGCRTGCCAGAATAATAGACTATGTAAAGAGACTAGCTAAGCCTTTTAAAATGGAACAACCAATTCAGTAACGGGTGCAAAAAATCTAGCTAAAGGGTTGGATTAGTTTAGAAAAATGTATGTTATCTTTGTGTAGCATGAGATTACTCAATCATTCAAGGTACATGCAAAAACACAAATTTTAAAAACAATTCCAAAAGAATCGACCTACAGTAGAGCATGCTGGGAAAAATGTCATTCGTTATCATAACTTAAAGCAGTGGTTCCCAATCTTTTTGAGGTACTGGACCCCTAAAACACTTTGACCTGCCTGAAGTACCCCCTCATGCATATGCGACCGGCGTGACGCATACATTTGACAGAAATATGGTTTTTCGCACCCAGTCATGTTTGGCAGACTTGTTTTCAATGTCAGGGAAGTAGGAATTGAACTCACTGTTGAGTTKAGATAAATGTGAGCTTACTATATGCACCATAGGAGCTCTGTCAACATCACCTGCAGAAAGGTAGGTGTCAAGCTGCTGGAAACAACTTATATCCCAATTTTCACATTTCCTCTCCCAGAGTTKAATATTCTTCATGAATCCACACACTTTGTCATACATGGTTAGAATGTGTGTGTCTTTACCTTGCATAGTTAGAATCAGGTTATTCAGTTTCCTGAACACATCAGCAAGATAGGCAAGGCGGGTTCCCCAGTCTGTCCTCTRACACAACCACAAGGGGGTGTGAGTGCTCAGACAGAAAATCACTTCTGCACGCAGCTCAAAAAGCCTCTTTAGAATTTTCCCTCTGGATAGCCAACCAAMGCCAGTATGACGTAGTAGCTGCTGTTGCTCAGTTCTACTGTCATCACAGAGCCTTTCAAACAGTCGATMATTTAGAGGCCTGGACTGGATAAAGTTAATCACTTTCAATGCGTCATTCAAAACATCATGAAATTCAGGACTCATTCTCTTGCTGGCCAATTCCTCTCTGTGAATGATACAGTGGGATTACCTTCTTTCTRTGGGCAATTAATAATTTCACTCTACCAGGTATTGATGCAGCACGATGCATGCACACATGAACACAGGATTTGCGATCCAGATTGTGATTTGAGAAAAAGCTTTGAATAATGTGAACCATATCCTCACATGTAGTTCTCCCCATTAGCTTCTTGCAGAACAGAATGTGCTCATTAAATTCCTAAATGTTTCTGTATCGCACAAACACATCAGTTGATTCTCCAACTGCAGAGAAAATAGACCGGAATTATAATTTTTTCACCACTTGATCAACAATATCAACGCCCATGTCATCCATCCTACGGCACACTGTGTCATTTGACAATGGTACAGTCTTCAGTTCATCAGCTGCTGTCTTGTCAATCATAGTTTCTGAGATGATACCAGAAAAGGATCATGTGCACTTCAATGCAGTTCAATGCACATGCACTGAAATTAAAGTAAAAAAGTAGGCCTATACATAKAAAATCACCAGATATTTCACACCAGTGACCTCAGTAAATGTTTTCCTGCCTATTAAGATTTAAATAACGTGCACATATATTTTTTTGTCATATTTTTCACAATATTTTTTTACTTTTTTAAAATCTTCCCACGAAACCCCCTAGGGACTGCCCCCTTACCCCTAGAGGTATGCGTACCTCCTGTTGGGAAACACTGACTTAAAGGTTCTGAACAGTCATTCTGAAAAGTAATTTTCCTCTCATGGCTAAATACCAGGGAAGTTTGAAAAGACAGGCTGAGTGGGCAGGGAGCTTATATTCATGAGCTTGCACTGACTGACAGCTCTTTGAAACGCCTATGTCAAGCAACTTGGATGTAGTGTTGCAGTAAAATCATCTCAAGCTAACTTGGTGATAGGGTAAAGCAAATAGATTTAAGTGCCTTGCTCAAGGGCACATCAGCAGATGTTTCACCTAGTTGGCTCAGGATTCGTACCAGCGACTTTTCGGTTACTGGCCCAAAGCTATTAACCGCTAGGCTACCGGCCACCTCTKTGACATTAGCATGTTTCTTTTTATTTATTTATTTAACTAGGCAAGTCAGTTAAGAACAAATTATTATTTACAATGACAGCCTACCGGGGAACAGTGGGTTAACTGCCTTATTCAGGGGCAGAACAACAGATTTTTACCTTGTCAGCTCGGAGATTCGATCCAGAAACCTTTCGATTACTCTAACCACTAGGTTACCTGCTGCCCCGGTATTTCTGTGTGATACCAACTCATCCCTGTGATGTCATAATATTTATTTACGATGTCAACGCCTCTATTTGACAAACATGTGTCCCAGAGAAATCGTCATGTTTCTGACATGGCATGGCAAGCACACCTGATACAGAGTTCTCAGTGACATCAGCACATCTTGTGAGCACATCAAAGCAAATCCCCCCAAAATCTAACTTACAAAAACGTTTTTTTAATGCACAGCACATCTGCTCTCTAAACCACAATTTGTGCATTTCAGTGCAGTGGAGAACCTTATGGGGCTCTGGAAACAACATAGAGTGGGAGAGTGATGGACAGAGAAACTAGAAGCAATTCAATAGTGTTGAATGCTTAGTATTCATGGGTGAATACTTAGCCTAGCTAGCCAGTAACTAGCTAACATCAGACACGGATGAAATGGGAAACATATAAGTATCTTTCCCAAAGATGAATAGGGCAACATTTTATTTATATTTGCTGACACCCTACTGTCACATTTTGGCACCAGTATTAGCTATCTAGCTATATAAACAATGCCCCTCTGCAAACACACCTTCTCCGATATTGGTTACAATGCGRTACTTTTTTACCATCATGAAAACATTGGTGTTTTGCATAATCTGAAAGTTGATTGCATTCGATTTGGAACCGGTCTACCTCCCGGGCGTGAGCCAGGTGCACKGTTCAAAGCCCACCGCGAASTTGGCTCAAAACAAAGTGACGTTATTAACCATGTGTAGTAATTGGCAAGATGGGTTTTCCCATGCAAATGAGATCGCTTTCGAAAACACTTTATCTTCTTTCCCAATGAAAATTCCAACATTTACTAAGGGAAAATGTTGTATGGTTCTGGACATGGGGGAGGGGACCAGTAACTTTATGATCAAACTTTATCAATGTAGAAGCAAAAGCCATTTTTCTTAGTTTGGTCATCATACTTTCATCTGGTTTCCTTCAAATATCATACAAATTGGACTTTTCATGACCTTTAAAAAAATAGAGTTGATGTGACTTTTAGTTTAGTTTTTAGTCAGTACCGCATAAACATTTTAAGTAATAATGACTTTCATTGATTTTGAGTTCAACTTACTATAAGTATTTGAGTAAGGTAACACTGGACAATTTGCTGTGAAGGTCGTTAAGCCTATTTCAATCCACTCCAGACCAGTGCTGGTCTCTGTGATGTCGGGTAAAATTCACATTACGAATTCTCGGTTGAGGTTTAAATAAGGTGAGTAGTCATGTCACAATAAAACCCATCATATTAAAGGCCTTGAGTCCATAGCTAACTAACTAGCTAAATAAGATGAACTCTGGCAAACAATCTATTTCTTGCTGCTCCCGAAACGTGTGGTAGGCTTATTGTAAATGTACACGCACAAGGTTAGCTAGCTAGCTAACTTGTTAGTTAAAGTTGCAATATGTACCTTTTCGGGCAACCTGACCAAATTCACATAGAAATGTGTGTTATAGATCTGTCATTCTCAATGAAAGGAAGTCTAAGAAGCGCTAGATCTGTTCAATGGGCACCATTTCAATACTTCCCGTTCTTAAGTTTCATTTTGGCATCTTTTACTTTCGGTTTTGTACACCAGCTTCAAACAGCTGAAAGTACAATATTTTGGGTTATGGAAAATATATTTCACAGCAGTTAAGATGGTACAATGATTCTCTATACCATACATACTTGTTTAGTCACATAAACTGAAATTAGTTGCTGCCTTTGCTGCCCCAAACTTTGTTTAAACTCAGTCTATCTAGGGCTCTATACAATCCATATCACGGAAATGCAGCGTTACCGCGTGATTGAATTCAGGGGAAACTCTGCAGAATAGGAAATTAGCTTTACATTTCTAGCTCGCTGTTTGTAATGCTTCAGCGATACAGATTGAAGAGAGCCCCTAGTTACTAGCGGTTGATGAGTGTGAGAACAACTTGAGTGCAAAACAAGTTCAAATAGAGGTAGTTAGCTGCTTTCAATTCAACTCATCAGTTTGTTTGAGTTGACTCTTGGCTGGTGGCAAAACGACTGTCATTCATTGTGTTTGTGTTGTGAACATTATTTAGCGGTTTTCAAGTTCGCCGCTTGAGGGTGCCGCAAACTGATTTTGGAGCAATGGGATCTTTTTTCTTCAGGAAAGCCATATTCTGTTACAGTGCACCTCTACCCTCTGGCTGATTCCTATATACACACATCAACCTGTTTAGATAATTATAACCTATTTATGAACCAACACCAGAAATTCTCTCTCTCAGTTACAGTATGTGTAATGTTTTTCATGATGGGCTTCCTTTAGATATGAAAATCAAAGGCTCCCCCCTGCCTCCTCTTTACTCTCTCCCCCCATCCCTTCTAACTTCCCTCCAACTGCTTTTGCTTTCTGGGGACCAGTATGGGAATTGAGAGATGTGGGTTGTGTAAAGGCTCAGCTGTGCTAGCCTCCACCCATTTAAAGCGATTGAGCTAATGTTCTGCCTCATTAAAGCCCACACTGAGTCTTCAGAGGGAGAACCCACCCTGCCTAGTAGATCATGCTGAATTGTATGTGGCATAGAAAGTGCTCACCATCCAATGGAGGGAGGAGACATGTCACTGACTGCCTTCATTAATCTTTGCATCTCCAAAACAAAGGCGGCATCTCAAACTGCACCCTATTCCCTACACTCAAAAAAAATGCTGGGTTTAAAACAACCCAATTTAGTTTTTTTGGTAACCCAGCAATAGGTAAATATTGGACAGACCACATGCTGAGTTATTTTGGGTTGCGTGGGTTGTTGGGATTACCCAAACATAGGTACATTTAACCATCAGCTGGGTCTTTCTGAATGTTTGACGCCGTAGCAAAAGTACACTTCCTCAAAATAGTCTGAATTAATCTAAGATAATTAATTCTGATCTTTTTTGGAGGCGTTTTGGTGGAAATTTTACATTTTCGTAAGATGTTTGGTGCAGTATTTCTCAAGTGAAAAAATGTGCAAGAAAACGAGTCATCTGTCTTTGAATGACAACAAACACTTCATTGAAGAATCCCTACTATTGACTTATCACTGACGAAGGGGCGTAGTCTTCAGCTACCGAACTTCGACTAGCCTCAAGAAAAAAATGTGTTTGCTCGAACAGCCGGAAAAAAACTGCCGAACACCCAAACGAACAAAAATAACCCAGCAGTTTTAAAGAAAACAACCCAACTAAGTGACCCAATGACTCCTTTTGACCAGGACCCATATATGGCTCTGGTCAAAAGTAGGGCACTATATAGGGGATTGGGTACCATTTAGGAGGCATCAACACACTCATGTGCATGCACTCATCCTTCTGCTCCCCTACAGAATATTGTCTCATTTTGTGATTTATGGGCCCTCGATCTCTTAACTCCCGACCCCTCCCCGATCCACTCCAGCTGCTGGTTAGGTTTTCTATTTAATAAAAGAATGGAAGACAAGAAGAGATGGATGGGGGAGGGGAGAAGGATAGGGAGGAGGAAACGGTCACAGAGGTGAATAAATACCACTATTATATATCTGGCATGTTAAACTAGCATTATATATATATTATATCTATTACAAAATGTATCTGTTTGTGAGTATGGTTTACTACTACTACTGTAGTTTAGATATTCCCAGGTATTTATGACATTGAAATACATAGCCTACATTTGTCACATAAATAAATTCCAACATCTCCCCTCTCTCCGTCTTCCTACTTCTCATGTACTTGTTCTCTCTTACTTCCTACCCCCTCCCCCTGTGTGCAGTAGGCTGTGGGAGTGAGAGCGAGTGAGGTATACAGAAGTCTATTGAGAGCAGGCTGCTGCTGACTCAGCCCAGGCCACTGCATTCGTCTATCTGCACTGCAGTGTCGTTTTTACCCCCGCCCTCTTTACTTCCCTCTCATCACTCATTCAGTGGGCTACTTTAAAACACACACACACGCACACACCCTCATCTCAGTTCACGCTACTGCACCACACAGCACACCACACATGCTGTGCTACTTGAGGTACTTTCCTTTTAATAAAGGTATGGCCAGTTAGTGGTTAGATTCTTGTAGACAAGATCCACCACTGACCTTGCTGTGATATCAGATTCAAATGACTAGGCTTTACACCTGTTGTCTACGAAGCATGTGACAAGTAACATTTGATTTGATTTTGATTATAATGTTCTGGTGTTGCCTAAATGCTATTTTATCATTTCTATACGGTGTATTGTGCTAGTGGTCTTCTTTACTTCATACCCAGCTCTTACTTTGCAGCTCAACGTTCAATACAGTGATATTATTTTGAAGGCCTAGTGCAGTCAAAATCATGATTTTCTTGTGTTTTATATATATTTCCACACTATGAGTTTGGAATAATACTGTGATTTTATTTTTTCAATTTTAAGTGAAAACAACCACAACAAGGTACTTACATTTTYCCCCAGAGATGATTTGATATTGAGATAAAAACGGCTGCATTGGACCTTTAAAGTCTTTGATGAAAAGTTTCCCCCCTATGTAAAATAAATTATATTTCATTACATTCTAGAAAAAAAGACACCACTATGAAGCATAACTGGAAGGCTGCTTTATTGTTTGGGAATAGATTCGTGCTCAAATGAAGACAATCTTTCACTGATTCTCACTTAAAGTCCCAAGTGATTGTGCAACACACGGTCCTTTCTCTGACTGTATTAGTGGCAAGAGATAACGACAGTCAAAAAGCTTAAAAAAAAAAAGAAATCTGCAAAAAATGCWAAATAAAAGATCTGTCATGCTAAAAAAATAAATGCTACATAAATCAATTCATAAATCCACATCAGAATTGAACCCAAGTCTAAAACAGAAGGCAAGCTCTCTTACCAGCTAAATGATCATTGAACAGAATACAGAGAGAGCATTTGTACTAGATGACTCTATATGATGTTAATTCAGTTGATCTAGTCTAGGTGATGTTGTTTCCGAGTTTATTGGTTATTTTTGAATATTTTTGTCAATCCATGGTTTTCGTCGTGCTTCATTTTGATTTGCTAAACCCATGGGTTTGGAGATATCCTCTTTAAAATAAATCATTAAAGTCTAAATAGGCAGCTAAAAGGCACATGCCATTAAGAGATATTGCACCAAGAAACAAACACAGACAACAAAGACAATAAAACTTGAAATGATCAGATACATCGTTAAGAAAATAACAACCAAATGAAATGTGAAATCCAAACTGCACTGGTGTGTGTTTAGGGTGAACATGGAGGAAGGTCAGTGCTAAAACGAGCAAAAAGCTGTCACACTAGGCGACCTGAGGCTCAGGATACTGGGGCATACTGACCGGCCAGCACCAGCTTGTCTCAGGATAGACAGTGTGTGTGTACAGTACAGTACGTATGTGTATGTGTGTTTATATTCAGTGGGAAGAGATAGATGAAGTTGTGGGCAAGACATCTTCACACATGTACAAAAGGGTGTGCTGGTAGTGCAATCCTCTCACCAACGCAGGCTACACAATCCTCAGCAAGCAGCCAGTACAATACCATGCATTGTATGCTGGTCCCCAGTACATTGAGATCTTGGGCAGTCCAGAGTTTTGGTCATTCACTGAACATATTGCACACAAAAATTAAATGTGAGCTATTACTGTCTGTGGTACTGCATTGTCCTTAATACAAGGAGTGGAAGAGAGAATTGAGCACATAGTTCTAATATTAGAACTATGTATGTAGTATAGCTCTATATATGTATTAATTTATATATAGATTTTCATAAAGTTTTTGCTATTTAATATCGATTTGTTTAGTTCCTTCTTTAATGTGAAAAGTGACTCCAAAAATCTACTCCATCTAACAAATGTGTCAGTCTAACAAGTGTGACAAAGTGTGTCAGCTGGAAGCCATTCTATTTATGGGTATCATATTTCTTATTCGATTAATAGCAGTCATTTTGTAAGTATTTCTTTATTTACAAAAAACGRCGCATGCATGCACGCATAAAATAAAATGATATATTACATTATTTATAGTCTATTAAAAAGTTCATTCGTTATTTTTCAGCAATTTGTGCCATTTACAACTGTAGATTAATTTTTGTATAGATTTTTTTCAAATGGATGTATGTAATATTTTTTATTTGTTCTGTTTACACATCTATACATGTATATCCTTGATGGGCATGGAGAAAAATGGAAGGCAGTAGCTTTTATGCTTGTCATTCATTGTTTTATTTGGTTCAAGTTAACACCCACAATGATTTTGGAGCTCTCATGCAGCAACTGGACTATAGAACTTGAGAAGGGGATTTATTCATTAATAGGAAGTGACATCACTGCACACCAGAAAGTGAAAAAGCTTGGGTGTAGTACCTTTAGTATTTTATTAGGATCCCCTTTAGCTGTTGCCAAGGCAGCAGTGACTCTTCTTGGGGTCTGCTCTGTTCATTATTTGGTATTTGTTACGCGGTATGCTTTCTACGCAAGTGGAGTGAATGGCTGATGAGGGGTTTTGGAGCACATTTTTCACAAATATTGTATTGTGGGGCCTACTCTACATTGCTCACATTCTGTTTGCCTCTGACAGAATTTAGTGTGCTGCTCAAACAAACAAATCCATATTACCTCTCATGACATCTCCTCACAGTGTGTCCTAAGTACCTCTGATTGCTATTGGGGTGAGCAGTATTATTGTTATATTTTATTCAGACCTGACCTAAGTCCAAAGCTACACAACCACAAATATAATCCGCTACCTATACAAACGCTGCCCTTATAAGCGAGCAAAATGTTGCCGTTTCAAAGAGATGCTTCTTGCCCTATATTTCTAAATGTTTTTTAAGGAAGCTCGAATGGCCTCTGACAGACTGGCTGCCCGAGCTATTGCCAGCTGAGACCATTGTCCAACAGCGTGGCATAATATCACACAAAATCACAGGAAAATGCGTTTTCATAAATACTCTCATCATCACATTCACTTTCAATTAGTTGCAGAGCTCATTATAATACATCTGTAATATCTCCTGAGATWAAGGGGTGAACTCTTCAAGCATTGCGTATATTTCTAGGGTCTCTCCGTCTAACAATGACAGCGAAGAACAGAATAGGTAGCAGGGGGGCACTGTTCACCCACTCCCATTCCAAGGACAAAGGGTGACAATGAGTAACAAGGCAGGTCTCTTTGGCTTCTCCTCGTATAATTAACCCTATACACCAATTTCTATTTCTCTCTAATTTCCTAGCCCAATATTAACTCCCTCATAGTTATGGCTGAAAATACATGTTAAAATTATATAGACTAGTAAACCATCACAACATGTACAAATGAATCAGCACATGGTAAAGAAATAAAACACAGCAGTTATTGGAAACAAAAATACAACATTCTTTCCTCACTCAAACCTTGTAGAACAGTCTAAATTGGCCTTAGAGAAAAATCTGAAATCAAAACTAGCTTGCTACACCTGTCAATTCCCTACCAACGTAGACACTCCCACAATGCCCTCATCCAACACAAAAACAAAGGCAGATGGCATGGTCAATTAGGTAAGTGATATTTCTGCATACAAATTATAAATATAAGCTTTTTAAGATTTACATAATATTTTTTTTCTCTTAAAACAATCCACCAAATACACTCAATGATACACACAGACATCCAATCCCATCTCTTCTGCATCCCATAGCAGCAATACAATTAGTTTGCATAAAATCCACAATGTTGGTATTCATTCGACACAAAGTTTCTCATCATAATACTAATGATTTACTTCTAACTTTGAATTTTTGACAGTGGACAACCTCAAACCTATAATCGAGCCACTGTTGTGGTCTGAGTATTAGTGTCTTGTGGACTATGATTATTCATGCAAGATTTCTGATCAAAACATGCCATCATGCAAGTATTTACTATGCACTGAACAAGCACAATTATTTATGTATTTGTTTGGAAATCGGACTGAATAAATGTAAGCCCTTGGCCCAAGATGACTCCTTAATAAACAGCCGCTTAACCAATCGATGTGAAAGCCCGTGTAGAAAAAGCCTTTTGATGTGGATATAACAAAGATAGAATGAGAAGAAGAGTTAAGTGAAAATGTTTGTTGTTTTTGTTTTGTACCTTTTTGCTTTTTTTGCCACTCAAATTATGTGGAGATACAAGTATATTCAGCATTAACAAACCAAATAAAAAAAACTTACATTAGGCTACTCTGGGTCTTTGTTTTTCTCTTCTCAGCCGTTCTTCTGTTTGTTCATACAGAGTGATAATGTCCATAAATGTCCTCCATGAATGTCTAAATTAAATGATACAGAGGCCCTTCTGGCTGCTTTTGGAAGATGATTCTTCAAGTCAAGCAGTATTTCCATGTTTTTCCTGCATAGCACTGTATTTCCATGGGAATCCATTGCTGGCGGGAATCCCACACATTAAATCCCTTATCAGCGTTTCTCATTCATTCCTCTTAGTGAAGAGTTCTGTTCCTTATGTGTAGTCCACTATCTGCCCTTTTGCAAACAAAGACATTTCTTCCATATTTTGTCTGTTTTTCATTCCCTTTTGTTAAGATCAGTAGTCTAGATGCAACAATGTCAGACAGTATACTTTTTAGTTTAAATCAAGTTCAAGTGTCTTCAAGCTGTAAGAGACTGAGCTGCTTCCCTCTGCATCAATAGTATGAAGTCTGTAAACAAAATTATTAATATTATTATTTTTCTTACTTGCAAATGAAATAATCTGTACATTTGTGGATTAGATGGTTTCCTCACACTTTGCTTGAAGTTATATTATTATAATAATTATTACTGTTATTATTATTACGATATTCTAACACTTAGATTCCCTGACGGCTTTTTGGTTTCTGGCCTCCTTCTTCCCTCCCTTTCCTTCATTCTCATCCTGTTTTTCCTTGTCAGGTTTGGTTACACTGTCATAGGAGGGGAGAGAGGCAGTGGAGGGCGTACCCTCCTTCTTTTCCTTTTCTGGATTCGTCCCCCCATTCTTCACATTATTGTTACTGGCAGGTCTGCGCTTGCGTTTGAAGCCGCGCCTAGCCAGGTAGTTTCGGTAGGCCTGCTGTATGATTTTGGCCGACACGTCCTCCTGCTTGCGCCTCAGAGTAGTAGTAATAGGCTCATAAGACACTTTGGACGGGTTCGCCGCAATAAAGCGTTGTTCCATTTGATCCCTTAGCATGTCCAGCTCTCCAGTATCGCCTAGTACCCGTTTGGTGAATGCAAACAGAATGTCGAG
The DNA here is from genome assembly GCF_002910315.2 of Salvelinus sp. IW2-2015. Taxonomy (NCBI): domain Eukaryota; kingdom Metazoa; phylum Chordata; class Actinopteri; order Salmoniformes; family Salmonidae; genus Salvelinus; species Salvelinus sp. IW2-2015. The sequence goes on from NC_036838.1 coordinate 34,274,446, forward strand.
GCAGTGGATCCGGTCCCCGCTCACCATGGGCAAGTCCATGGAGATCAGCTCTATGGTGTTGGGCTTTGGAACACGGAGCGGGTGCTCGAGGTAGTCTGCAAAGTCACCAAGCTTGCCATAGGTGATGAACTGCGAGGCGTCTGGGTCGAACTTCTCCCATATTTCGTAGAAGGTCGTGAAGTCGTCTTCGCTGAGCGGGTCGGCACTCTCTTCAGTCGCAACGCCGAAGTTCTCAAGGATRATGGCAATGTACATGTTGACCACRATTAGGAAGGAGACGATAATRTACATGACRAARAAGAAAATCCCWACCGAGGGRTTGCCGCAGTCGCCYGTATTYGGTGCACCTGGGTTCTCCAGTTGTGGGTCACAGTCTGGGGGGTAGTTGAGRATGGGTAACAACAAACCGTCCCAGCCGGCAGAYGTRGTGATCATAAACAGGCAGATCATGCTGTTGCCAAATGTCTCAAAGTTGTACATGTCGTCGATTCCTGCCCCATGCTTGACATAGCCAAAGTTAGACATGCCAAARATAGAGAAGATGAACATAACCAGGAAGAGTAACAACCCGATGTTGAACAGGGCAGGAAGTGACATCATCAGAGCAAACAGTAAAGTCCGAATGCCCTTGGCCCCTTTGATCAGACGCAGGATTCTGCCGATTCGRGCCAGTCGGATCACCCTGAAGAGGGTTGGAGAGACAAAGTACTTCTCAATGATRTCTGCGAGGAACATGCCTGGATAGAGAAGCACACAGAGAAAGAAGAGGATATGGAGAAATGTATGATTGTTGATATGTTCTGCAATCTTTTTAGTATGTTTCCTTAAAACCATAACATTCTGTCATACATATATTTTTCTAATAATAATAATACAAACTGTCCTGTGACTGGTAGGCCACTAGGGGGAGATGTTAACACATAATCTCACTTTCCCAGGCCTCAAATTTCATAGTAATGTGATACTTCTAGACACATGATTTTTGATAGAAAATAAAGCAACCCATTTCTAGTACTTTGAATTAAAACAGCAATTCAGGTTCTAGCACATAAATACCAGGCATATAAGAATAGGCAACTGCATGTAGGAGGAAAGGGATGAAATCACTACTGACCAACAATTGAGAGAATGACCACRACCACGTCAAAGATGTTCCACCCAATGGTGAAGTAGTAGTGGCGAAGGGCAAAGAGCTTTAACACAAACTCAGTAGTAAAAATAACAATGAAGACAAAGTTGACCCAGTAGAGGATATTGTCAGTTTCTTCTGACTGATCGTCCGTCTCCACCATCATGGTCACCATGTTGAGGCAGATCAACATCATAATAGATATATCAAACACCTGCTGCGTCACGAAGTCAAATACCAGGCCCTGAAAGTTATTCTGAGAGAAAATAAAGGATGGATAAAGGAACGTTAGTAGGTTTAACAAATTAAAGCGAGGCACATTTGGTAAGGGGACATTCTGGAAGGTCTGTTTGTTAGTAAAGTTTCGTTTTCAACATGTCTTTTGAATGTTACCATAATGAGAAAACGCCTAATTTACGCCTCCCCCAAAGTAGCCCTTGGGTAAAAGGAAGAGACTCACCAATGGTCTTGGTATAGGTTTTTGTGGTTTTTTTGAGCCAAGTTTTTTCATGGCAGTGTGGTATTTCTTCTGCTCYTCTGTCATGAATATATCCTGACCTCCAAAGTAAAGGGACACAAGAAAACATCTGGTTACAACCTTGTTGAGCCAAATAATGTGGGAACTTGTTCTTAACCTACACTGAACAAAAATATAAATGCAACATGTAAAGTGTTGGTCCCATGTTTCATGAGCTGAAATATAATATCCCAGAAATGTTCCATACGCACAAAAAGCTTATTTCTCTCAAATGTTGCATACAAATTTGTTTACATCCCCGTTAGTGAGCATTTCTCCTTTGCCAAGATAATCCATTCACATGACAGGTGTGGCATATCAAGAAGCTGATTAAACAGCATGATCATTACGCTGATGCATTTGTGCTGAGGACAATAAAAGGCCACTCTAAAATGTGCAGATTTGTCACACAACGCCACAGATGTTTCAAGTTTTGAGGGAGTGCACAATTGGCATGGTGACTGCAGGAATGTCCACCAGAGCTGTTTCCAGATAATTGAATGTTAATTTCTCTACCATAAGCCGCTTCCAATTTCATTTTAGAGAATTTAGCAGTACGTCCAACCGGCCTCACAACCCAGGCCACGTGTATGGTGTCATGTGTGATAGCATTTTGCTGATATCAACATTGTGAACAGAGTGCCCAATGACAGAGGTGGGGATATGGTATGGGCAGGCATAAGCTATGGACAACGAACCCAATTGCATTTTATCGATGGCAGTTTGAATGCACAGAGATAGCGTTACGAAATCCTGCGCCCATTGGGAGGCCCATTTTTTTAAAGGTATMTGTGACCAACAGATGCATATCTGTGAAATGCATAGATTTGGGCCTAATGAGTTTATTTCAAATGACTGATTTCCTCTCTTTGAAATTGYTGCATGTTGCATTTATATTTTTGTTCAGTATAGTTTTATCTTATTAACAGGTCCAAGGAATTTTCTTGCTCACACATAATATGCACATACATTTATGCACACCCACTCACATAGTATGCAATCAAATCACATTTTATTGGTCACATACACATGGTTAGCAGATGTTAATGCGAGTGTAGCGAAATGCTTGTGAAAAAGCACTGCTGCTACTTTGTTTATCTTATATCCTATTGCCTAGTCCCCTTACATAATCTACCGCCATCACTCCAGCATTCCTGCACATTATAAATATGGTATTGGAACTGACTTTTGAAAAAKATTTCCTGTATAYAGTATGCTTACTTACGTATTTCATATTTCTTTATACCATTTTTTCTCCCCAATTTCATGGTATTCAATTGGTAGTTACAGTCTTGTCTCATCGCTSCAACTCCCATACGGACTAGGGAGAGGCAACAGCTGTGCGTCCTCCGACACACAACCCAACCAAGTCACACTGCCTGCTTAACCCAGAAGCCAGACACACCGATGTGTCGGAAGAAACACTGTACACCTGGCGACCATGTCGCCCGCCACAGGAGTCGCTAGATCGCGATGGAACAAGGGCATCCCTGCCGGCCAAACCATCCCCTAACCCGGACTACGCTGGGCCAATTGTGTGCCGTCCCATGGGTCTCCCGGTCCCGGCCGGCTGCGACAGAGCCTGGATCGAACCAGGATCTCTAGTGGCACAGCCTTAGACCACTGCGCCACTCGGGAGGCCTTCATATTTCTTGTTCTTATTTCATGTGTTTTTTTCTAGTAATACATTGTTATTGATTATTTCATTGTTGGGTTTTGAGTTTTGAGTTTGCAAGAAAGGCATTTCACTGTACTTGTGCATGTGACATTAAAACTTGAAACTTGAATAAGAAAAATAGGTCTTATCTTTTTCTTTTGCTGGTTAAAGTTGTCAATGATGACACCAATGAAGAGATTGAGGGTAAAGAAAGAGCCAAAGATGATGAAGGCAACAAAGTAGATATACATGTAGATGTTGTCTTCATAGATCGGCTGATCCTCCACCTACAGAGAACAGGAAAAACACATTCAAGCTCCAAACTCTCCCTCATTACATTCCCCTTTGTGGGTTCAAAAGTCCCTTTCCAAACAAGTTAGTATTGGTAGGTTCTTCTGGAACATGTTACATCTGTTCACACAATACCAACCACCAAACAAAAGGGAGACAAACCTCAAGTGTCAGGCTTACCTTCCGAGAATCAATGGCGGCATACATTATGTCCATCCAGCCTTTAAACGTGGCCTGTGAGAAAGGGGATATATAGAGTTGTGAGAAAAAGGGGGAAAGAAAAGTGAGGAAGAAGAATTAAGGTTAAGTTTAGGGGAAATTAGGGGGGAAATTAGGGGAAATTAGGATGAGGTGTTGAAAAGGAAGGAGGAAAATTACAAGATGATGGACATAGAGGTACAGTAGGAAGCCAATGACTGAAAAAATATGATTATTGACTTCTGCAGTCTAAGTACCGTTCAACTTTGACCTTCTCCAAAGTGGGAGGAGCCAAAGGAGTGAAAAGTCAGAACATCAATAGTGTCATGACGCTAGCCCTCTAGCAGAGATGTGACCCCCCCTCTCCAGCGTTATGACTTTAACACCCAGTCATAAATTCCGTGCAGAGACACTTCTCTCCTTGACCATGCAGTATGGAGAGAGAGTTTCACAGTAAGACAAAGGGACTCTACCGCCCAATTCTACTACATCCCAGAATTTGAGAATTGAACAATTCCTATTTTGGAGAATGTGTAAACGGTCGGTGGAGAAGCCAGCTACGACCCGGTCCGTTTTGTTTCATGTTTGTGACCTCATGAAAGACAATACAGCCACATTACCCTAACTCTGTTTATACAGGTTCCTCAGTTATGAGGCTTGCATCTGAATGTTGGATAAAATGTTTAACAAAGTATAAGAAAACTTTTGAAAAGATAACAATGTGATTAAATGATTAAGTCTTCTAAAATGAAAATGGTGTGTTTTAACGGTAACTCGTATCCAGCCAGTGGCTACGCCCAAGTGAATAGACATTGGTTGGAAATGATGAACCAACCCCTTTTCTACATTTCTATAAAAGCCCTGTGACCCAAAGTCACCTCAGTTCCAAATACTAAAAAGGGCTAAGTCTAATTTAAACTCTACAGGCCAGAAAACGTGAGAGCTTGCTCCACACGTGAAATGATATGAGCTCTGAAATATTGATCACTCAAGAAGATGTGAGTCCTAGATTACAGCCTAACAGACTGCAGCTGGAAAGGTAGCAAATCTAGTAAGAACATTGACCGACGCAGATGAACATCTCACTCCACGACAACCCGGCAGAATCTACAAAGGACAATGGCGACCTCGACTGGGCAAACCAGAGCCTCACATCACTAGCTCAAACGTAAATACTGATTACTTTCCTTTATCCAAACGAGCAATTGTTAAAGTGCATATGTATTCATATTTATGCGAGAATAGCTTCCCATGTCAGATAGAGACCCATGTTCCTTTGTCTTCCTCTCCCCCTTTTCCTCTCTGAATCTATCATGTTATAACCAAACTGTTTTTGTTTAGTCCACTAGGGATGRTATTTACTGTATAAWGTTATTATGTATTGTATATTCTGTAATTGTTTAATTAGATAGTAAATAAATAATTGAAACAATTTGTGTATGGATGATTCATAGTAAAGGCTGGGTCGGTAAAGATAACCAAGACTTTTATGACGTTCAGATGAGACTGATAGAAGGTAAAGAATAATTAATGACTGATTGACTGCTATTGATATAAAAGATTTGGGAGATAGCCACTCTATATAAACTAACTCTTCCGTGGTGCCCCAGGTTATTAACGAGTTAATTGTTGCATGGTTTAACTCAATCACGTAATCAATCAAATGATGGTAATCGATTTCATAAAATAGCTTGTCATCACATTAAAGAAGTCAGATACACGACAATAGGAAAGACCTTGTACTTACCACTTGTAGAAGTGCCAGGTATCCTGCAGCCACATTGTCAAAGTTAATCTTGACATTCTTCCATCTGACCTCACTGTAATTTGCGTTGATTAGTGCAAAGCACTCTGTCTTGTTGTTGACAACGTCCGGTTTAAAGTACTCCTCTGAGGTCTCGTTGAAGCAGTAGTAATACTTCCCTGCAAACAGGTTGACCCCCATGATACTGAAGATGAGCCAGAAGATGAGGCACACCAGCAGCACATTCATAATGGAGGGGATGGCTCCCACCAAGGCATTCACCACCACCTACACACGGGACCAGGGAAACAGGAGCAGCATGAGATACAACTCACACATATACAGACATACAAACATAAACCCACTCCCTCTCAGAGATAATGGTCATATACCTTATTTGAGTTGCACATCAGTTTGGTTTATCTTGACTATCGCCTTATATCTTTTTATCTTGACTATTTCCTTATGTGTTGCTATTACTCTACAATATCGTATGCAACTGATGTCACCAATGATGTTTACTTGGGCAAAGCACAGTGAATAATGGGATTGAGGCCCCATTTTTGCATAAATCAGGTGTACCTATTTGAAGCCTTTAATGTGTATGCAGATAATATAGACTCTTTGAAGTAAAGATGCCTGGAAGGACATTTTGGGTTTTTAAAAACTACCACGCCGAGACGTGGCTTATTTCCAGGTCAAAAAGGTTCCTCGAGGAACCCCTCAGAAAAGKGTCTTTGAGAAATCCCTGTGTAAAGGTTCAAACCGGAACCTTTTTTTGATCAGAAGGGTTCAATTTTGAACCTTTTAAAAAAAATATTGAAGAGGTGGCAGACTATTATAAGATTGGAGACGTGGCTTATTGGAGGCGTGGCTTTCAGGTAGTTATTTGTGGTCACCCATTAGAGTAAATGTTATACTTGTTGATCGTGTTAAGTTTGTACTTCATCTTTCATTGAAAATCTATGTATATTACATATTCTAATATAATATTAATAATATTCATTTGATTTTGACTATGCCCAAGAGGTTGGAGGGTGCCTTTTGATTTAAAATYGTTTTTTTTGGTTCAGATTTACCTTTGTTTTCTTCTTGTTTTTTGCAACCAGGTGGAGTGGCTGTCAGGCTCCTTTCTCCTTACTTCCTGGTTTTCTCAGTTTTTGTTTCTAGATTACTTCTACTTATTGGGTAGTCTAGTATAGCAATTGTTTGTTAGCTCTGAGCTTGTTTAGTCTGTTAGCTAGCTAGCTAGCTAGCTAGCTGGTTAACCTTCAGTTTTGGCCTGCTAGCAGCTGGCAGTTAGCCTACACATTTTCTTTCCTTTCTCTTCCTTTTGTCCCCTTTAGCTCTTGTTTAAGTAGATAATTGGTGGCAGCTGTGGTTGTTTGTTAGCCTGCTAGCTTGCTTAGCTGTGGGTGGTGTTGGTTTCAAATCAACGTTTATTGGTCGCATACACAGATATGCAGATGTTAACGCAGGTGCAGCGAAATGCTTGTGTTTTATAAAGTATATAAATAGAAAGTGGGTGAAACCTTATGTAAACATAATTAAAGTGATGTCATTGTACATAGTGTTCAATGACTCTATGTACATCGGGCAGCAGTCTCTAAGGTGCAGGGTAGAGTACCGRGKGGTAGCCGGCTAGAACAGTGACTAAGGTTCAGAGCAGGCTACTGGGCGGAGGCCGGCTAGTGGTAACTGTTTAACTGTCTGATAGCTTAGAGATAGAAGCTGTTTCTCAATCTCTCAGTCCCAGCTTTGATGGACMTGTACTGTCTTCRCCTTCTAGATAGTAGCGGGGTGGACAGGCTGTGGCTCGGGTGTCCGAGGTCCAACTTGATCTTCTTGCCCTTTCTGTGAAACTGGGTGCTGTATATGTCCTGTGGGGCAGGTAAGGTGCCCCCGGTCATGCATTGGGCTGACCGCACCACCCTCTGGAGAGCCATGCGATTGTGGAAGGTGCAATTGCCGTACCAATGCTGTGATACAGCCTGACAGGATACTCTCAATGGTGCGTCTGTAGAAGTTTGTGAGGGTCTTTGGGGCCAAGTCAAACTTCTGCAGCCTCCTGAGGTTGAAGAGGTGCTGTTGCGCCTTCACCACGCTGTCTGTGTGAAGGGACCATTTCAGAGGAACTTGAAGCTTTTGATCCTCTCCACTGCGGCCCTGTGGATGGGGGCGTGCTCTCTCTGCTGTCTCCTGTAGTCCATGATCAGCTCCTTTGTTTTGTTGATGTTGAGGGAGAGGTTATTTTCCTGGCACGCCTCTGCCCGGGCTCTCACCTCCCCCCTGTAGGCTGTCTCATAGTTGTTGGTAATCAGGCCTACCACTGTTGTGTCATCAGCAAACTTGATGATTGTGTTGGAGATGTGCGGGGCCATGCAGTCATGAGTGAACAGGGAGTACAGGAGGGGGCTGAGCATAGACCCCTGTGGGGCCCCTGTGTTGAGGATCAGTGCGGAAGAGGTGTTGTTGCCTACCTTCACCACTTGGGGTCTAGGACCCAGTTGCACAGGGAAAGGTTCAGGCCCAGGGCCATGAGCTTAGTGATAAGCTTGGAGGGCACTATGGTGTTGAAGGCTGAGCTGTAGTCAATGAACAGCATTCTTAAATATGTATCTCTCTTGTCCAGGCGGGATAGGATGATTGTGTTGTCCGTGGATCTGTTGGGGCGATATGTGAATTGTAGTGGGTCTAGGGTGTCAGGTAAGGTGAAGATTATATGGTCCTTAACTAGCCTCTCAAAGCACTTCATGATGACAGAAGTTTAGTTTAGCTAAGTTACCGTCACTTTCTTGGGTACAGGAACAATGGTGGACATCTTGAAGCAAGTGGGAACAACAGACTGAGATATGGAGAGATTTAATGTCAGTAAACACTCCAGCCAGCTGGTCTGAACATTCTCTGAGGACATGGATTGGGATATCGTCTGAGCCGGCAGCCCTGCGAGGGTTAACACGCTTAAATGACTAACTCACGTCGGCCACAGAGAATGAGAGCACACAGTCCTTGTGAGCGTTGGTGACCGTGTTGGCGGCTCTGTTTTCCTCAAAGCGGGTGAAGAAGGTGTTTAGCTCGTCCTGAAGCGAGGCGTCTGKGTCCACGACGTGGCTGGTTTTCCCTTTATAATCGATGATTGTCTGGAGTCCCTGCCACTTCTTATGTCAGAGCCGTTTAATTGGGCATCCACTTTGTACCTGTACTGTTGTTTTGCCTCTTTGATTGCCTTACGGAGGTCGTAGCTGGTGTGTTTGTACACGTCCATGTTCGGCATTTGATGTTGAGATATTCCAGATCGGGAGAACAAAAGGACTTGAGTTCCTGTACGTTACCACAATCACGCCAGGAGTTGTTAATCATGAAACAATTCCCCACCGCCTTTCTTTTTTCCCCCAGAGTTCTTTCTTCCTATCGGCACGATGGACGGAGAAGCCCACTGGCTGAATGGACGGGGACAATATATCCAGAGAAAACCATGATTCTGTAAAACAGAGTATGTTACAGTCCCTGATATTTCTCTGGAGGGGATCCTCGCCCTGAACTCGTCTACTTTATTGTCCACAGACTAAACGTTAGCAAGTAATACACTCAGAAGTGGTGGATTGTATGCACGCTGCCTGATTCTGAATAGGGACCCAATCCTTCTGCATCTGCTCTGGTGGTCCAACTCATTCCAACCCATCTCAATTGGGTTGAGGTTGGGTGATTGTGGAGGCCRGATCAACTGATGCAGCACTCCATCACTGTCCTTCTTGGTCAAATAGCCCTTACACAGCCTGGAGGTATGTTGGGTCATTGTCCTGTTGAAAAACAAATGATTGTCCCACTATGCGCAAACCAGATGGGATGGCRTATCGCTGCAGAATGCTGTGGTAGCCATGCTGGTTAAGTGTGCCTTGAATTCTAAATTAATCACAGACTGTGTCACCAGCAAATTACCCCCACACCATCACACCACCTCCTCCATGCTTCACGGTGGGAACTACACATACAGAGATCATCCGTTTCCCCACTCTGCGTCTCACAAAGACACGGCGGTTGGAACCAAAAATCTCAAATTTGACTCATCAGACCAAAGGACAGATTTCCACCGGTCTAATGTCCATTGCTCGTGTTTCTTGGTCCAAGCAAGTCTCTTCTTCTTATTGGTGTCCTTTAGTAGTGGTTTCTTTGCAGAAATTCAACCACGAAGGCTTGATTCACGCAGTCTTCTCTGAACAGTTGATGTTGAGATGTGTCTGTTACTTGAACATTGATGCATTTATTTGGGCTGCAATTTAGGCTGGTAACTCTAATGAACTTATCCTCTGCAGCAGAGGTAACTCTGGGTATTCCTTTCCTGTGGCAGTCCTCATGAGAGCCAGTTTCATCATAGCRCTTGATGGTTTTTTCAAYTGCACTTGAAGAAGCATTCAAAGTTCTTGACATTTTCCTGAGTAACTTACCTTCATGTCTTAAAGTAAAGATGGACTGTCGTTTCTCTTTGTTTATTTGAKCTGTTCTTGCCATAATATGGACTTGGTCTTTTACTAAATAGGGCTATCTTCTGTATACCACCGCTACCTTGTCACAACACAACTGATTGGCACAAATGCATTAAGAAGGAAAGAAATTCCACAAATTAACTTTTAACCAAGGTAGATAAACAACATGTCATAGCAAGTAAAATATTTTTGTAACCGAGAATGTTGTTGCTGTTCGGGCTGGCTACTTGCAAATGTATTTCTGTATTTTAAAATACAAGTATTTTGTAGTTTATTTTGACACATGGATCTTAATGGTATTTTGTAATTGTATTTTGTAATTAGGGAATTAGGGAATTTTTACTCTTCCCTAATCAGGGCCAACCGAAGTTATGTAGTAAGTATGGCGAGCAGGTGCACCTAGATGAGATTTGCCAGCAGGTGGTGTGCAGAGGACTGGGCCACTCCTTTTTGGAGTACCAGTATCACAGAACGTGCGATCTCTGTGGAGGTGACTCATCTCTATAGAAATGGCCCCCAAGCAGCCCCCGTATTGCGAGTACTGAGCAGGGGTTGGTCATTGTTGAGGAAGTGGTGAAGGTGCAGGTAAGGAAATGGAGGCAGGGAGTGCAGCAGTTAGTGTGCTGATTAAAGGGGAAGAGATGGAAGTTTCAAATTCCTGCCAAAGGAAACCGTTGGCCCTTCCAGTTTGACTTTCCCGCCACTGGAGCCAATTGGCTCTCCGGCTGGGGGCACACCCTGAGGAGGGGAAGAGGAGGTAGGAGACCCCCCCCCTCCCCTGTTGCAGTCCTGCCAGACAGCCCAGAAATGTGCAGTGGTAGCAGTAATGGCAGTGAAAGTTCAGCTTTTGACTGTGATTGTAAGACTGATAGTGATGCGATGTTGAACAAGTCCAGAGACAGGCAGCCAGAGCCAAACCCAACACTAACCCTTGAAAATGTATTGTTGCCATTTGTGTGATTTAAAAAATAAAAAATCTGTCTGAATCCCAAATCACCACCTTCCCCTCGGCCCTCCATTTACGCGTTCAAATGCTTCAAGCCATTTGTACAAGTGTCCCAAAGCTGAGGGAGTGAAAATTATCGAGGGTGTAAGGGCTAATTAGACCATCGGATATCCACATCGACTGAGCCAGCAAGGCTGCAGGCAACAGAGYGAAGTGCTTTTCTGACATGCACTGCAATATGTTTGGAGTTTGCACAATTTAATACAAAAGAATGGAGAGGCGTGCCTAATTATATGTCACATGCATTTGTTTGTCTGATTTCGAGACTTGACGCGTAACAGATTAAATATCTCCCAAATTAAATGTTTAACTGTTACTCAAGTTTAGGCTATATCTTGTAAAACAACAGAGGGAATTTGTTCATTTGAATTTCATGCTTGTTTAATTTTTTTTAAATGGAACATGAATTGTCAGGAGTGTGTCCCGAAGTTGATGGGTTTATTGATCCCATCGCCACTCTCTTGTGTCAGCAACACATGACAACGGAGGGTACTCCGATCGAGTTAGTAGGGAGTGGTTTGGGATTCACAGTCTGTGTTTGATGCTGTGGCGGCAGGTATTTTAGTGGTTAGAGCATTGGGCCAGTAACCAGAAGGTTGCTGGATCGAATCCCTGAGCTGACAAGGTAAAAATATATAGTTCTGCCCCTGAGCAAGGCAGTTAACCCACTGTTCCCCGGGAGCCGAAGACATGGATGTTGATTAAGGCAGCCCCCTGCACCTCTCTGATTCAGAGGGGTTAAATGYGGAAGACACATTTCAGCTGAACAACTGACTAGGTATCCCATTTCAGGCAAAGAAGCAGATGGGGGTCAGACCCTCAGGCAGCACTGTACTTTGATAACCAGAGTATTGGCTGTTGAATGGGTGTTTTCTGACATGTGGATTGTCTATAGCTCATTTATCATCTACTGCGCAGGGTTGTAAGTTAATGGTTTCATTGCCCCAACATCTTGCGCAGTTTGGTCTGTTCTGCTTGGCCGAGCCAGTGCCAAGGTCCATCCTGATGTGTCCGGCGCGGCAATACAGGCTGCAGTGACCCGAGGTTGGGATGTGCACATGCACACACGGTCCTGGTGACTTGAACGKGCTGGTTGTGCCGGGGCGCCTGGGGAGAGGCTCCTCTGAGGGCCAACAGGTTGCGGAACAACAGGATGATATTTATTTCTTTAAGGACCCATCCCAACCCTCACAACTGATCTTTATTAACTCTAATTGCTTTCAAACTGTTAATTATGCATATTTAGTTCCTGAAAGTTTTTGACATTTGACAGTTTATTTATGATATGTGAAAAATGTAAAGAAGTCCCAACATTTTTTTCTTAACATTGGTGATTACATAAAGTAATAAAGTGGTAACTACTTCAACTTCAGGATTTGCATAGGCTCTTAAGGGACCTCTCTAAGACTAATTGATGTTACAAAACTGTCAGTGCTCCACCTTAACATGTGATGACAATAGAACAGATTAATTGGAATTACATACACTCTAACGGGTGGTCTAAAAATATCTATCTGAAAGCCATGCCCCTACTCAGCCATGCCTCTGGTTCTGGGTTCCTTCCTTCCTCTTCCAAGAACCCCTCAAATAACCAAAGGTGCAAATATGAACCATTGACTAGCAATGGTTTCTTTAGGAACTCCATGGTTCTTTGAGGATCTCCAGGGTTCCTCGAGTCCTCCAATTCTAAGAGAGTAGGCCTATCCACATATCTCAGTCATAGAACGTCTGGCCAATCTGTCACAACAGCAGTACAATGGAAAGCAGCTGACAATTCCACTTCTCCCCAAACCATGCCTTTATCTTCCCCCCCGTCCCCCCGTCATACACAGATAAGCGGTGGCGGTGTCAGCAGTAGCACACAGTGTAATGCTCCGGCGATGTACATGTGATGTTTTAATGCAGGACATCCAGAAGCTCTTAGAGGGCTGAGCTGAGCCTGGCATGCACAGTCATACAGGCTCATTTACAGAGCCATGTTCCCACCTTGACAAGACAGTCAGAGTGGACTTTGCTGAAGGTTTCCCTCAGAATGTGTAGTGATTATGGCAAATGACCTCAATAACTACACCTATTTAGTTACCTTGATGAGTAGACTAGGGAGTAAACCTCACTAAATGTACATCATAATAATGTGATGGACTTGGTTCCCTCTTCATAACAAGGCCTTGAAGATGTTATAAGTGTACCTTATCAATAAGTGAGTGTAAAAAAAAAAAAAAAATACTACTATTGTCAGTGGTTGTTGTTCTGTTTTTCTATTATTGTCGACTGCTGTTGCCAAGAAGGGAAACATGGTTCTCTGGTGTATGTGTATGACATGCATGTTACATGGAGTAAATGTTTCAGACATTATCAGTCAAATAATAGCAGAATGATCCTGTATTATGGAGGTTTAGGGCTCTATTCAGTCTGTATCGCTGAAGATTTACAGATTGCAGGATAGAAATGAAAAGGTCATTTCCGATTGGTACGACATATGCAGCGTTTACCGCAAGTGGAACGGCAGGGACTGTGAGGGGACACACACACGCACACACACGCACACACAGACACACTAACGCACAAATACATTTTTAGTCGTATTGTTTGTCATTTTTGTTGTTGTATTGATTGCATATCATTGTATTTTTTATTTGTCTGACTGTCCTTGTCTATCAGTGTATCAGTGTTTTGTTACTTGTAATGTTTTGTATTTTTTGTGGACCCCTGGAAGAGTAGCTGCTGCTTCTGCAAAAGCTAATGGGGATCAAAAATCAACAAATAATGCAGTTTCCGCTAATGCGCGAATATTGCCTTTAAATTTAAATCACGCTGTAAAGCAGAACTTCCGGGATACGGTTTGAATAGAGACTATAAAACTTAGAAGTTGACATCAAGGGACAGGAATAAGAGTTGCGTTTCTAGGGCTTTGCTTCACATTGTTATTTACAGATGGTTAATTCTGAGATATATACAAAAGTATGTGAACACCCCTTCAAATTACTGGATTTAGCTATTTCAGCAATACCCGTTGCTGGCAGGTGTATAAAATCGAGCACACAGCCATGCAATCTCCATAGACAAACATTGGCAGTAGAATGGCCTTACTGAAGAGCTCAGTGAGTTTCAACGTGGCACTGTCATATGATGCCACCCTTCCAACAAGTCAGTTTGTCAAATTTAGGCCTTACTAGAGCTGCCCCGGACAACTTTAAGTGCTTTTATTGTGAAGTGGAAACGTCTAGGTGCAACAACGGCTCAGCAGCGAAATGGTATGCCACACAAGCTCACGGAACGGGACCGCCTAATGCTGAAGCGCGTAGCACGTAAAATAGTCTCTCCTCCTCGGTTGCAACACTCCCTCCCGAGTTCCAAACTGCCTCTGGAAGTAACATCAGCACAAGAACTGTTTGTCGGGAGCTTCATGAAATGGGTTTCCATGGCCGAGCAGCCGCACACTAGCCTAAGACCACCATGTGCAATGCCAAGCTTCAGCTGGAGTGGTGTAAAGCTCGCCGCCATTGGACTCTTGAGCAGTGGAAACACGTTCTCTGGCGTGATGAATCACACTTCACCATGTGGCAGTCTGACGGACAAATCTGGGTTTGGCGGATGCCAGGAGAACGCTACCTGCCCTAATGCATAGTGCCAACTGTAAAGTTTGGTGGAGGAGGAATAATGGTCTGGGGCTGTTTTTCATGGTTCAGGTTCCTTAGTTGCAGTGAAGGGAAATCTTAACGCTACAGCATACAATGACATTCTACACCTGCATTGCTTGCTGTTTGGGGTTTTAGGCTGGGTTACTGTACAGCATTTTGAGATATCAGCTGATGTAAGAAGGGCTATATAAATACATTTGATTTGATTTGATTTAGACGATTCTGTGCTCCAACCTTGTGGCAACAGTTTGGGGAAGGCCCTTTCCTGCATGACATTGCCTCTGTGCACAAAGCGAGTCCATACAGAAATGGTTTGTCGAGATCGGTGTGAAAGAACTTGACTGGCCTGCACAGAGCCCTGACCTCAACCCCATCAAACACCTTTGGGATGAATTGGAACGCCAACTGCGAGCCAGGACTAATCGCCCTAGATCAGTGCCTGACCACACTAATGCTCTTGTGGCTGAATGGAATTAAGTCCCCGCAACAATGTTCCAACATTTAGTGGAAAGCCTTCCCAGAAGAGTGGAGGCTGTTATAGCACCAAAGGGGGGACCAACTCCATATTAATACCCATGATTTTGAATGAGATGTTTGATGAGCAGGTGTGCACATACCTTTGGTCATGTAGTGTATTTCACCAAACTCTGGTGACATGACATAACTAGGGAGATCAGTAGACAGAGCTGGTTGGGGAGATTGTGTAGGAATTACAAGTTGGAGAGGAGACAAGACCAACATTTCAAAGAATAACAACCAGTAGTGGTAAAATCCATCACAGGAAATTGACTGATGATACTACGTGAAGTTCTAAACCAATAACAAACTGCGGCATATTAAGCTGTGAGAAATGTTACTATGAGTCTCACTTGGTGTAGGTGTCTCACGTGCCAAGGCTTCAACAAATAATCCCTGCCCAAATGCTCGGCTTACACATTCAGTTTTCTATAATTGTACTCAATAGAAACTGGTACAAGCAAACATGCCCACATAGGCACGATGTGGGCCCAATGCCGGCTAAAATATTAGTCCCATGTAGGCTGCCCAAATTGAGCCGATGAGCTCCACATTGGCCCCAAGGAAAGTGGCCCCAATTATTTATTTTTTATTTATTAAAATCAAACTTATTTACTTACATAAAAAATTGTATAATTTTCCAACTTTAAAGGTATTTAGCTAACATGTTACATTGTTGACAACCAAGTTGTTACCATCATACATATATCTTACTAGAAAAACTGATAAGTTCCTCATATTCCCCATGCACTTAGATAATGTTTTCTTAAATATCTTATTATTTTAAAGACTTCTTAATATGACTTATTTTCAGCATCACACAACACACCCTTTAAACTGGAACAACACTCTCAGTTATGGTTGCACAAAAATAACTGTTTGCAAACCACGCCCACAAATATTCTAATATTCCTCCTGCTATATGTAATGAAGAAGCTGGTGTGGGCTAGCCCATGCTGGACTTAGTGTGGGCAGGCCCAAGTTGGGCTTGGTGTGGGTCAGCCATCACCAACCCAACACAGGCTAGCCCTACTTCATAATAAAGAGGCGGGGGCTCATTCGAAGATTTGTGGCAATGGTGTGCACACGGGCTGGTGTGGGCTTGGTGTGGGAAAGCCCATGCTGGGCTGGTGTGGGTTTGTTGTGAGTAAGCCTATGTTAGGTTGGTGTAGGCTGTTCTGTGTTGTGTTGATGTGGACTTGGTGTTGGCTAGCCTGTGTTAGGTTGGTGTAGGATAGCCTGTGTTTGGCTGTGGGGGATTGGTGTGGGCTAGCCTGTGTTGGGCTGGTGATGGCTAGCCCATGTCAGCAAAGATGGTTTAGTATGAATAACTCCAGAAACTGCTTCTGCAATATAAATCCCTGATCATACTTGTAGACGATGTCATGGCGACGTTAGCTAGCTGAGCTCATGTGCTGAAACAAGTCATTGCGTCTAACAGTTGTGTCGCACCGAATTGGGCATGTGCAGGCTCCTTCGATATGAAGTTGTTTTTGATCAAAATTAAAACGTGTAATTTTGTCACTTTCACAAGGTTGGAGTAATTACATATTCAGCTACTGTAATACTTACATTTTTTTAAAGAAAATCACAACTAAGGTCACATTTTTCACTTTTCTCATTGACATCCCAAACCCCGGTCTGGTCTGTCAAAATATCGTCCTGTTGGGAGTCTGGGTTTGAAAACTCTGTGATGTCGGACTGGTGTGGGATTCATGTGGGCTAGCCTTTGTTGGCTTGGTGTGGGCTAGCCCGTGCTGAATACCCACATGGGGCCAATGGGGTTAGGTTTTCTGGGGTCGTGTGTTACATCGGAAGGTTAGAGTGAGACACGTGAAACAGTAGTTGACGGAACAGGGTACAGGGAGGATCTCTTGCTTGAAAGCCCTCGATAGTAGAAGTGAATGCTCTAAATTAAGTACAATAGCTTGCCAATTTCAGTTAAAAAATGACGTACCATTCATATGGGATGAGTGATTTCATTCTCCAGTTTTCTTTCACAAGTTCTACATCTCTACTCTGTTTTGACATTGTGATGAGGCAGCTTTGCAACATATTGCCATTTTACCAATCAACATTTTATCATTACAATTAACCTGAAATTCCTTTCAATCCATATTTGAGATAATCATTGCTTTCTTAATATATCAGTTGCTGTGAGGGTGTTGGTGAAATGCAGAAAGGTGGAGTCAGGCGCAGGACACAGAGATGAGTATAGTCCGACAGTTTACTCGAAGAATGAGAGAATAATGTTCCAACACAGAACACAAAATCCAAAGCACAAATAACACGAACCCACATGACAAACAATAACACACAAAACAGAGAGGGAAGCCAGGGGGTTAAATAAGGAACATAATTAATGGAATAGAAATCAGGTGTGTAATAATGAAGACAAAACCAAACGAAAATGAAACATGGATCTGTGGCGACTAGAAAGCCGGTGACGTCGACCGCCGAACGTCGACCGCCAACTTCGGCGGAAGTCGTGACAGTTGCACCTTCCTATTTTGCAACAAAGCCTCCTTCACTCATGCTGCCAAACTTACCCTTGTAAAACTGACTATCCTACCAATCTTTGACTTTGGCGATGTCATTTACAAATTAGCCTCCAACACTCTACTCAGCAAATTGGATGCAGTCTATCATAGTGCCATTCGTTTTGTCACCAAAGCCCCATATACTACCCACCACTGCAACCTGTATGCTCTCGTTGGCTGGTCCTCGCTACATATTTGTCGCCAAACCCACTGGCTCCAGGTCATCTATAAGTCTTTGCTAGCTATAGCTCCGCCTTATCTTTGATCACCGTAGCAACACCCACCCGTAGCACGCACCCCAGCAGGTATATTTCACTGGTCATCCCCAAAGCCAACACCTCTTTGGCCGCCTTTCCTTCCAGTTCTCTGCAGCTAATGACTGGAACGAATTGCAAAAATCACTGAAGTTTAAGCGTCAGCTGTCAGAGCAGCTTACCGATCGCTGTAGCTGTACACAGCCCATCTGTAAATAGCCCATCCATCCAACCAACTACCTGGGGAGGGAGTTTTTCTACTCTTCTGCACACAAGTATTTCTACTTGCACATCCTCATCTGCACATACAGTGGGGAGAACAAGTATTTGATACACTGCCGATTTTGCAGGTTTTCCTACTTACAAAGCATGTAGAGGTCTGTCATTTTTATCATAGGTACACTTCAACTGTGAGAGGCGGAAACTAAAACAAAAATCCAGAAAATCACATTGTATGATTTTTAAGTAATTAATTTGCATTTTATTGCATGACATAAGTATTTGATCACCTACCAACCAGTAASAATTSCGGCTCTCACAGRCCTGTTAGTTTTTCTTTAAGAAGCCCTCCTGTTCTCCACTCATTACCTGTATTAACTGCACCTGTTTGAACTCGTTACCTGTATAAAAGACAGCTGTCCACACACTCAATCAAACAGACTCCAACCTCTCCACAATGGCCAAGACCAGAGAGCTGTGTAAGGACATCAGGGATAAAATTGTAGACCTGCACAAGGCTGGGATGGGGAGCTGAAAGTCCGTATTGCCCAGCACAGCCCCGAACCTGAAGGATCTGGAGAAGTGTCTGTATGGAGGAGTGGCCAAAATCCCTGCTTGCAATGTTGTGCAAACCTGGTCAAGAACTCAGGAAACGTAATGATCTCTGTAATTGCAAACAAAGGTTTCTGTACCAAATATTAAGTTCTGCTTTTCTGATGTATCAAAATACTTATATGTCATGCAATAAAATGCAAATTAATACTTAAAATATCA
>NC_036838.1:34294175-34359175 GCF_002910315.2 Salvelinus sp. IW2-2015
ATCATACAATGTGATTTTCTGGATTTTTGTTTTAGATTCCGTCTCTCACAGTTGAAGTGTACCTATGATACAAATTACAGACCTCTACATGCTTTGTAAGTAGGAAAACTTGCAAAATCGGCAGTGTATCAAATACTTGTTCTCCCCACTGTATATCACTCCAGTGCAAATAGCTAAATTATAATTACTTCGCCACTATTGGCCTATTTATAGCCTTACCTCCTTACTAAGTTTGCACACACCGTATACAGATTTTCCTATCGTGTTATTGACTGTACGTTTGTCTATTCCATATGTAACTCTGTGTTGTTGTTTTTTGTCGCACTGCTATGCTTTATCTTGTTGAGGTCGCAGTTGTAAATGAGAACTTGTTCTCAACTGGCCTACCTGGTTAAATAAAGGTGACATTTTTTTCTTCTTTTCTTTTAAACAAGACTTTCTGAAATGATAACGTTTCATGCAAATGGCGGGTCACTAACCAGATTTCCATCCACAGTTTTTATGCGAGTAAAGTCATACCGTATAAAAGAAAATCACGACAGCTATGATAGAAACAGGAAGTTTTGGTACAATTTTATAAATGTCTAGAGATAATTTGTTTGTTTGACATGGTGGGATCTTTTTGTGTCGGTAAAATGTATTATGTGAGAAATGGCAGTGGAAAAGCCTTTAAGAGCAAATATTGATATAATCGAAATAAACTTGTGTCCCTTTGAAACTAAGAAGTTTTTCTTACAATTTTATCATACCTTTTCTTTATATCTCAAAGGCATTGCCTCTTGCAGGTATCAAAGCCAAATGACCTAGCAATCATTTCAGTAAAGTTCTGCCTAAGGCTTAGTATGAAACGTAGCCATAATGCTGAGGCAGCTTTGGCATGCACTGCTCTCTTGATGGTTGCCAGTTATAAACTTTGCAAGGCATGCCACTTTGTCCATCTCTTCGCATCTCCCACCACTAAGCATGCACTGTTTTCTTAACCACAACTAGATGGATCCATAAATAATTACTGTGGGAATAAATATCACTGAATGACAACGAAAATATTGGAATAAAGTAGGATAATGCAATTGAAGGCATGTAGGCCTATCAAATTGTTGCTTACTGAAACTCCCAAAGTTATCCAATCCTTGTAATAAATTTGAAGCAATTACCTACCCACGTGTGGTCAACTAGATGGTAATTTCAGCACCGTTTTGATTGGGACAGCGCCATTGCACTGCTTTGAGACAAGCGTGGGGATTCATTTTAGATTTTCCTGAATCTCCATTTGGACATTGGTTTGGCTACAATTAGGCTTGGAAAGTGTTAGCTAAGTTGAGGTGAGTGCTGTCCATGATCATCTTGTCTAGTTCATTAAAGCATGCATTGGTGCTGTAACTGTTGAATGGACATGCAGAAGGACCAGCTGCCTGGTGTTTTAGATCTTACCCTCATCCCTTCAAAACGAGACAGGGCCCTAAGGGGCCTCAATGCCCTCAATGTCCGTAGTGATTTAACGGGCCCTAGATCGGAGTAGCCCATCGCATTAGCTATAAGAGTGATTATAGACACCTATACAGAGAGAGAGAGAGAGAGAGAGAGAGTAAGAGAGAAGGAAGAGAGAGTGTCCAAACAGTTAGAAAGGGTAACAGAGAGATAGACCCTACTGCACCAATTTTGATTGTTGTTTTGGTTTAGTTTATAATGCAGGTGAAGCTTGAAAATAAGCTCACAGTATACCTGGTTAGAAACGTTTGGTTGACAGAGAAAGAGGAGGAAAATAAGGGGAGAGAAAAAGAGGTAGCAGAATCAAACAAATGGGAAATTTGAGAGGAGAAATGCGTTCACAAAAATTCACTCAATATGACACAAGACACACAGTAAACGTACAATATTCACACAATTCACAAAGTACCAGTTGAGTATAAGAATGGAGATGGGAGCCAGGAGGGTGAGGACGGTAGTGGGGACGAGTAGGAGAGAGGACAACCTGTGAAAGGGAGAGTCCCGAGACAAAACCACAAGAATCTTACCCTGGCCCCTCAACACATCCAAGCCAAGTCCCTCTCGTCTGCAGTACAACACCCCTTTTAATTTTAAGAGAGACACGGTTATAGGTACCTGCGAGAGAAGGTACAGGTTGAATGTGCACATCCCTGAGTCATCTTATACTCACATTTCATTCTATTCTAGACCACAAATTGAACTGATGACGGAGCCATAGCCTACATAAGGTGACCCAAGGGACCAAAGATGTGGTTTGACACGGTGGTAGAGTAGTTACAGGACAGAGAGGCACAAGGAGTCAAAGAGGCACAGAGACCACGGGACACCATGCCTGTTAGAAAACTTGAGCTCCCTTCCCCTCTGTCTCCCATGACCATCCATGATAATGTGATACTGGCAGGGTGGATTTGGGTCAAGGGAAAACATATTATACTGCCTGCATTCCTCATCAAATGGCAGAGGACTCTGGACTGTCATATGGGCATTGAGAAACAGGGGACAGTTTCATTCAAAGGGATTCGCAAATATGTCTAAAACATATTTAGAGTCTACCAATGACAAATACTATACATTATCACAGCTCTGAAGGGACAGACTTCTTCTCTTCTGGGAACTGTTGACAAAGGCTGTGTTTGAGAAAGAGCTGATCTTTTGGTTTCACTCATTCATGAAAATGCACATTAGATATATATACATAATGTATTGAGTACTACCCATGAAACTATGCTATTCTATACCATGGCTTTCTTTTTCTCAAAGAGGTAGATTTAATATTAAAATGATCGCTATCACATATACACACAGCCTTTGTCCATGTCTGTCCCCTGGCTTTTCTAATGGCACGCTAAAGCTTCCACTGTCCTCTCGGCTACTACACTGTCGTTGCTCTTTGGGGTGATGGTCACCTTCAGCCTCTGTCTGCTTGGCGCCCCCTGTAGTAAAGGTGGGGAGTGGCCGCCATCCCTCCCTCCTCTGGCTCTGTAAATAGATACTGAGGAGAGAGATGTGCACCTTCTGAGTAACCCACAATGCACAGGCAGGCGCACACACACACAAACAAACACAAACACACACACACTCCCACAAAACTGAGCACAGACATTAACACATACATAAACCATCAGGATTGAGAACACATTAGTTGATAATGGAGTTTAAGGGTTGACTCAGAAGTCATGACTTGACTTACCATCCATCCATCACATAACCCAACCCAACACATCCAACAGGACAGGTCAAGTGCAAAATATAACTTTACATTTGCTCTTCCAGAGACAGGGGAAGATACAGACACCACAGCCTTCGATACACAACAGTAGAAAAATGTTACTGGGCAAAGCAACACTGGATGAAACCCCCCACATTGCAACACCAAAACCGAAGAGAGCTTGTATGGCATTGTGATGTGTCCCATGTGGACAGTGTAACATTTTTCTTTTGATTTTTCATTAAAGATAAATGTCAAAAATTGTTGACTGTCCCCGCCATCCCATTTATCGTCCTGCCTTTCACCCTCTACCCCTACTATCACCTATGTGCACATGGTGGTTCACCTTTGTTGTTTACATAGTAAAGTGCTATTGTAAACCACATTGTTGACTCACTGCTAATACAACACCTCCCATCCCAGGCTGTAATATTCCATATTACACCAGTTCACTCACAGCAATGACAAGATAGGTCAACTCCACAGCAACAGATTACACACTAGCCCATAGAGTTAGATAAACAGGGTAGAGAGATACAACGGGAAAGGCCATAATATCAATGAATGATGCCAGGCCTTTCAACATTTCAGCTGGAGGGTAAGAATAGCATTAAATAAAATAAAATCCACTTAAAAGATTGGTTGACTTTTGTTGACAAAGCAGTCGAATTGGCAAATGTTTGAGTTACGTACTATACAGAGTATATTTATGGGAAGAAGGGAGAGTTTTGTTATGCCTGCTAAATGTTCTATGTCAATAGGTAATGATTTGATGTCATGTCCATAACCCAGCATCTGCAATCAGTACTAAATGGCCACACTGCAGCATCATCATTTGAGATATTCAAGTCCCTTATTATCAAAGTTGTCTCAGATCAGGAACAAAGAGTCATCTGGTTACAGCTACAGTGTGCTTGAAGGGAAACAGAATCCAACTTGGGAAGAGGAGAGGAAAGCTCATCAACTCTCATAAAACGAAGACTGACAGAGAGAGAAGCAAGAGACATAAAAGACATAGCCAGAGAAGAAGAACATGAAGACAAAGCAAGAGAGATGAAAAGAGATTAAAAGAGAGACCAGCATAAAATAATAAAGGATGGAAAGATGGAGGAAGGAAATCATAAGAGGAGGCAAGAAGTAACATAGAGTCAGTTGGATAAGTTACTTACATCCACAATGAAGAAGTCCAGCCAACACCAGGCGTTGGTGAAGTATTTGACCCAGCCATAGGCCACCCATTTGAGCACCATCTCCAGGATGAAGATATAGGTGAACACGCTGTCTGCGTACTCCAGGATAATCTTAATGGTCTTCCTCTTATTTATGTACACATCCTCAAAGGCCTGGGGGWGGGGAAAACAGAACAGCAGCAGCTTAACAACACTGACGTGACTGGACATCTTGTCTTATGATTAGGCCTCTGAGTTTTTCCTGTTAAGTGAAAAACTCATGACCCTCTCTATGGTTAAAGGTGTTATAGATAGTTGTGCCATTTGCTTTTCCTGTTGAAATATGAATTCTCTGAAAACTACAGTATATAGTGTTAAAGGTGCAATTGGTCAAATTAGCAAAGACCATCCTGTCTCAGTCCTCCAAAAAGTGTTATGCTGTCTTTTTTATATACAGTATTGTCTTCTCTACAGACACCTGATTGCRTCTAATGTCTTGGGATTCAACTGTGCTAACGTTAATACTGCCCTATGTTCATGGCAAACTATGTGAATGTAGTTATTCTCTCTCATATGACAATGTATTGAATGCTCTCAGGTGCGGTGTTTACATAGTCATTGCCCACAGTAGTGAAAGAGGAGGTAGGCTACTGTATGTGATGGAACAGGTTCTCTCTGTACTGTAGGGTTAATAGTCACCTCAGCCCCACTATTCTATATCCCCTCTGTCCATTCCTGAACACATACAGGGCCTTCAGAAAGTGTTCATAGACTTTGACTTATTCCACATGTTGTTGTTACAGCCTGAATTCAAAATGGATTAAATATATTTAGTTTTCACCTATCCACACACAATACCCCCTAATGACAAAGTGAAAACATGTTTTTACAAAAGTTTGCAAATGTATTGAAAATTAAATTCAGAAATATCTAATTTATATAAGTTTTCACAGCCCTAAGTCAATTCATCTTAGAATCACCTTTGGCAGTGATTACAGCTGTGAGTCTTTCTGGGTAAGTCTCTAAGAGCTTAGCACACCTGGATTGTACAATATTTACCCATTATTCTTTTCAGAATTCTTCAAGCGCTGTCAAATTGGCTGTTGATCATTGCTAGACAATCATTTTCTGGTTTTGATGTAGATTTTCAAGCAGGTTTAAGTCTAAGCTGTAACTTGAGACACTCAGGAACATTCACTGTCTTCTTGGTAAGGAAGTCCAAAAAATTGAGAGTGGTACTCAGTAATGTTGGATTTGCCTCAAACATAACACTTTGTGTTCAGGACACAAAGTTGATTGCGTTACCACATTTTTTGCAGTATTACTTTAGTGCCTTGTTTTAACTTCTTTGGGATAGGGGACGGTATTTGACGTCCGGATGAAAAGCGTGTCCAAAGTAAACTGCCTGCTACTCAGGCCCAGAAGATAAGATATGCATATCATTAAAATATTTGGATAGAAAACACTCTGAAGTTTCTAAAACTGTTTGAATCATGTCTGTGAGTATAACAGAACTTATTTGGCAGGCTAAACCCCGAGGACAAACCATTCAGAATTAAAAAAAAATTGAGGTCACTCTCTTTTCAATGGGTTTTCATTGGGAATCCAGATTTCTAAGCGACTTTCTTGCAGTTCCTATCGCTTCCACTGGGTGTCAACAGTCTTTAGAAATTGGTTGAGGTTTTTCCTTTGAGAAATTAAGAAGCAGCACTGTTCAGAACGAGGGTAGAGGGAAGTGTCATATTTGTTAGAGGCGCGTGACCTGAAAAGCACTCTCCACTTTGTTTTCCTCCGGTATTGAACACAGTATGTCCCGTCTTAAATTTTATCGATTATTTACGTAAAAATATACCTAAAGTTGTATTAGGAAAGTACTTTGAAATGTTTGGACAAAGCTTACAGGTAACTTATGAGAAGTTTTGTAGTCATGTTGCGCGAGTTGGAACCAGTGTTTTTCTGGATCAAACGCCCCAAATAAATGGACATTTTGGATATATATCGACGGAATTAATCCGAACAAAAGGACCATTTGTGATGTTTATGGGACATATTGGAGTGCCAACAGAAGAAGCTCGTCAAAGGTAAGGCATGAATTCTATCTTTATTTCTGCGTTTTGTGTCGCGCCTGGAGGGTTGAAATATAATTGTCTGTGTTTGTTTGCTGGGGTGCTATCCTCAGATAATAGCATCGTTTCCTTTCGCCGTAAAGCATTTTTGAAATCCGACACGTTGGCTGGATTCACAACAGGTGTAGCTTTAATTTGGTGTATTGCATGTGTGATTTCATGAAAGTAAAATTTTTATAGTAATTTATTTGAATTTGGCGCTCTGCATTTTCACTGTATTTTGGCCAGTTGGGACGTTAATGTCCCACCTATCCCAGAGAGGTTTTAAACAGGATGCATGTTTTGGAATATTTTTTTCTGTACAGGCTTCCTTCTTTTCACTCTGTCAATAAGGTTAGTATTGTGGAGTAATACAATGTTGTTGATCCATCCTCAGTTTTCTCCTATCACAGCCATTAAACTCTGTAACTGTTTTATAGTCACCATTGGCCTAATGGTGAAATCCCTGAGCGGTTAACTTCCTCTCCGGCAACTGAGTTAGGAAGGACGCCTCTATCTTTGTAGTGACTGGGTATAATGATACACTATCCAAAGGTTAATTAATAACTTTACCATGCTCAAAGGGATATTCAATGTCTGCTTTTAAATTCTTTACCCATTTACCAATAGGTGCCCTTCTTTGCGAGGCATTCGAAAACGTCCCTGATCTTTGTTGTTGAAACTGTGTTTGAAATTCACTGCTCGACTGAGGGACCTTACACATAATTGTATGTGTGGGGTACATAACAAAGGAGTTGAATACTTATTGACTCATGACAGTTCAGCTTTTCATTTTTAATTCATTTATAAAAATTCAGAAAAACATCATTCCACTTTGACACTATGGGGTATTGTGTGTAGGCCAGTGACAAAAAACATCTACATTTAATCGATTTTAAAATCAGGCTATAACACAACAAAATGTGGAAAAAGTAAATGGATGTGAAAACTTTAATTCAGAAAATATTCACACCCTTTTCCACATTTTGTTGTATTGAGATTTTGTGTCACTGGCCTACACACAATACACCATAATGTCAAAGTGGAATTATGGTTTTAGAAATGTTTACAAATTAACTAAAAATTGAAAAGCTGAAATGTCTTGATTCAATAAGTATTCAACACCTTTGTTATGGCAAACCWATATAAGTGAAGGAGTAAAAATGTGCTTAACACGTCACATAATAAGTTGCATGGACTCACTCTGTGCGCAATAATAGTGTTTAACATGATTTTTGAATGACTACGAAATCTCTCTACCCACACATACAATCATCTTCAAGGTCCCTCAATCGAGCAGTGAATTTCAAACACAGATTCAACCACAAAGACCAGGAAGGTTTACCAATGCCTCGCAAAGAAGGGCACCTATTAGTAGATGGGTAAAAAAAAATTAAAGCAGACATTGATTATTATTATTATTATTAGGTTAATTATTATTATTATTAATAATTATTATAATAATTATAATTATTATTAGGTTATTAATTAACCTTTGGATGGTGTGTCAATACACCCAGTTACTACAAAGATACAGGCATCCTTCCTAACTCAGTTGTCGGAGAGGAAGCAAACCACTCAGGGATGTCACTATGAGGCCAATGGTGACTTTAAATCAGTTACAGAGTTTAATGGCTGTGATAGGAGAAGACTGAGGATGGATCAACAACATTGTAGCTACTCCACAATATTAACCTAAATAACAGAGCGATAAGAAGAAAGCAGGTACAGAATACAAACATTGTAAAATATGCATCCTGTTTGCAATAAGGCACTAAAGTAATACTGCAAAAATATTGTCAAAGAAATGTAATGTATGTCCTAAATACAAACCGTTATGTTTGGGGCAAATCCAACACATCACTGAGTACCTCTCTTCATATTTTCAAGCATGGTTGTGGCTGCATCATGTAATGGGTATGCTTGTCATCAGCAAGGACTAGGGAGTTTTTTTTGATAAAAATAAACGGAATAGAGTTAAGCACAGGCAAAATCCTAGAGGAAGACCTGGTTCAGTCTGCTTTACAACAGACACTGGGAGACCAATTCACCTTTCAGCAGGACAATAACCTTCAACACAAGGCCAAATGTACACTGGAGTTGCTTACCAAGACGACATTGAATGTTCCTGAGTGGCCTAGTTACAGTTTTGAC
The DNA here is from genome assembly GCF_002910315.2 of Salvelinus sp. IW2-2015. Taxonomy (NCBI): domain Eukaryota; kingdom Metazoa; phylum Chordata; class Actinopteri; order Salmoniformes; family Salmonidae; genus Salvelinus; species Salvelinus sp. IW2-2015. The sequence goes on from NC_036838.1 coordinate 34,302,800, forward strand.
ATAAATCTGCTTGAAAACTTGACAAAGCTTGAAGAATTAAAAAAAWATATATATGCAAATATGGTACAATCCAGGTGTGCAAAGCTCTTAGAAACTTACCCAGATAGACTCACAGCTGTAATCACTGCCAAAGGTGATTCCAACATGCATTGACTCAGGGGGTTGAATACCTATGTAATCAAGATATATTAGTGTTTTATATTTCATAATATTTTTACTCATGTTAGGGGGGGAAAAATCACTTTGACATTACGGAGTATTTTGTTTAGATCGTTGACAAAAAAATGACAATTAAATCAATTTTAATCCCACCTTGTAACACAACAAATGTGGAAAAAATCAAGGGGTATGAATACTTTCTGAAGGCACTGTAAGCATTCTGAATCACCATTGTGCTACAGTCCTCCAGAAAGCTGAAAACTAAGCTAGATTCTTTTGATTAAAAGGTTGGTGCATTACAGACCTTTGCTGCTCATTAGCAAGAATCATATCACAAACAGTCGTAGACAGGTAAAAGGCATGATGGGGGAATAAAATATTTATCGATTTAATTATTCCATTTCAGTACGTTCTGTCGGAACTGATACGGTTTACTGTAAGACAGTACTTAATTAGTATGAGATAAACTGTTAGTGTGTGTGTTTTTTTTTTTTTTACCAGAAGTCCACACAAGGATAGTAAAACAAATGGAGACATTTCGCAAGTCCACCCAAAGAAAAAAGCTATTTTAGGCTTAGGGGTTAGGTTTAGGGCTAGGGTTAGAATTAGGGTTAGGGTTAGGAGTTAGGGTTAGGTTTAGGTTAAGGATTAGGGTTATATTTAGGGTTAGGAAAAATATGATTTTGAATGGGAATCAATTGTTTGGTCCCCACAAGGATAGTAAAACAAATGTGTATGTGTGCATTCTTACCAACGCCCCACTACTGAGAAGGATCATGAAGATGATGACGGTCTCAAACCAGTTATGCTCCACAATCAGGTAGCTTGTCTTCCTCAGGAACCACCAGTGCTTCCCCCAGCCATGATCGATGGGCAAGTACAAAAACTTATACTTGGCAACACATTCTGGATAAGAGGGCACACACACTCACTGTTACTGACACAGTGAAATACATTTAGGACATGTACACACTATTGACTACACACGTACACGTCCATAAAATGGCCTCATTATGCCATACAAACTGAAGATGAGTACAGACACTCACAGACCCACACTTGCCATGGCCCACAATGAAATCAGTTAGCATAAATGCTAAGTGCTATTGTGGCCAGACTGAGGCCTGTGTCTCTCTGTGTGTTCTTAGTTACCATCTGTCCAGCAGGCGTCTGGGTCCAGGAACTCCTCCACAACCTCCACCACCACCACTTCCTCCACGTCAGGCTTGATGTCTATGGTGCTGCCCTCTGAAGAGCTAGTGTCATCCAGCTGAGACAGACAACAGGAGAGAGGGTCAGACTCCTAACATCACAGAACATTCGGTGGTGTTATGAGCTAGTATGTACAAAGATACTGCACAGTGGTACCCAGTGCCTATAAAAGCATCCACTAGTCACCCGCTCACCCTTTCTGTGGATACCTCATAGGCATCATGATTTAAGGGCCATGTAACCTAACCAGGAAAAGCTGTGTGTCTCAGTTGGAGGTTAGATGTTACATGTTGTCTGCATTTTTAACACATTCTCTTACATTCCGACCATGGATGTGTGGGTAACCTTGTCTATTTGCCTTGAAGTGAGTATTATTAATAGCAACATTGACCAGTTAGTCATTAACCTTGGCTGCTGAGTGATTACATTATTAGGGCTGGTCACTGATAAATATGCATACGCAGAATTGACAGTGATGCATGATTTGTTGCTAGGTATCTTTATGTAAATAGACTAGAGCATTAGATCCAGTGGTAAAACCTTTTACTCAATGCTCAGGATCAAACACATACGACACTCAAGAAGGTAATTGATATGGTAAACATGTTAATTAAAGTGAGGTGGGGGAAGGATCATAGGCCGGGGCTATTTAATTCATGTCTCACGGTAAAGATACTCTTAGACTCTCAGAAGAAATGCTTATTCTTAAATACAACAGTCGAGCCACAAACGACGACCATATTATATCATACCGTATTATTTGATATGATTACGGTGAAACGGTTATGGAGAGAGGATTCAACACATAGGTCTATGACAGGCATACAATGTAAATGTATTGAGGCTGATCTCAAACAGCATGTTCAGGTAGAGACGTTTAAACAAACATATGCCTTGTCTAGCCAACCTAATAAATCATCTCAAAGCTGAACAATAAGTCAAGGTGAACCAGGACAAATGCACGCACGCACGCACGCACACACACACACACACACAGAGCTAATCCAATTTACGGATGAATGACGCTTCATTTTAGAATCCTGAATAGTCAGCAGAAAGACTGTGCTTCTCTCTCTTACTCTCATACACACTCTTTCTCTCCCCCTCTCTCTTGCTCTCTTTCTCCAGTATCACAAACAGCCAGACAGATCCCTGACTGTCTGACAGGGGCTCTGTGTCCGTCCAATCGCTGCAGGGCTGGGCTGTGACAGGCTTAGATGCAGGATAGCCAGCCTTGTGGTTGGTGGAGACAGGTAGCGGAGAAGACTGGAATCTGGTACAGGTATTAGAGCTGCTGCATGACTTCCCTCTGCAAACCAGGTCAAGGTGACCCAAGCATCAGAGCTCCCCAACATATCCACATACTGTACGAGTGAGGAGGACCTTTCCCACACGTTGACATACACAAAGCAGTGTCCGTCTGTCTGTCTGTCAGTCTGCAGAGCCAGTGGTACTGCCATGCCTAAACAAATGTTCTGAAACGTCAGGTCATCTGAAGGTCTCCTGTGTTCGCCCCTCTGTGTTCACCGCTCTATATTCACTGCTCAGTCCAGTGTTGATGAGTGGATAAAAAGACACACACTGCATAGCCACACACACACACACACACACACACACACACACACACACACACACACACACACACACACACACACACACACACACACACACACACACACACACACACAACACACACACACAACACAACACAACACCACAACACACACACACACACACAAATGCACTTTAAGCCGTTACATCATCTACTACATTAAGACTGCAATCTCAAGAGCCTCAGCATGTTCAGAACGTATTCACACCCCTTGACTTTTTCCACATTGTGTTGTGTTACAGCCTGAATTTAAAAAGGCTGCAATTGAGATCATACCCCATAATGTCAAAGTGGAAATATCATTTTTTTTAATGTTTACAAGTTCAAAAAAATGAAAAGCTGAAATGTCTTGAGTCAATAAGTATTCAACCCCTTTGTTATGGCAAGCCTAAATATGTTCAGGAGCAAGAATTTGCTTAACAAGTCACAATCATTTCTACCATCTCTGTACCCAACACATACTGTGTTGCCCCTGTAAGGCCCCTTAGTCGAGCAGTAAATTTCAAACACCGATTCAACCACATCGGTAGATTGGTAAAACATTTAAAAGGAGACGTTGAACATCCTTTGAGCATGGTGAAGTTATTATTTACAATTTGGATGGTGTGTCAATACACCCAGTTACTACAAAGATAACTCAGTTACTAGAGAGGAAGGACACCGCTCAGGGATTTCACCATGAAGCCAATAGTGACTTTAAAACTGTTACAGAGTTTAATGGCTGTGATAGGAGAAAACTGAGGATGAATCAACAACATTGTAGCTACTCCACAATACTAACCTAAATAACAGAGCGAAAAGAAGAAAGCAGGTACAGAATACAAATATTCTAAAATATGCATCCTGTTTGCAATAAGGTACTAAAGTAAAACTGCAAAAAATGTGGCAAAGAAATTAACTTTATGTCCTGAATACAAAGTGTTATGTTTGAGGCAAATCCAACACAACRCRTCACTGWGTACCACTCTTCATATTTTCAAGCAGGGTGGTGTCTGCATCATGTTATGGGTATGCTTGTCATCAGCAAGGACCTGGAAGATTTTTTTTAAAGATAAAAAATAAATGGAATAGAGCTAAGCACAGGCAAAATCCTAGAGGAAAATCTGGTTCAGTCTGCTTTCCAACAGACACAGGGAGACAAATTCACCTTTCAGGAGGACAATAACCTAAAACACAAGGCCAAATATACACTAAAGTTGCTTACCAAGATTACATTGAATGTTCCTGAGTGGCCTACTTATAGTTTGGACTTAAATCGGCTTAAAATCTATGGCAAAACTTGAAAATGGCAAAAGTGCAAATATTGTACAATCCAGGTGTGCAAAGCTGTTAGAGACTTACCCAGAAAGACTCACAGCTGTAATCGCTTCCAAAGATGATTCTAACATGTATTGACTCAGGGGTGTGAAGGAATGAGATATTTCTGTATTTCATTTTCAATAAATATGCAACATTTTCTATAAACATGTTTTTACTTTGTTATTGTGGGGTATTGAGTGTAGATGGGTAAGACATTTTTTTTTAAACATGTAAAAGATTTGGAATTCAGTCAGTAACACAACAAAATGTGGAATCAGTCAAGGGGTATGAACACTTTCTGAAGGCACTGTATTTGGCTACTCTGCAAAGCATCATGCTACATCTATAACTAGAAAAGGTACATTTCCTGAAGAAAATTTGAGCGATTGCATCAGCTATTTAACAGTAGTGATCTTGCTGAAGCAAGCACACTAATTAAAATGAATATGATGGATAACAATAGTGGTTAGTAGCAAGGGTTGGAACCAGTTCAGGGAACAGAACCGAAAACTGGAAAAGAAGGAAAGGATTTGAGGAACAGAACCCTAACCTGAAACTAAAGTGATCTATACTGTTCCGGGTCATAACCGTTATTTTAAAAGCATGGGAAGCGGTTAATAACTTTCTATTACATTCTGGTCATTTTTTCCAGTCCCACAAAAATCGCAACAAAGCGCCAATGCAAAGCCCTCACTGCCACTCAGAAACTTATTCCAGCGTCTGCCTACCGGCTGGAAATCTTTGCCAGTGGGTATACTTGTGTGTAGGCTATCTGCCCCTCCCCTCTGAAGCATAGGTTACTGTAGCCTACTGCCGACATTACAAGCATGGTGCTGGAGAAAAAAAAATCCCCGCGCTAATTCAGGACTAGTAAAGGCCCAGCGCACTACTTTGTGAAAAAATACTTTTTTTATTAATACAATTTTTTCAGGTGGTGCTGCTCCCGTAGCAATGTGCCCAGCGCTTCAAGGCAAGCTTCCTCCTTCCTCTCTCGTGCTCTCGTCATCTGCAAAATGTCAGTTGCATCTCGCGCCCTACACTGTGACTGGCACCACAGTGTGTGTGTGTGTTTGTCTTTCATTATGATTTTACCATGCTTTTACGGCAAWATACAATTTGCTCTTAAAGACTTTCCTATAGAGATTAAATTGCTTACCCGCTCCATAGCAAGCTGCTCTATCCGCACTAATTGGTGAAGTAATTTAATGTCGAGCTAAATGTAAATAAATGACGGTTTCAGAGGTTTAAAAAAKAATAGAAAGGAACAATATAAACCGGTACTTTTTTTTGGTTCGATCCGGTTCAAAACTTTATTTTGTTGTTCGGAACAGTGGAACGGTAAGAAAAAATAATGGTTCTGTTCAGAACGAAACCATAATGGTTCCAACCCCTGGTTAGTAGTGGGTGCAAACGCAATAATAAGCTTGAGGCATAATGTTTTGCAAAAAGGAATAAATATTTCCTCTGATTGATTTGTTTTCTGGAGTGTGTTAACTATTTCTAGTTAACCATTAGAARATGCGCAAGTGAAAGTAAGCACTTTGTTGACACACCTTGCTAAATCCTATTTAGTCACAAAGTCATTCTTTCTCATCACTACCGTATTGTAGCTTGTATTAGCTAACATAAATGTAGCTATACATTACCTTCAAAGTCAGTCATAGAAATATAATTCCTAGAACGGACATCCAAGTCAATGGKTCATTGATGGGAAGACTGGCGGCCATTTTTAGAGTACCCATGATCAGAAAATAAAGCTGGAAGTACAGCATTCAATTTGTGCTTTATTAACAGTCAACACAATTGACATTATAAAGCCACAGCATCATTTTAATGAACATTCCATGTTAACGTGGCAATTAAGCATACAATGTCAGCCATATTGAGTGTACCCATAAGGGGCTGTCAAATTGCCATGGTCTGAGGGGCTATTCCACTTCTAGGAGTTATATTTCTATGGTCACAGTCTCATCATTGGCGTATTGTAGCTTGCATTTGCTAACAAAAGTGTATACATTACCTCCTTCTACTCATCAGGAGAGCCGGTGACGGATAAAGGCAAACACATTAGCCACGGTTCAACTTGTGAAAGACGATGCGATTACTAAAATAACTGTATCTTTTGATTAGTATAAGCTAATCCTGTTGTGATTTCTGATTTGAGTTACAGATCCGTTGCATTTGTTTCAGTACCTAGCTATCTAGGTTTGCAAAATACATTGTGTTAGTTGTGCTAGATAGCTAACTAGCGTGTTTAGTTAGGTAAGATTTAGCTAAATCAAAGAAATTCTGTACASAAAGAGACATTTCTAACTGCCATTCCAATACAAACCCTTGATCACGCTAGCTAGCAGTGTAATGGTCACCAAGCTAGCTACGTAGAAACACGTGATCATCTCAAGTTAACGAGCTGTGCCAAACTGCACATGTGCAGTATAGCACTCCTTTGAAATAAAGTTGTTTTTGAGAAATATGAATCTGTCACACTTTTGCGGCTATGTAGGGAAGACATATTCAGCTACTCGAAGCTAGTTAATGCATATAGAATATGTGAAAACCTACAAAAAACATATAAGAAGTCAGAAGTATGAGCGATCTTAGAGGAGTGGATGCTAATGCACTCCAATTCATAGAAAATTATGTAACCACTATATTTGATAAGGTCTCAACAACTCAATTCACAACTTATCCTAAACCTCCAACAGAACTCCGCCAAACCTTCCACCTAATCAAGCACCCAAAACCCCCTTTCCCATTTTCCGATTAACCACCTTCCTCAACCATCAACCTCCCCTCTTATATAACCCCATGCCCCGACCATTTCTATTTTTAAATAGCATAGAAAGAATATATCACACCCATCCCTCCATACTCACGTCTTTGCTGTTCTCCGCATCCGACTCGCTGCTGAAGTCCTCGGTGTTGAGATTATCGAAGTCTGACTCCCCGACCGCAATGGGAACGCACACGGTCAGGTTGGGATTGTGGATGAAAGACATGTGGTCCTCGTCGATCATGTACTTGCCCACGCTGCTGCCAATACCACTGGTAGTGCCATTGATGTAGTCCAGCTCGCGGTTGATGTCTATGCCCTTCTGGTTTGCGATGCAGTTAAGCTTCTCGTCAAACTCATCAAGATGCTTCTGCTCATCCTCTGCTTCTTCCTCCTCCTTGCAATCAGAATCAGATTTGCAATCAGAATCAGATTTAAAATCAGTCAGGAAACAAATACTGACGTTCAAGTACATTTTGAAAGAGTTTGTCTTGGTGTTGTTAAAACAACACCGAAACAACACCACAATGACATCAGAGTGATGTCATACATAACAGAACATAGAGGACATGTCATCACAGCATACCTTCTTCATAACCTCGGCTACAAAGACCTTGGCCCAGGCAATCCCCGTCTTTATTCGACCGACGGCTATTTGCAGGTTGTTCTGTTCTCCATCATCGTCTGAAGGTGCCAGGTTGTCTGCGCTGAACGAGCTCAGCAACAAGGCAAGGAAAAGGTTCAACACCTGGGGAGAGGGCCGTGCACAGAGAGCAGGTCTTAGCAGATGTGTCACTAACCGCAAACTAACTGATATCAGGCTTCACCAGACCAAAATTATAATGCACAAACCATAGTTACATGTGGATGTGGATGCAGAAATGCTACTTGCTTCCAATTCACTAAGTGAAGAGAGGCCTGATCTTCACAGGTAGGGTATGCAAGAAACTGCTACTCGATTATGGATATTTCAATTGTTGTTTTTCTTACCACCAAGTTGCCTATGACCATGACCATCAGGAAGACGATCATGCACATGTTCTGGCCGGCCACCTCCATGCAGTCCCACATGGACTCGATCCACTCCCCGCACAGAACTCGAAACACCATGAGAAATGAGTGAAAGAAGTCRTTCATGTGCCAACGRGGMAGCTTACAGCTTATWGCGATCTTACAAACACAGTCCTTGTAGTTCTTTCCAAACAGTTGCATGCCAACCACGGCGAAGATGAAGACGATAAGGGCCAGCACCAAGGTCAAGTTTCCCAGGGCTCCCACAGAAGAATGAATGATTTTAATCAGCATGTTGAGTGTGGGCCACGACTTGGCCAGCTTGAACACTCTCAGCTAGACAAGAGACAGAGGGGGAGGGGAGGAGAGATAGAATTGAATGAGTGGGGGGTTACATTTCAATAAATGTTGATCATATTGTATGAGTATTTGGGCATTAGTCATGTCAAGCTAACTCTGCTGCAGAGTGAACCCTTCACCCCACCATTGGTAAACTGTCTGGACATCAATGTCATAGATGGTTATCATTATGCTCCCTCATTCCAGTCCACACCACTTTTCTTACTCACCAATCGGAATGACCTGAGCACAGACAGACCCTCAATGTCAGCCAATACCAGCTCGACTAAACTGAGGGTCACGATGAAGCTGTCAAAACAATTCCAGCCCTCCTGGAAGTAGTAGTATGGATCCATGGCAGCCAGCTTGGCAAACATCTCACCAGCAAAGATACCAGTGAAAACCTGTAAGTGCAAAGAGAGAAAGAGGTTAACAGTCAGATCCTAGGGTCAAGCTACCACTGTAACACACAKGGTTGGGGTCAACCCCACCTAAATTCAGGAGATTCATTGAATTTCAATTCAAGGGTGCAATTTAGACTGTAAARGGGTTGCTGTGAATTTGACAGTACCGGCAGCTAGTGGCAAGTAAGTACAGTAACCAATGACACACAGTATTATACCATAAACAAGTAAATGCTACTGTAATTGTAATTAATTAATTAATTAATTAAATTCATTGAGGGAGATGTGTTTTTTTATTTTACAGTATTTTACTCTAATTACATGCACTGTAAAAAAGCCAACTTAACCAATTCCTTAATCATTATTATTCTGTGAGTTGAGTGGACTTCAAAGGGACAAGAATGTAAGCTACTCAACAAACTTGATGTGAGCAAAAATTACACATTCATGATTGCCTTTGGAAGGTAACACTGAAAAAAAGCCAATTTAACCAATGGCTTAATCAGCTAAATATGTGAGTATAGTGGACTTCAAATGGACAAGAATTTGAGATAACGTGTTGTGTTTACTCAACATACTCTGCTCTATGTGAGCTAATTTGAACAAGTTTGTTGAGAAAAATTACAAAAGTATGTTTGCTCAAAACCACGCCCATCATTACCATMTTTCCCAGCCTGCTTTATTGCAGGTTGATATTCAGAATTGTTTGTTGTATTTAGAGTTATATCAAGATAGCTAGCTAATATAATATCTTGTTGTAACTCTAAATGCATTTGTAGCTAGGTAGCTAGCTAACAGCCATGGAAGCGTGTGAAAGGATTAGCTAGCAGTTACAGCTGTCAGAAGGGAGAGTAGGATACTCTGGATAGACCRGGTACCTTTGTGGGAGGACATTATGAAAATATTCTCCAGTTCCAATCCTTAGCAAGAAAAACTGAGGACAGAAAGATATAGCAACATAATATTCAGCGCTTTCTAATTTGAGTATAAYGCAGCCTGTTAACTTTGTGATGTTTTCCGTCCTGAGGTACAGAGAGCCGTAAAACCCTGTCTGCAGATGAAAAGGTCCCAATGAATGCCCCAAGAGAATAAGGGTACATTCTTGTATACCATGGATTATATGTGTACCGATGTTAGTACGTTTTGTGAACAAAAATACAGCTTAAAAGTCAGGAAGCTCTGGACTGAGGTACTGTTTGCCGGAAGCTCTGGACTGGGGTACTGTCGCCGGAAGCTCTGAACTCAGGGTATCTGTTGCCGGGAAGCTCTGGACTGGGTACTGTCGCCGGAAGCTCTGGACTGGGTACTGTCGCCGGAAGCTCTGAACTGGGTACTGTCGCCGGAAGCTCTGGACTGGGTACTGTCGCCTGAAGCTCTGGACTGGGTACTGTCGCTGGAAGCTCTGGACTATGGAAGCGCCCTGGAAGCTGATGCGTGTACCGGAACTGGTGGTACCGGGCTGAGGACACCACCTCAGGGCGAGTGCGGGAAGAGCACAGGCTGTACTGGACTGTGGAAGCGCACTGGAGGCCTGATGCGTGGTGCCGGAACTTGGTTGTACCGGGCTGAGGACACGCACCTCAGGGCGAGTGCGGGGAAGAGGCACAGGCCGTACTGGACTGTGGAAACGCACTGGAGGCCTGATGCGTGGGTGCTGGAACTGGTGGTACCGGGCTGAGGACACGCACCTCAGGGCGAGTGCGAGGAGCAGGAACAGGACGTACTGGACTCTGGAGGCGCACTGGAGGCCTGGTGCGTGGTGCCGGCACTGGTGGTTCCGGGCTGGGGACACGCACCTCAGGGCGAGTGTGGGGAGGAGGCACAGGATACACTGGGCCGTGGAGACGCATTGGAGATCTGGAACGTAGACTGGCTCAATGCTCCTGGCTGGATGCCCATTCTAACCGGAAATGCGAGGAGCTGGAATAGAGCGCACCGGGCTATGAATGCGAACTGGAGACACCGTGCGCATTTCTGCATAACACGGTGCCTGACCAGTCACACGCTCCCCACGGTAAGCACGAGGAGTTGGCTCATGTCTCCAACCTGACTCAGTCAATCTCCTCGTGTGTCCCCCCAAAATAATTATTGGGGTTGCCTCTCGTGCTTGCCTTGTTTGTATTTCTCCTCGTAATATCGCCGTTCTGCTTTCGCTGCCTCTATTTCTTCCTTCGGACGGCGATACTCCCCCGCCTGCGTCCAGGGTCCTGCTCCATCCAGTATCTCCTCGCAGGTCCATTTCTCCATAAAATGCTGCTCCTCCTTTTCATGCTGCTTGGTCCTTTTGTGGTGGGTTCTTCTGTCACGGCCGTTAAAAGGAGGAGACCATGTGGTTCGTGGTATGCGAACATCATCTTTATTATAAGAATGAACACTAATTCAAAAATAACAAAACAAACCGTGAAGCTATACAAATGAGTGCTGACAGGCAACTACACATAGACATACAAAAAACCCTAGACAATACAAAACAAGCATACCCACCCTCGTCACACCCTGACCTAACCAAAATAATAAAGAAAACATAGATAACTAATGTCAGGGCGTGACAGGATGACAGTAGTGATGTCAAGTTTGTCTCTTTTTACTGACTCTGATCTTTTCGATTCGTTCAGTCAAAATAACAAATAATTTGACTAATTTCATTAATTTGAGTCAGTAATGCCTAGAGCACATAGGATCTCTACCGGCGAACGATGAACTGAAAACTTGTTCACATATCGTTCACCATAGGGGGCTTATTGGAGCTGTCATTTGTGACTGAGACTTGCAATAGTGTGCTTTTTGAACGATGTAGGCTACATTTGTTGATTGCTCGGCATACAAATAAGATTACTTCTTGATACATTTGAAACAAGGTCTAATTGTGGCTACAACCGGACTAGATTGTGATCGACTCTTGATGAAATGCATTGCTTGACTGCCATGAGGGTGATAAGCACAATWTTGTAATGACCTGACTAGATCATAAAGGAACAATTGTCCAGACAGAGGGTTGAGTTTAYGAATTGATGGTTTATTAACCCAACTTTACACAGGCTACTGTTTGGCCGTAGCCCATGCCAAATAAACGAAAGATACCTCACAAGCCAACCGTGACCTTCTCTTGTGAAGCCCAGACGTAAGAGAGAGAACAATGGCTAAACCTGGTCTTAACTTCCAATGCTCCATCCCCCTGCCCAACCCCCCTCCACGCCACTCCGCCAACCACCAGGATGCCCGGCATCAGAACATTCCAGGCATCCCCGTGACTGGCAGATAGCAGGTTGATTGGCATGTCGGACCCCGCAAACACTGGTAAGTACAACACAACCCACTAATAGCCTACCACATAACACACCGCTGTCTGTGCGGGTCGCTACAATATCATTTGCGAACTGCAGCCCACCAAAAATKTYGTTCTCGAGTTCGTTGAGCAGATGTTTTGGTTTTACAAAGCTGTGTGCATCATAACATTTAATAATCAATTAATTGCAATCCTTAAACCATGGAATCGATTATCAGTTCTGAACWTGTATTTAAACATACACGTCTMTGGAGCTGCTGAGTCGGAAGAGCATGTATCAATCCTGCTTTAGGACTCATTGCATTACGCCCAGCAGGTCAAACGAACGACTAAAACAAACGAGTCACTCCAAAAAAACGAATCATGACTCTTGAGTTAGTAAAAATATGATGAATCATTTGCGAACTGCACATCACTAGATGACAGAAGGGACACAAGATCAGTTGGATAAAAAAGTAAGCACTCCATAATTTATCATTTGTATTGCAGTAATTTTTTTCTTCTGGGACTTCATTTGTGTAAATTATTAAAATCTAAGTTGGTACACTCCACATTACAATACTTCAATATACTCTCACAGCTGTAATTGTTACGAATCCCGCCGAGGATGGTGCCTCTTCCCGTTCGGGCGGCGCTCGGCGGTCGTCGTCTCCRGCCTACTAGCTGCCACCRATCCCCTTTTCTGTTTTCATTTAGGTTTGTCTAATTGGTTACACCTGTTTTGTGTTTAGGGTTAGGGTGTTATTTAAACCCAGTTGGCCCGCCGACTTTTGTGCGGGCTTGTTATTCTGTTTTTTGTGGTGGTGATTTATATAGTGGATTCAGTCCTATTTTATGTTGGACTGTATTTTTTGACTCGCCCTTTGTTGTGTGGCGTAGCCGTCTCCTAGATTATTTCTGGTTGAAATAATAAATTTCACTTGCTCGGAACTACCCTGCTCTCTGCACCTGACTCCTTCATTTCACCATTGGAATTGTGACAGTAATAAGCTGAATGCGCGGGCGGCAGGACTTCTGGTATCTAATTTTCCCGAATAAAATATCCACTTTTCACTACATTCAGATGACATAATAGGGMAACAATATTTGATCATAGATATACTAATCACAATATCACAAATTGTTCATCTGCATAATTTAAATCTAACATTCATTTGCAAAGTCCAATTGATCAATAGTTATTGCTCTAGTATCCTATGGTGCCATTTGTGCCAATGACATCTATAAATCAAATAAATTGTTGTTTGTCACATGTGCTTAATACAACAAGTGTAGACTTTATCGTGAAATGCTTACTTACGAGCCCTTTCCCAACAATGCAGAGTTAAAAAGTAAGAAAAAGTGTCCAAATAAAAAGGAAATAGTGACAAAATAATCTAACTATAATGAGGCTATATACAGAGTCAATGTGCAGTGGTACGAGGCAGTTGAGGTAATTGAGGTAAAATGTTAATGAAGGTAGGGGTAAAAGTGACTAGGCAATCAGGCAAATATAATAAACAGGTTAGGATCAGCGTATGTAAAGAGTGTGAAAGTGTGTCAATGTGTGAGTGTGTGTGGGGCGTACATGTGCTTAACATGCGCTTGTGTGTATGTGAGCATATGTAGTGTGTGTGTTTGTGCGTGCGTGCGTGCGCGGGGGGGGGGGGGGGGAGAGAGTCCAGTAAGTGTGCATAGAGCCAGTGCTAGAGAGTCAGTGCTAATAAAAAGGGGGTCATTGAAAATAGTCCGGGTAGCCATTTGATTAACTGTTCAGCAGTCTAATAGCTTGGGGGTAGAAGCTGTTCAGGAGCCTTTTGGTCTCAAACTCGGCGCTCTGGTACCGCTTGCCATGCGGGAGCAGAGARAACAGTCTATGACTTGGGTGGCTGGAGTCTTTGAGCATTTTTAGGGCCTTCCTCTGACACCGCCTGGTATAGAGATAGTTTGCAAGCCCTGCCACATCCGACCAGCGTCAGAACCGGTGTAGTAAGATTGGATCTTACTTCTGTATTGACGCTTTGCCTGTTTGATGGTTTGTCGGAGGGCATAGCGGGATTTCTTATAAGCATCCGGATTAGAGACCCGCTCCTTGAAAGCAGCAACTCTAGCCTTTAGCTCAGTGTGGATGTTGCCTGTAATCCATGGCTTGTGGTTGGGATATGCATGTACGGTCACTGTGGGGACGACGTTGTCAATGTACTTATTAAGGAAGCTGGTAAAATCCTCAATGCCATAGGATGAATCCCGGAACATATTCCGGTCTGTGCTAGCGAAACAGTCCTGTAGCTTAGCATCYGCTTCATCGGACCACTTCTGTATTGAGCTCGTCACTGTTGAGTGCGTCACTGGTGCTTCCTGTTTGAGTTTTTGCTTGTACGCAGGAATAAGGAGGATAGTTCATCACGGTATTRTTTCAAGTTGATAGACCATTGTGAAGTGGATTCCGATTGGATTTAAATGGACACTTAAAATCAGATTTCCTGATTTATCAATACCTAAGCCATCTCTTAACCAATCCCTTTTCTCAAACTATGTTTAAAGATGTACCATGGTCCTACATACCCCATTGCGTGTTATTTGGACTTCTGGTTCATGAGAATACGTTTTTCAAAGGTTTTCCAAAATGTCCAAGATAGCGATAAATCTATCCTGATGGACCTTGTGGGTCCTTGAGGCAAATTTGTTAAGCATGAGGCATTCAAGTCTCTAGGTCAAACAGGGCGATGGAAGTGAGACTGCTTATAACAGCTCCACCTTTTGACCAATCGGTGCCATTCTTTTTGACCAAGTTACTCATGGCCTCTAGTTTCTGTGTGCCAAATTAGGAAAAAAGTTACCAATCTATGCTTGAAGGTTCTTTTGGACCATGTCAACAAATAAATAAATAAATAATAATTCAGAAAATAACAATAGCTTTCAGAGCTTCACTGTGAACCCATAATTACACATAATTTTGCAAGCAAGCATTTTGTATGCTGGTTCAACTATATGCCCAAATGTTGAGTAAACTCACAATCCTATTGCAGCTGGTTGCATTACAATTGTATTTTGAATCAACCTTTTATATTTACAGTGTGGGATTGGTGCAAGCAGGTTTGCTGCAAAGTAATGTGTTGTCTTTATAGAACCATACAGGTTCCATTTAGAACCTTATGATCATGGTTCTTTATAGAACCTTCAAAATGGTGTTCTATATAGCACCAAAAATGGATCCGCTATCGTTACAAGTCAAAGAACTCTTATTTGGCACTACAGATTTCAGATCTTGATTTGACCAGTTTTAATCATTTCTAATGKGAAATTCGTTTTGATAGGCTAGACTATAGTTTAGGTGTGAGATCTAGTGAAAGAAAGAGAACTGCATGTTTTCAGTGAATTTATGTAAATCTCAAGACTTATTTGAAATTCCTGCAGCGCAGGAAAAGTCTCTGCGACAACAGAGTGATCAAATTGAGATACTACATCTGAATATAGAACCAAGTGTGTAGTATATTATAACATATCATTCTGATCTCTGATAGAAACCAGAAAATGTCTGCTCAAGATTTGTACCTGAGAGTTCTGATCTGTGTGTGCTATGCTGTGATGCAGAACATGGAGGTTAAAATCACGGAGAACTTCTGCTTAAATTCTGCTTAAATACAGAAATTTGAGAGTGAAATGTGAAAAATATCTTGCATTTTGTTTGATGTAGTGCTGATTAAAAATAGATTGGAGTCTCAGTGCTGGTGAAGGTTGTCCTGGCAGGACAAGGTCATAGAGCAGTGCCACACACATGCACACATGAACACTTACAGGGAGGTTTGTATGATGGCATGTTGGTGGGCCTATGCCCAATACCGGATCATGTGCCCAATACTTGATAATGTGCCCAATCATCACTGCAGAGAACACTCAATGATTCATCCTGCACCACCACTGAAACCATGCCAACATCTGTAACCTAATTTCCCATATAGCTGCTGACACCACGCCAATCTCTGTGACCTCATTTCCTATCTCACCCCTTACACCACGCCAATTCCTCTGACCTCACACGGGCAGGTCAGGGACTCTGCTACTGAACTGAGATATCTGAGAGCAAGTGGACACCACATATACCCTCTAACCTCTCCTCACACACCAGCCTCATACCTTACCAAGCAGTATGCTCCACTTAGCAAGGTAGCGATCGATCATGTTACATTAAACTTTAATGTATCCCCTAACCAACCAACCCTGCCACCCCCTGGACATACCCCTGTCCTGCCATGTTAAAACTGCTAAATCAGTAGGAAGAGAGAGACAGAGAAGAAAATGTGGCAAGAAAGAGAGAGACAAATTTGGGGGAGAGAAACTGAGATAGCTGCTGTGGTGAGAAAAGGGGAGCAAGCTGGTTGCTTTAAAATAGAGCAGAGTTTTTTATGAATTCCCTTCAAAGGGTAGAGTGTAGTGCATGTATGTATGCGTGCGTGCGTGTAAGAAAGGGCCTGATTAAACCAGCAAAGAAGTGCTCTGATGGATCTGTACCACACTTTCATCCTCACAGCATGGACAGAGCAGGTAGAGACAGTGAGAGTAAGAAAGAGACAGAGAGAGAGAGAGGTAGAGAGAGAGAGATGTGGAGCAGAGGTAGAGAGCCAAGTATGAGAGAGAAATAATTGGATGTGAGAAACATGACAATCACATGTTGACACACTCCTGTGGTACCCTACACACTAAACACTGTCCACTTGACTGTTTCTCACCAGATTGCCCACTGACAGCGTCTCATCAAAGCGAGGAGTCATGGGGTAGTGCTCCATGGCCATGAAGAGGGTGTTGAGGACGATACAGATGGTGACAGCCAGATCTACAAAAGGGTCCATGACGATCAGGTTGAGCACATACTTGATCTTCAGCCAGAACGGAAAGCAGTCCCACACACAGAAGAGGTTGGCAAACTTATACCACCATGATGGACATGCCCTTTGAGAATCTTCTAGCTCTGTATGAGGAAAGGGGAGGGAGAGAAGCGTGAAAGAGAGAGAGAAAATGGTAAAGCGTGAATAAGAGGAAAAGAGGGAGTGTGGAAAAGAGAGAGAGAGAGTAAAAGAGAGAAGAAACCAAGAGAAGGAGAGGGAGACAGCGTGAAAGAGAGAGAGAAAATGGTAAAGCGTGAATAAGAGGAAAAGAGGGAGTGTGGAAAAGAGAGAGAGAGAGTGAAAGAGAGGGAGAAGGAGGAAAAGAGTCACAAAAAAGACCCATTGCTATAAAGGCTGGTTGTCTGGTGGTCAGGTCAGTATATTGCAAAAAGGCAGGGCTAAATGGGAAGGGGTTGAAAGGTGAGAGGTTGGATGTGAGGACAGAGGCAGCCGTACCATCCATCAGTGTGTGTGAGTGAGTGTGAGTTCTGTAACCTCCACCAGTGGTGTGTGTGTAGAGGTAACTGTACCCTCCACCGGTGTGTGTGAGTGTGTATGAGTTCCGTACCCTCCAGCAGAGTATGTGAGTGTGTATGTGTGGCCACGCTCATCACACTGTTGGTCCGGTCCTTGTTGCGGCTGAGCTGGTCCACAGAGACCATCAGGGAGCCCGAGTGTTTCTTCTTCCCCTCCACCTCTGTGGTCTGCGCTCAGGGAGAGGACACACACACAAACACCCATCAGAAGCCTTACACAAACACTACATCTTGAAACCATTCTGATCACTAACCCTAGCCTTTGTGTCTGACACACGGTATGCTTAAACCAGAGAGAGAGAGAGAGACCAACACCCAATCTTATCCCACACACCAGACACGAAAACCCTATGCCATACACCAGACACTAAAAATACCACTAAGCCCCATTCCTTACAACATTATCCCACTCTAATCAAACCGTTCTGTCCCACCCAAAACGTATAACAGCTGTATCCCCTTCCCAAACCTCCATGCAAGAGCAGGCATATAGCTAATAAGAAAAGAGAAGTCAAGACAGCCACTGTACCATGCTACGTTTGGAGAGTAGGTAAAACGCTTGGCTTGGAGAGAAGTAAGGGGTTTTCAAACTACCATGCTACACACAAAAAAAAGTTATTGAGGGATTCTTTGTCAAGGGGTGAGGGTGATATGTGTAAGAATTTTTCATCTAGGGTTTGTACTGCTCATGAAGTGTTCTTAACTGCTGTGAAGGCTGTGAAGAACTATCCTGTTCTTTCCCTGTCCACCAAGATTTCCTTTATGCCATTAATTGGTACACTGTAAAAAAAAGTTCCGGTAATTTGATGGTACAGTACAGGTACTGGTTGTAGTGAATTCATGGTAAAAAACAAATTACTGAATTTGAGGTATTTGTGCCAACCGTCAGTGGAAGTGTTGTGTCAGTTTAAGTGGTTGATGGTTAAGTCGTCAAAGGTTGAGCGCCTCTTAACACTGTCAGTTCTGCAATTGTTGTAAGAGAATGTGACCATAAAGAGATGCACTGATAAGAGGTTACTGTGCATTTCAGAGTAAGTTAATGGCAGTTAGTTGCTTGAAAGTTGCCAATAGACATACACTAAAAAAATATATATGTTAGAAAGGCAGCCAGATAACTGTATGTTACTGTAAAAAAAAAAAAAAWTCTGAAGAAATTCCAAAGAAACTTTGGTTTAAATGTACATTATTGTAAACTTTTTTTCACAGTAACTTTAAGGTATCTGGCTGCCAGTAAGTTACCGTAAAAAAACAGGATTGTTTTACAGTGCAGTAACTGCAAGTAACTTACTTGCAACTAGCTTCCAGTAACTTACTGTACTTTCACTGAACTTTGTTGATTACAATATAGCTTAACATTAGTTGATAATTACTAAAGCATTATTTGTAGCGAGCACCCTTGGGATCCTTGGTTGGCAGCACTGACCTTCCTACCATATCGTATCACCATATCTAGTCAGTGAACATGACAGAGATCAGCCACAGTAAATTACCCTGAATTTTACAATAATTACTTGCAGCAAGCTGACAGTAAATTGTTGAAAAATAAACATTAACTTCTTGGGGCCTCATTTATAACCGTTGCATACATTTCACATAACATTTCTGTGTGTGCCATTTCTGTAAAGTCTGAGCCTACGTACAAAAATAGAGATTTATAAACTTGGTGCATGCCGTACATACGCACATTTGCCATTATAAATKAGATCTGATGTAAAATGAGCATTAAAACTCTGCCTGGAAAACGCCCTCCATTCACCTTTTATGGTGAAAATAACACCCTTTATTTGCTGGAACGAGGCCAATTTGCATTAGGCCACGGCATGCAAAAGACAAATTGTTGTTCAATATTTATTTCATCAATATATTATTAGGTTTCTATGTCCTGCCTTGGTATAGGCTCTGGGATGAAATAGGCAATGATGTCGTGCTTCTATCCCACAGCAATACTGTAGCCTACCCATACTGTCAAATATTTTACATAAGCTACCGGTCTATTTACTGTTTTGGCAGAATGTTTTCATATTTAGCAGTAATTTGTGCTGTATCCACAGTACCAGACAAAGGTTTGGACACACCTACTCATGTGTTTTTCTTTATTTTTACTATTCTACATTGTAAAATAACAGGGAAGACATTAAAACTATGAAATAACACATATGGAA
This sequence comes from Salvelinus sp. IW2-2015, assembly GCF_002910315.2. NCBI lineage: Eukaryota > Metazoa > Chordata > Actinopteri > Salmoniformes > Salmonidae > Salvelinus > Salvelinus sp. IW2-2015. Next base: position 34,322,458 of record NC_036838.1, read on the forward strand.
TCATGTAGTAAATAAAAAAGTGTTAAACAAATCAAAATATATTTTAGATTCTACAAAGTAGCCACCCTTTGCTTTGATGACAGCTTTGCAAACTCTTGGCATTCTCTCAAAAAGCTTCACCTGGAATGCTTTTCCAACAGTCTTGAAGGAGTTCCCAAATATACTGAGCACTTGTTGGCTGCTTTTCCCTTCACTCTGCGGTCCAACTCACCCGTGAGAGTAAATTTAATTCCGGTTCATCTGTTCTGTTGAAAAGATTAACCAGAATTACATTTACTCTCACGGGTGTCCAAAAATAGCTATCTGAACACCACGGCCCTAATAAGCCATGCTTCTAGTCTTCTGCTCTGGGTTGTGTGTGACCCAACTGGCGCCACACAGTCGACCACAAGGAGCAGAACGTCTACACCTGGCTGTCCGAGAAACCCAAGCACTCGCAGACATCGTCCCACCCAACAGGCCAGAGCATCAGAATCCGATGAATCCTCCACCGCAGCGATGTATTCTTCATCCTCCAGATCCAGAAATACTTTTTTGGTCCCCCTGCCCCTGCAACGTTCCAAACGCACACATGCCAAAGACAAAGACGCACAAGGAGAGGTACGAGAGGATGGGGGAATGAGGTAAACGAAGATGCCCAAAGCAACAATGCTCCACGAGAGAATGTAGTTTTTAACTACAGCTTTCTAGTGAACAAATTTGATGTTTTAAACAAAGGATTGTACTGTATACAGTCACAAATCCTATTCATGTTCAAACTGTTTTCTGTAAAATAAACACTGGCATTTACTATCATCAGACTCCTCTTTAAATTCTGCCTTCCAGAATCCACCTTTATTCACCTATAAACGATCAAGAAATCTATCAAAGATATTGGTTAAATCAGATGTGGTCAGAGAGAGAAAAGAGGCATTCATAAAAGGATGCTTCCCCTGTAGATCATGTATCTCATGTAGCACCATAAGGACATTTTCTAACGTTGTATGCCCTAAGACTTCTAGGAACGATGAGATAAAGTAATGTATAACTTGCTCTACTAAATAAGTTATTTATATGCTACAGTGTTCTTGCAATAAGATTGATATTCGAAAAACATCCCGCGCTTGGAAAGTACGCCTTGAAGCACATAAATCCACTATCAGATGTCAAGATATCACCTTGCCAGTTGCGAGACACAAAATCATTTGATTAATGAATTGCATTGTGTCGGGATCTAAAAAGTGTATCCACCATGCAGAGGTGATTATGACAACAGATTACTCCAATGGGAAGCCATGTGGATATTTAAATTAAATTATGTAGATCTACCAGTGGAGGCTGCTGAAGGGAGAAAAGCTCATAGTAATGGCTGGAATGGAACAAAAGGAATGACATCAAGCACATGGAAACCATGTTTGATACCATTCCATTCATTCAGCTCCATCCATTACCACGAGCCAGTCCTCCCCAATTAAGGTATCACCAATCTCCTGTGATCTCCACATAGTTTAAAAGAAGAACTAGATTGCTATAGGCCAAATATAGACTGTTATACAAGAACACTGCCCATATCAGATTTTGCATATCGTTTATAAGTTAGCCCCACATATTTATGAACGGCTGTGCATGATGTCCTTTGTGGTAAGCTATCTCATGAATTGATATGATTCATCCAAGTGAGCAGACACCTAAGGCAATTGATTCATGAATGGTTCACACCTGATGCCCTCAATTACCCTTTGTGCCCACTCCCATACCCTATAATTCTGGCAGACCAGAGAAGCCACATCAGATAAGTGGCAACCCTGAATAGAAGCAACTGCTGCTTATTGGTTGTTCCCTACAAATGCTGCTTAGAATTATTATCAAAATTCTAGGACAGACAGGTGTAGACGTTCTGCTCCTTGTAGTCGACTGTGTGACGCTTGAACGTCCCCATCTAGAAGGCTGCAAAGCCGAAACGTCTGTGTTTGCTATGTAGTGAAAATGCTACATCTTTTTGARTGCGGACCCATCACACCTTCTGTTTGTCTGAATTTGCGGGTTTTATGCACCAGCCAAGCTTCTGGGAGAGCGCATTGTCCCCTTTTGATTACCCAAAAGGGTTCCCCCATAGGGACAAATGACAGAATATCTACTGGTCCTAATCTTTTAACAATCTCTATAGTACCTGCAGACACAGTGGCATAGCAGGAAAGTAAGGTCGCTGGCAACTGAGAGGTTGTGAGTTCAAATCCCAAGTCAGGTTTACTCCAAAGTAATCAGAATACAAAAGCATACTGTCCCTTACAGCAATAATACCTTAATCCAGCTCTACAAATACATTCTCTTTTTGTATAGTTACCTTATTTTCTCTGCAACCAGTAGCCGGGAAATATTTAACAGTGTAATGAAGAACCATACACATTTTTATAAACAGGGACAAAATAAAGAACCCTTTTTGGTACTAACTAGCACCTTTGTTTTAGTGTAACTAGGATGAGGAAGAATACTGTTATTGGGAAAAGGTTATGTTTTATTGCACCTCCAGTAGCTTGGGGCGGTGGACAAAAGAGAGGTGGAGAAATTGTGCTGAAAGACAGACAGAATAAACTGGTCTTGAATTTGCAAATCCTTGGGAAGAGGCCAGATTAAGAGTGAGAGTTTCTAGTAATGCTTGTTGTGGATGGGGCACGGCATCCTAGGGAGAGCTATCTGTTTGTTAGATAGGTTCTTAGAGAGACTTGTATTCAGGAGGATTTTAAACTGACTTATAGGCTAATAGATAGGTTACTATGGTATAATGGAGGCCAGGAATCTGTTGTTTTTCATTGGTGGAAGCCACTCAGAGCAGCTGAAGCGAGGGGGGCGGGGAGAAATAAAGACTAAACATTGGAGTGGTGTAATAAGGCTGTGAGTGCTGAGCAATTCATGAGAAGGTAGGACAGAGAAGGGAAAGAGAGTGAGAGAGAGAGAGAGGGGAGGGGAGAGGAAGAAAGAGAAAGAGAGAGAGAAGGGGAAGAGAGATAGAGAGAGGGAGAGAATGAGAGAGAGAGAGGAAACCGGACCGAAATGAAAGGCGAGAAGGAAAAAGAGGAGAAAGAAGCTGGAGAGACCAGGGCAGGAGCAACCTCCATCATGCCTATAAACTGTTTATGGATGTCCTTACACTGTCGTCAGTGGCTGCCTTATCTATTTTCACCTCAGGCAGAAGGCTCCCGCCGGGCTGGTGAGCGATGAGTGACACTACGCCATTGCAGTCCACCGTGCTGTTCCTTTTCCCTCCAATGTGGGGCGCTAGTGGGTTGATGAGGCGTGATGAGCCCTGGCTGTAGCCGCTGTAGCTGCTGCGGCGGTAGGGGATGAACAGGGAGCCCCGGCGGTCCTCACTCTCCTCCACCGTGCTGTGCTCGTCGTCGGCAAACTCGTTCTCCGAGCCCACGTCCTTGGGAGGGCGGCCCTTATTGAAGCTGAAGATGCTGCTGCGGCTGTTGTGGCGCGACATGAAGGGCGAGCCTGGGATGGAGAGGAGAGACTGGAGGAGGGAGAGGGAGAAGGGGGATGGAGAGAGAGAAGAAAATAGAGGGAAAATAGATAGATAGGTGGGGGCGAGAGAGGAGAGAGAGAGAGAGAGAGAGGAGAGAGAGAGAGAGAGAGAGAGAGAGAGAGAGAGAGAGAGAAGAAGAGAGAGGAGAGAGAGAGAGAAGAGAGAGGAGAGGAGAGAGAGAGAAACAATGAAACAATGAAACAAATTAAGTAAAATTAAGATTAAATGGGGCTCCTGACTGACTCAGTGGTCTAAGGCACTGCATCTCAGTGCTGGAAGCTTCACTACAGACCCTGGTTCAATTCCAGTCTGTATCACAACCAGCCATGACTGGGAGTACCATAGGGCGGCGCACAATTGGGCCAGCGTTGTCCGGGTTAGGGTTTGGCTGGGGTAGGTTGTCATTGTAAATAAGAATTTGTTCTGCCTAGTTAAATAAAGAAAAATAACGAGGCTATATACAGGGGGTACAATTTCAAAAATGCCGACAGATCGTTTGTTCGACATGGTGGGATCTTTTTGTGTCTGTAAAATGTATTATGCACGCAATTACGATGGAAACCCCGTTATGCACAAATATTGATATAACAACCATCATATCGAAGTAAACTTGGAATTACACGATGACATGGTGTGTGGTCCTCCCACTACGACTCGGGAAACCTTGCAGTTTATTAGGCTACAGATGAAAATAAGTTATGATGTGCATGTACAAATTACCTCGACTGTACCCCGCACGCTGACTCGGTACCCCCTGTATATAGTCTCGTTATTGTTATWTTATTGTGTTACTTTTTATAAATTTTTACTTTAGTTTATTTGGTAAATATTTTCTGAACTGCGTTGTTGGTTAAGGGCATGTAAGTAAGCATTTCACGGTAAGGTCTACACTTGTTGTATTCGGCGCATGTCACAAATAAAGTTTGATTTGATTTGATTGTATCTTTGAGCTGTTGGCTAGAGCGCACATGCCAAGAACAGAGTGGGCACATTTGTTATTTAACGCAACAGTTTTTGTTACAAAACTATCGGTAGAGTTGAAAATGCGATGGAAACATATTGAACCTTCGATTTTTATTTGGTACATAAAAACTTTTAAGTACATAAGGACATTTTGTATGGTGGAAACACACCACTGGTGGGAAAAAGTGCATATTTTCTTTATGCAGATTTTAGAATATTCGCAAATCTGTCGCCAAYTGGATGGAAACCTAGCTACAGAGACAGAAAAGAGATAATGGTTAATTCAAACATGGAAAGACACAGCAACTAAAGACTAGAAGATGGTCACTTTAGAAATCAGGCACGCAAATATATGCAAAGGTCCATTTTGCTTAGTAAACAGTTCTGACTGGGCTTCTCAGAGTAATGAAAAAACACAGCTAGATTACTGCTATCAGCAGGGCAGTGAATGATTAATGAAAAGGCCTTATAAATAATGTAGAGGGGTCCTGTGAAAGCAAGCCTCTCTCTGGCCTTCCCTTCCCTCACAACAAACAGACCAAGACTAGTGTAATGTACAGTCACTGCTGCTACACTAAAACTGCTCTCCTCTGCACTAGTGGTGAACAGAAGATGTGTCAGCACAATGCGACGTCACTGACTATCACCAGGAAGGAGAGAAAGAAGAAAGGAGAAAATAAAAAATGGCAGCGAGGGAGAGGTGTGAGGCCTTAGTAATTCTGTCACTCAGCAGCAACCTCTGTTACATTAACATGAAACCTTGCATTGGTATGACATCATTGTAGTCGGGCGGCTAAGCTGAGAAATTTGACTTAATCATTCACTTTGTGATAAAAGCATCAAATTTGATACAGATGTGCATTCGGAAAGTATTCAGACCCCTTGACTTTTTCCACATTTTGTTACGTCACAGCCTCATTCTAAAATGGATTACAATTTTTTTTCTCATCAATCTACACACAATACCGCATAGTATTCAGACCCATTACTCAGTACTTTGTTGAAGCACCTTAAAAGCGATTACAGCCTTGAGTCTTCTTGGGTATGATGTTACAAGTCTGGCACTACTGTATTTGTAGTGCCAGGTTTGTAGCATAGTGCCAGGCTTGTTTCTCCCATTCTTCTCTGCAGATCGTCTCAAGCTCTTTCAGGTTGGATGGGGAGTGGTGCTGCACAGCTATTTTCAGRTCACTCCAGAGATGTTCGATCGGGTTCAAGTYCGGGCTCTGGCTGGGCCACTCAAGGACATTCAGAGACTTGTACCGAAGCCACTTCTGTGTTGTCTAGGCTGTGTGCTTAGGGTCGTTGTCCTGTTGGAAGGTGAACCTTCACCCCAGTCTGAGGTCCTGAGCGGCTGGAGCAGGTTTTCATCAAGGATCTCTCTGTACTTTGCTCCGTTCATCTTTCCCTCAATCCTGACTAGTCCCCCAGTCCCTGCCGGTGAAAAACATCCCCACAKCATGATGCTGCCACCACCATGCTTCACCGTAGGGATGGTGCCAGGTWTCCTCCAGACRTMACGCTTGGCATTCAGGCCAAATAGTTCAATCTTGGTTTCATCAGACCAGAGAATCTTGTTTCTCATGGCCTGACTCCTTTAGGTGCCTTTTGGCAAGTTCCAAGTGGGATGTCGTGTGCCTTTTACTGTGGAGTGGCTTCCATCTGGCCACTCTACCATAAAGGCCTGATTGGTGGAGTGCTGCAGAGATGGTTGTCCTTCTGGAAGGTTCTCCCATCTTCACAGAGGAACTCTGGAGCTCTGTCAGAGTGGCTGCCCTGACTAAGGCCCTTCTCCCCCAATTGCACAGTGTAGCCGGGCGGCCAGCTCTAGGAAGAGTCTCGGTGGTTCCAAACGTCTTCAATTTAAGAATCATGGAGGCCACTGTGTTCTTGGGGACCTTCAATGCTGCAGATTTTTTTGTACTCTTCCCCAGATCTGTGCCTCTACACAATCCTGTCTCGGAACTCTACGGACAATTCCTTTGACCTCATGGCTTGGTTTTTGCTCTGACCTGCACTGTCAACTGTGGGACCTTATATAGACAGGTGTGTGCCTTTCCAAATCATGTCCAATCAATTTAATTTACCACAAGTGGACTCCAATCAAGTTGTAGAAACATCTCAAGGATGATCAATGGAAACAGGATGCACCTGAGCTCAATTTCGAGTCTCATAGCAAATAGTCTGAATAATTATGTAAATAAGGTATTTCCGTTTGTTGTTTTATACATTTGAAAAAATTTATAAAAAACAGTTTTTGCTTTATCATTATGGGGTATCGTGTGTAGATTGATGAGGAAAACAATTAATTTAATCCATTTTAGAATAAGGCTGTAATGTAACAAAATGTGGAAAAAGTCACAGGGTCTGAATACTTTCCGAATGCGCTGTACCTTGAAAAGATTTAGATATGGAGCCACCACAGATTTGGCCCCTGGGGCGATTGGTAGCCATTTGTGAAAATGGCCACCAAAATGAATGCTATTTTACAATTCAAAAGGAATGCTTCGCGGTAAAGGCACCAAATTTGTCACAGAGCTAGATTTATGGACCCATGGCTGCCGACTGTAACACTATTTTGTAGGTCAGAATAACTATTTCCAGATAAACAAAGCACATTTGACACAAAGGCTCTGTAGATTAAAGGTAGRYTTAGATATGGAGCCACCACAGACATCTTACAAAATGKCCATTGTCTGTWTTACAATGTTACAGTTCTGAAGTCCTTTTTTTAGAAAAACGTATCAGATTTTGGTGATTTAGATTTATATATCCCGAAAATATTTAGATATGGAGCCACCACAGATTTGGCCCCAGGGGGCTGTGGCAGCCATCTTTGAAAATGACTGCCTAGCAGTACCAATATTTTACAACTAAGAACTATTTTATGAGAAAGGCTCCAAGTTTGGCCCAGAGATAGATTTATGGACCCTACAAAGACTAAGATATGGAGCCAACACAGACCTTTCACCCCAAATAGGCTATATGTTATACTGTATTATAGTTTTTGTAACACATTTTTGTAACACACAGCTGTTGGTTGAAATACGCCATTGGTTGCTATACTTAAATACAGGGTGTCAGGTCAGGTCCAAAGCTATGAGATCCCTTTGCTTAGTAGCAAATAGTAAGTTAGGGGCTWAGTTCCAGGGCTTTTGATGTTCTTTTTAAAATATTTGGTCTGTTTCTATGATTGCATCCACTGACCCAATAAAAATGATCTTTAATTATGATTTTGGAGGTCCTTTAGCGGAAGTAAGTACACCTTTACCTGATGCTTCCTCAAATCAACAGTGACCACCAAAATGTGGTGAAAGTAAAAGATTCTCTGTGTCATGTACAGTTCTTGTCTCACTGAAGCACAGCTTGAGAGAATTGTCCACAGCAATTGTGAACTACTCAAACTCAATGGCTGGGATATTTTTCACAGGTACAGCTGTAGTTAGTCTGTATTTTATCCTGATATGGGCTTTGGGAAGTAGCTTCAGTAACCATTTGTTTAAATGCTCATGGAACCCAACCCATTAGATCAAAATAATATTCCGTCTTGGGCCGAGGCTGGTTTTATGTCGCAGGTAGAGCTACYTCATCAATAGAGCATTCTAWCTCACCTCCACTAGAAGCAGTCRCAGAAATGTTTACTTTTTCCAACAAATGTGGCCTACATGGCTGCTGTGTTTCTCTCTGTACTCATTGTATTATACTGTGTGTAACTGTTAAACCTTTTGGTTTTCAGGAGATCCAGGCTAAGAAGTATAAGAAGAAGTATACTTTAAAAGTCAAAGAAGTATATGCCACAACTTTTTGTAGATTAAAGGTTTGTAAAATAGTGGTAGTCTGCGGCTATATAGTAAGATGGCTGCCACGGCCCCCAGGGGCCAAATCTGTGGTTGCTCCATATCGAAATATTTTTAGGGTACCTAAATCTACCTTCGTGCAACATTTGGTGTGTTTGTAAAGAAAATGTAAGAAAAACTTCAGAACTATAACGTTGTATTACCGACAATGGCCATTTTGTGAGATGGCTGTCACAGCCYCCRGGGGCCAAATCTGTGGTGTTTCCATATCTAAATATTTTCAGGCTCCATAAATCTACCTTGGTGCCATATGTGGAATGTTTCTCTCAAAAAAGTCATTCTGAGTTGCTTACCAAGAGGACAGTGAATGTTCCTGAGTGGTGTAGTTACAGTTTTGACTTAAATCTGCTTGAAAATCTATGGCAAGACTTGAAAATGGCTGTCTATCAACAACTAACTTTACAGAGTTTGAAGAAATGTTAAAATAAYAAGACTCACAGCTGTAATCRCTGTCAAAATTGCTTCTAATATTGACTCAAAGGGTGAATATKTATCTTATTAAGATATAAAAGTGTTTTATTTCACATAAATAAAAATAMAAATATATAGAAATGTTCTGTTTTTGTGTAGATCGTTGACACAAAAAGGACAATTAAATCAATTTTAATCCCAATTTGTAACACAGTAAAATGTGAAGAAATCCAAGGGTAGTGAAAACGTATGATAGTATGTCTCAATACTCATGAAAGTCTGTGAAAATGACTTCAATTAAGAAAATAGTTTATCTTTATTGTCTCATGCTAGTTTTTACCTGGTTCATGATGGACGACTTGCGTCCCAGCCGGTTGCCTGGGAAACGGAAGATGCTCCTCCTGCTGCCATCGTCCGACTCGGACTTAACGTGCTTCTCATGGTCGACCTTCTCGCCTTTCTCCCCCTTCTCTTTCTTCTCCTCCTCTTTCTGACGTGATTTCTTCTTGCGGTTGCGTCGATCTTTGGCGCTCTTGGAGCTGAGCTTGGAAGCATCAGAGGAGCTACGGGATAGGTGACCTCCACCCTCCGTTGCATCGCCCCCCTCCACCCCGTCGCCCTCCGACACCATGCCCGCTGAGGTCGCCATGGCAGCAGCCTGAGGGGTGGGGAGATGGGGGACAGGTAAGAGAGAGGAAAAGTGAAGGGAGACAGACAGACAGACAGACAGACAGACAGACAGACAGACAGACAGACAGACAGACAGACAGACAGACAGACAGACAGACAGACAGACAGACAGANCAGACAGACAGACAGACAGACAGACAGACAGACAAGGGCTGATTTGTTTACTCTGGTTCTAATCACTTTTTTCTGATTTGAATATTTGCTAAATAAATGTTTTAGCATGGAGCATGGAGCATGAGCTACTCACTAGGCTATAGCCTATGTCTACTGCAGGACAAGACAAAGCCGTGAGAAAACTAGTTTTGATAAATCATGGATATTAAAGTCCTAAAAACAGGTTGGCTCACCAATATATTATCAGATGGAGAACACGCTTTTTGAAAGAGAAATACCTGATTTTGGTGCAAGTACAGCTGACTAGTGCTAACTGGCGTTAGTAACCTTAGCTACACTTTTGTGGATTAAACAAAATTACGAATCTGATAAGAATCTCAGAAGACAGACAGGCACTAACAGACAGACAGACAACACCCACACTCAGTCTGGGACTAACCTGGGCATCCTGAAGGGTGGCAAGACAGAACAGGTAGGAGAGGGGAGAAGTGAAGGGAGTGATGTGTACAGACAGATAGACCCAGCAATCAGACAGACAGACAGACAGACAGACAGACAGATGGCTCCTCACCCAGTCTAACACCAGGGAGGGACAAACCTGTGCATCCTCCTGCTGGTTCTTGATCTGCTCCAGCATGGCTTTGAACTCTGCCTCTTTCTGCTCTGCCTCCTCTATTGTTGCCTGGTTCTGCTCCTCATAGGCCATGGCCACCACAGCCAGAATCAGATTAACCAGGTAGAAGGATCCAACGAAGATCACCAACACAAAGAAGATCATGTAGGTTTTCCCTGCCGCTCGCAGTGTCTGGGAGAGAGGAAGAGGGGGGAGGAAGGAAAGGGGGAAAGAAAGAGGGAAAACAAAGAGCAACATATACTGTAACAATGGTCATAATGAATAAAYATTACCCATTAATTGTTTGAAGTGGCAGTATTTTTCTTCCAGAGCTGAGGTACTTCCCTGTGTTTCTCTGTCAATGCATGGTGTCTGTACTATCTTTGGCACTGTTAGCTCTGTTAGTGCTTTGACATCCACACCAATAGGTTTCTCTGGGAATGGCTCATACATGCATAATACACCATCTGTAATCGTCTCCTGGCGGAGTAAGCCACACAATCTTACATTCAACACATAAAATGTATAGTACATGTGAGTTGCACGCTCGTTCCCTTCATAGTGAACGTGTACTAACAAATTCGAACATACTGTACATATTGACATTCATAACATATCATGCGAATCGGAGGAAGTAACATATCATAAAAAATGGATGATAGACATTCACAAATTAATATATATCATACAAAACGTAACATATCATACTAAATGGAGGGACACAAATCTAAAGTTAGAAGATAATTGTCAACCCGATTTGAAACATCTTGGTCACAACTTTTATTTCCTAAATGGAGTAGGCTGATATATTCAATTATGTATTTATGGCTGAATTTTGGAGTACATTTGCACAAAAGATTATGAGAGTCCACCCATAACCTGGCCCCTCCGCCAAAATCCTAAATAATTAGTAATTTAGTATAACATGTTTCTAATTTTGAAAATAAAAATGCAATCACAAATTGGATAGTGAGCATAAATCKCATTTCTATAGCTGCATGGATAATTCGGAACAGAGGAATCATTTTCAGAGGGTCTGATAGCTGTCAGATGTTCCCTCTCGGAAAATCTCTTWAGCCTATACTTATGTGTCATCCTATGAAGTGGACATTATGTTGCACATCCCTATCTGATATTATTTATTTTGCCTGCAACAACCGAACATGATAGATAATGTTGATTGGCAGGTGGAATGATGTCCAATGAGGTTGCAGGTTGGCCCAGTATTGACCAATGAAGTRGCAGGGCGGGCCCAAGTCTGATCAGTGCACACCACTGAGTTTTTTTTTACTCTCTTTGTGCACATGCTGCATAGCTCAAGAACAATAACATGATATACATAAAGATGTAGGATCTTAATTTGAGCCAGTTTGCTAGAGTAGGAAAATAATGCAGGAGTCTTGACAGGTGCTTCCAGGTGTGCTTTTGTCTGCTCACTATTTTAATGCTCCCAAACTTAATATTTTAATAAAGCTTTGGTGATTAAGAAGGCGGTCTCAGAAGTCAAACCCTTTATCGATAGTCTTTACTACTTGGAGAATACTTTGGGCAGGACAAGAAAAAAACAGCCTTCATTGAGAGGAGGGGAGGCGATGCCTGGTTTTTAATAAAAGGAAATGGGGAAAAGAACATTAGTCTATTATGTTTCTAAATACAAGGTTTATATCTGTGCTTAAGCTGTCAAAATCCATTGCTAAGACCAGCTTTTAATTGGTCTTATATATCCCCACCAGTTCTGCCTGAAATTGGCACTTTGGYGCACGTTTTTAAGGACACACCTCAGATATTGCCACCCCTCCCACCTCAGCACAAGCGAGCTCATATAAGACAGGTAAATTACCAATCTTGGTGCAAGGGTTGGTAAATAGCACAGCGCCGGCTTAACATGTTGAAATTGCCAACGAGCGTGCATTTAACAATTGCTCTTACTTAATGCCAGCTGAAAATAGAGCCCTCTTTATTTTAACACACACTTACGTTAGACAATACTCAACAACATGTTGACTTCTCTCAAGCTCTTCCAGTCAAACTTAAAACATAATCTTTCTCATCTGCAGCTGGGACATAGATTATGACCAAAGACCAGAAATCAGGTTAAACTCTGAGATACTGTAGAATCCATGCAGCCTCTCATCAACAGACAGACCAGTCCTTGACAAGAAGCAGTCAGTGACTCACAGTTTGATGGCAAAGAAACCAAGAGGGCAGAAATGCCAGTCTTAATGACCCAATTAGCCAGTAGCCCTTTTCTGCAGTCAAATGACCTAGTGGCCTCATGGGTGGAATATTATTATTTTCTTTTTTTACTAACTAAAATCTGGTGTTTATATTAAACAGTTTATTTTACTATTGGGATGCAAACTCATAATTGAATACATTTCAACTCTAACTCTAACATGGTACAGATTTGTTTAAGCCCATAACCATGTGTGTGTGAGGTGTATACATTTGTTTCAAAGTGTATTTGTTTAAGACTACCAAGTAACACTCTGTGTGACCATGATTTAGCCCACTGCAGTAAAAGGTTAAACAACAGTGCTGCAGAACTGACAGTAAATTCCCAGTTCAAAATAACAACATAGAGCCGTCTCAATCTATCGGTTTGGTTTCAATGCTCTCCGGCTGCTCATATAAGCCGCCCACATTGAATTACACTGCTTCCGCCATTACAAGCAGGAATTATTACAGTATTCATTTTCCCTGTCTATGACGAGCTTGGCCTTACCAGCATGTAGAGGTTCTCCCAGAAGTCTTGGGTCATGAGGCGGAAGAGAGTGAGGAAGGCCCAGCCGAAGCTGTCAAAGCTGGTGTACCCGTAGTTTGGGTTTCTCCCGGCCTTCATACACGTGTAGCCCTCAGGGCACCGCCTGGGAGGAAGGGAGGGAGAAATAGAGGGAGGGGAGGGAGAAGGGGAGTCATGATTCTCAAGTAAATCTCCCAGTGACATAGACGCATGATTTGCGTTAAAGTCTTAGTTATGTTAGGATTATTTTCTGTTGTTCCCTTTTATGGTGGCTATTCCAACCTACTGGAAGTTTTATTTTGCAGTAATAGATCATGAGACTCACCCTGAGTCCGAGCTGTTTCCACACAGTAGAGCATCCAGCTGCCCAGGAATGAAATAGAAGTTCCCTGAAAAAGTTAAGGACGTCTTTATCTTCATCTGACTCATACATTTAGACTGTTTCAGGTTCTTATGGTTATGTGGAATGTGGGACTGTGTTTATTTACGATGTGCAGTGGACTCACCATCATTCATATACACTGTATTCTGCATGTTCTTTTATCTAACCCAGACATGTACAAACAAATGTATTTCTGTCTAGTTGTGTACATACAGTGCCTTCAGAAAGTATTCATAGCCCTTGTCTTATTCCACATTTTGTTGTTACAGCCTGAATTCAAAATTGATTAAATATATGTTTTTTGTCACCAATCTACATAAAATACCCCATAATGACAAAGTGAAAACATGTTTTAAGAAATGTTAGCAAATTTATTGAAAATAAAATACAGAAATATCTCATTTACATAAGTATATATATTTATTTTACTTGAGTTTATTTTGTAAATATTTTCTTAAAACTGCATTATTGGTTAAAGTCTTGTAAGTAAGCATTTCACAGTAAGGTCTTCACCTGTTGTATTCAGCGCATGTGACAAATAACATTTGATTAGATTTGATTTAGATTTTCAAACTGATTTATTCCAAAACTGTAACTAAGCCACTCAGGAACATTCAATGTTGTCTTTCAAGCAACTCCAGCGTATATTTGGCCTTGTTTTGGGTTATTCTTCTGCTGAAAGGTGAATTAGTCTCCCAGTGTCTGCTGGAAAGCAGACTGAACCAGGTCTTCCTCTAGGATTTTGCCTGTGCTTAGCTCAATTTCATTTATTTTTATCCTAAAAAACTCCCTAGTCCTTGCCAATGACAAGCATACCCATAACATGATGCAGCCCCTAACATATGTGTTGTGTTGGATTTGCCTCTAACATAACACTATGTATTCAAGACAACAACAACAACAAATATTTGCCACATTTTTAGCAGTTTTACTTTAGTTCCTTATTGCGATGTCACGCCCTGACCATAGAGAGCCCTTGGTTCTCTATGGTGTAGTAGGTCAGGGCGTGACTAGGGGGTGTTCTAGTTGTCTATTTCTATGTTGGTGCTAATATGGTTCCCAATTAGAGGCAGCTGTTTATCGTTTCCTCTGATTGGGGATCATATTTAGGTAGCCATTTCCCCACCTGTGTTTTGTGGGATATTGTTTGTGTTTAGTTGCCTGTGTGCACGTCATGACTTCACGTTTCTTTATTGTTTTGTTTGTTTCACGGAGATTCAAAATATGTGGAGTTCCACATATTTTTAATCTCCATGAAATAAACAAAATATCAATGTGTGCCCGATGCCAGCCCTCATCTTTGATTCTCTGCTGGGCGCCAATATCAAGTGTGCTTATAGGATATTTAGTGTGGTCTTTATCAAATTATCCATAGCCTATAGGCTACGAAGTGCATGCTCGGAGAAGCACAGAGCAACGTTATATTTCTAAGATAGGTGCTGGGATGGTGTGAATAAAACTAGGCTGCATTACACACTGCAATGGCTATTCTAAGACTGAGCCCCGGCCTGCTCTACTCTTGCTGATCAAAACCTTTTTTGTGCTGCCCTACCAACCCTGTGCTGTGTAGGCCTACAGTGGCAGTTCAGGAGTAGAGTCAAAGAATTCTTCAGAATTTTTGGGGGGGATTATGCTTAGTCCAAAAAAATGCAATGTCTTGGGCACGGACTTGCCTGTTCTGTTTAGTTTGAGAAGGAGAGCGCGAAGATGAGAAGGTGGACCGGAGGTYACCTTTAATAGCTTGCTACTACTATAATTGATTTGAATAAAAACAATATGTTTCTTGCCCATTATGTATTTATCAGAGTTAATGACCGCACAATGAGCTAGATTCGAGTAACTTACATTGTGGTGCTGAAACTTGAAGCAGCATTCGCGACACAATCAATCAGAAATGGACAGCTCATGGTACTGAAAGTAGGCAAATTAAAGTAGGCATAATTCATTTCAACCTCGTCATTTTAATTTGACTTTACTAACAACAAGAAGGCTTTGTGTTAGTCTATTTCTTGTTATTTAGAAAATAAGAGGTAGCCTACCTGTTTGACAAACTAAATTAGGCTAAAAGCTGCTATACAGTGCATTCGGGAAAGTATTCACACCCCTTAACTTTTTCCACATGTTGTTATGTTACAGCCTTGTTCTAAACTGGATTCAATTGTTTTTAAATCCTCATCAATCTACACACAATACCCCATAATGACAAAGTGAAAACAGGAAATTATACATTTTTGCAAATGTATTAATAATAAAACAGAGACTCACGGGTGGCGCAGTGGTCTAAGGCACTGCATCGCAGTGTTGCGGCATCACTACAGCCTGGGGTTCGATCCCAGGCTGTGTCACAACAGGCCGTGACAGAGATTCCCATAGGGTGGCGCACAATTGGCCCAGCGTCAACCGAGTTAAAGGAGGGGTTGGCTGGGTGGCTTTAGGGGTTGGCTCATCGTGCTCTAGTGACTCCTTGTGGTGGTCTGGGTGCCTGCAAGCTGACTCCGGTCGTCAGTTGAACAGGGTTTTCTCCGACACATTGGTGCGGCTGGCTTCTGRTGTAAGTGAGCGGTTGTTAAGAAGCAGCGCAGATTTTTTGGTCATGTTTCAGAAGACTAATGATCCACCTTCGCCTCTCCCGATGGCAATTGGATATCACAAAATTGTGAAGAAAATAGGGGTAAACAATTTATTTTGGCACACTGCGCTAATTTTTGGTCTTGTGAGGGGAAGAATGAATATTGTGAGAATTTTGTGTGACTTCCGGTGCGTGTTTACAGTGAACACTGACACTTTTCCCTTACAGTTTTAGACAGTAGCTAATGGGCTATTGTGGCTATTTGAGCATAATGTAGACCTACCAGCAATCCCATAACATTTTCACGTGGAAATAGCTTTTGATTTCTATGATCTAGCCTACAGTAGCCTATATGTGGTGTTCAATGCAGGCCTTTACTTGGTCTGTAACACCATGGGCCAACTAGGTGACTGTAAATTGCATTGTACTGTGTTGTATGATGCAAGAAACCACTTTACAAAATAAAAATTATTATTATTACCATACAGGCTAACCCTCTGCATATTGGCTTATTTGCATATTCAAGCCTGTCTCAAAATACAACGCCGCCCCTTTAATTAAGCGATACGATTTTTACCTGACTCGCTTTTCAAAGACAGTTTGAAATGTAGCCTACATGTTTTGTAATCTTGTAGGAAGCAGTAACTCACCATTGCTGACMTATACTTATCTATACCTGTGTTATAACTCGCTAACTAGCAAAGAATATCAACAAATGTGCACAAATGCAGCTCTTTGCTCTGATCTGAACTGATCTGAAAAGCACATTCACTCTTGGGTGATTGAAAGACCACTTGTGGGCTAACCCACCAATAGAATTGTACTCCATTGTGCTCTGGCTCTGCCTACAACAAAATCACAGACTCAATCTTGCAAAGGTAGATTTGTTTTGGTTTGTTGCATTGAAAAGGGGCTGATTTAATGTTGATTCGATCACCAGAAAAACGTTGATCTATATAGTGCAAACTAATGGGGCGAAGTGAAGTTCAAGCTCTTGCTGCTGGTGAGTCTCTGATCCACCTCTACACAGACGACACCATTCTGTATACTTCTGGCCCTTCTTTGGACACTGTGTTAACAACCCTCCAGACGAGCTTCAATGCCATACAACTCTCCTTCCGTGGCCTCCAACCGCTCTTAAATACAAGTAAAACTAAATGCATGCTCTTCAACCGATCGCTGCCTGCACCTGCCCGTCCGTCCAGCATCACTACTCTGGACGGTTCTGACTTATGTGGACAACTACAAATACCTAGGTGTCTGGTTAGACTGTAAACTCTCCTTCCAGACTCACATAAAACATCTCCAATCCAAAGTTAAATCTAGAATTGGCTTCCTATTTCGCAACAAAGTATCCTTCACTCATGCTGCCAAACATACCCTCGTAAAACTGACCATCTTACCGATCCTCGACTTTGGCGATGTCATTTACAAAATAGCCTCCAACACCCTACTCAACAAATTGGATGCAGTCTATCACAGTGCCATCCGTTTTGTCATCAAAGCCCCATATACTACCCACCACTGCGACCTGTACGCTCTCGTTGGCTGGCCCTCGCTTCATACTCGTCGCCAAACCCACTGGCTACAGGCCATCTACAAGACCCTGCTAGGTAAAGTCCCGCCTTATCTCTGCTCGCTGGTCACCATAGCTGCACCCACCCGTAGCACGCGTTCCAGCAGGTATATCTCACTTGTCACCCCCAAAGCCAATTCCTCCTTTGGTYGTCTTTCCTTCCAGTTCTCTGCTGCCAATGACTGGAACAAACTACAAAAATCTCTGAAACTGGAAACACTTATCTCCCTCACGAGCTTTAAGCACCAGCTGTCAGAGCAGCTCACAGATCACTGCACCTGTACATAGCTCATCTATAAATAGCCCAAACAACTACCTCTTCCCCTACTGTATTTATTTATTTTGCTCCTTTGCACCCCAGTATTTCTACTTTGCACACTCATCTACTGTCAAATCTACCATTCCAGTGTTTTAATTGCTATATTGTATTTACTTCTCCACCATGGCCTATTTATTGCCTTTATCTCCCTCATCTCACCTCATTTGTTCACATTGTATATAGACTTATTATTCTACTGTATTATTGACTGTATGTTTGTTTTACTCCATGTGTAACTCTGTGTTGTTATATGTGTCGAACTGCTTTGCTTTATCTTGGCCAGGTCGCAGTTGTAAATGAGAACTTGTTCTCAACTTGCCTACCTGGTTAAATAAAGGTGAAATAAACATTTTAAAAATTTAAAAATGTAATTAMATTTAAAAAATCTCTTGCGTCTCTGCATGGCCTGGCATTTCTTCTGTGTGGCTGTCCTGAAGGAGGTGCATGGCTATGMTGCCATTGATGCTCTCTCTCTTCCACTACCGTGCATTCTAAATCCAGCATGTACACACTCGCTCACATGCATAAAAAAACGCTTTTATTTTATTTGGGCTTTACAGGAAGTAGACAAATGTCTAAAACAGCATATTTAAGGCTCTGGTCTGTCCAAGAAGTGAGGGTAAACAATAAGAATGTTCTCTGCTATCCACTTTATGTTTTAATTATTATTTTGGGTATAGGGGAGGGTGACGTCTATTTTTCAAGCGTTAAGGGAGGGTTTAGGTAAAGTATATTTTGCTGAAGGGAGGGCCATCCATTTTAATTTCAGATAGGTCAGATTTTTTCCATGTAACCTAAATAACGTTCACTCCCTTATTATAGCCAAGTGAAAATAACATTTGTTGTAGCCCACCTTTGACTGAAAGAGGTCCATTTCTCGCACCTTGCACCTGGATATCAAATCAARTCAAATGTTATTTGTCACATGCGCCGAATACAACAGGTGTAGACCTTATAGTGAAATGCTTACTTACAAGCCAACAATGCAGTTTCAAGAAAATCCCTAAAAAAATAAGAGATAAGAATAACAAATAATTAAAGAGCAGCAGTAAATAACAATGGCGGGGCTATATACAGGGGGTACCGGTACAGAGTCAATGTGCGGGGGGCACCGGTGTTGAGGTAATTCAGGTAATTATGAACATGTAGGTAGAGTTATGTATTAAGTGACTATGCATAGATAATAACAGAGTAGCAGCAGCGTAAAAGAGGGTGGGGGATTGGTGGGGGGGCTTTGCAAAAAGTCTGGTTAGCCATTTGATTAGATGTTCAGGAGTCTTATGGCTTAGGGGTAAAAGCTGTTTGGAAGGCTCTTGGACCTAGACTTGGCGCTCCGGTGCCGCTTGCCATGTGGTAACAGAGAGRACAGTTTGTGACTAGGGTGGCTGGAGTCTTTGACCAGGGACTTCCTCTGACACCGCCCGGTATAGAAGGTCCTGGATGGCAGGAAGCTTGGCCCCGGTGATGTACTGGGCCGTACGCACTACCCTCTGTAGTGCCTTGTGGTCGGAGGCCGAGCAGTTGCTATACCAGGCAGTGATGCAACCTGTCTGGATGCTCTCGATGGAGCAGCTGTAAAACCTTTTGAGGATCTGAGGACCCATGCCAAATCTTTTCAGTCCCCTGAAGGGGAATAGGTTTGTCGTGCACTCTTCACGACTGTCTTGGTGTGCTTGGACCATGTTAGTTTGTTGGTGATGTGGACACCAAGGAACTTGAAGCTCTCAACCTGTTGCACTACAGCCCTGTCGATGAGAATGGGGGAGTGCTCGGTTCTACTTTTCCTGTACTCCACAATCATCTCCTTTGTCTTGATCATGTTGAGGGAGAGGTTCTTGTCCTTGCACCACACGGTCAGGTCTCTGACCTCCTCGCTATAGGCTGTCTCATCATTGTCGGAGATCAGGCCTACCACTGTTGTGTCATCAGCAAACTTAATGATGGTGTTGGAGTCATGCCTGGCCGTGCAGTCATGAGTGAACAGGGAGTACAGGAGGGGACTAAGCACGCACCCCTGAGGGGCCCCCGTGTTGAGGATCAGCTTGGCGGATGTGTTGTTACCTACCCTTACCACCTGGGGGGCGGCCCGTCAGGAAGTCCAGGATCCAGTTGCAGAGGGAGGTGTTTAGTCCCAGGGTACTTAGCTTAGTGATGAGCTTTGAGGGCACTAGGATGTTGAACGCTGAGCTATAGTCAATGAATAGCATTCTCACATAGGTGTTCCTTTTGTCCAGATGGGAAAGGGAAGAGTGGAGTGCAATAGAGATTGCATCATCTGTGGATCTGTTGATGCAGTGTGCAAATTGGAGTGGGTCTAGGGTTTCTGGGATAATGACCAGCCTTTCAAAGCATTTCATGGCTACAGACGTGAGTGCTACGAGTCGGTRGTCATTTAGGTAGGTTACCTTTGTGTTCTTGGGCACAAGGACTATGGTGGTCTGCTTGAAACATGTTGGTATTACAGACTCAGACAGGGACAGGTTGAAAATGTCAGTGAAGACACTTGCCAGTTGTTCAGCATATGCTCGAAGTACTCGTCCTGGTAATCCGTCTGGCCCAACAGCCTTGTGAATGTTGACCTGTTTAAAGGTCTTACATCGGCTGCATAGAGCGTGATCACACAGTCATCTGGAACAGCTGATGCTCTCATGCATGTTTCAGTGTTACTTGCCTGGAAGCGAGAATAAAAGTTATTTGGCTTGTCTGGTAGGCTCGTGTCACTGGGCATCTCGTGGCTGTGCTTCCCTTTGTAGTCTGTAATAGTTTGCAAGCCGTGCCACATCCGACGAGCGTTGGGAGCCGGTGTAGTACGATTCGATCTTAGTCCTGTATTGGCGCTCTGTTTGTTTGACGGTTCATTGGAGGGCATAGAAGGATTTCTTATAAGCTTCCGGGTTAAAGTCCCGCTCCTTGAAAGCGGCAGCTCTACCCTTTAGCTCAGTGTGAATGTTGCCTGTAATCCATGGCTTCTGGTTTGGGTATGTACGTACAGTCACTGTAGGGACGACGTCATCGGTGCACTTATTGATGAAGCCAGTGACTGATGTGGTGTACTCCTCAATGGCATTGCAAGAATCCCGGAACATATTCCAGTCTGTGCTAGCAAAACAGTCCTGTAGTTTAGCATCTGCTTCATCTGACCACTTTTTTATAGACCAAGTCACTGGTGCTTCCTGCTTTCATTTTTGCTTGTAGGTAGGAATCAGGAGGATAGAGTTATGGTCAGATTTGCCAAATGGAGGGCGAGGGAGAGCTTTGTACATGTCTCTATGTGTAGAGTAAAGGTGGTCTAGAATAATTTTTCCTCTGGTTGCACATTTAACATGCTGATAGAAATTAGGTAAAACTGATTTAAGTTTCCCTGCATTAACTTCTTACAGATCATTGGGACGCTAGCGTCCCACCTTGACAACATCCGGTGAAATTGCAGAGCGCCAAATTCAAATGACAGAAATCGTAATATTAAAGATTCAWGAAAATACAAGTACCATACATCATTTAAAAGCTTAACTTCTTGTTAATCCCTTTGTCAGATTTCAAAAAGGCTTTACGGCGAAAGCACACCATGCAATTATCTGAGGACAGCGCCCCGCACACAAAAGCATTACATACATTTTCCAACCAAGCAAAGGCATCACGAAAGTCAGAAATAGTGATAAAATAAATCACTTACCTTTGAAGATCTTCATCTTGTTGCAATCACAAGGGTCCCAGCTACGTAACAAATGGTCCATTTGTTCGATGAAGTCCTTCTTTATATCGCAAAAAAGTATGTTTCATTGGCGTGCTTGACTCAGTAATCCACCGGTTTCCCTCGTTCAAAATGCATACATATGAATCCCGTAAATTAACAACAAACTTCTTTCAAACATATCAAACAACGTTCCTAATCATTCCTCAGGCACCCTAATATGTAAATAAACGATCAAATTTAAGACGGAGAACACCGGAGACCATTACCGGAGATAAATAACGAAGTACACGCCCTCACCGGAACGCGCAACAAACACTACAGCCAAAATGGGAGCCACTTAGAAAAACTACGAATTCTAGCAAATTTTTCAAAAAACAAGCCTGAAACTTTTTAAAGACGGTTGACATCTGGAGGAAGCCCTAGGAACTGCAATCTGGGAGGAATTCCTTTTATATTCCCATTCCCAGCCATTGTAATCAGATTCTAATCAGAATCCAATTCTGGATGGATTGTCCTCGGGTTTTCGCCTGCCATATCAGTTCTGTTATACTCACAAACATTATTGTAACAGTTTAGAGTGTTTTCTATCCAATACTATCAACTATATGCATATCCTAGCTTCTGGGCCTGAGAAACAGGCAGTTTACTTTGGGCACCTCATTCATCCAAACTTACGAATACTGCCCCCTAGCCTGAAGAAGTTAAGGTCCCCGGCCACTGGAGCGCCGCCACTGGATGAGCGTTTTCCTGTTTGCTTATGGCGGAATACAGCTCATTGAGTATGGTTTTAGTGCCAGCTTCGGTCTGTGGTGGTATGTAGACAGCTACAAAAAACACAGATGAAAACTCTCTCGGTAGATGTGTGGTCTACGGCTTATCATGAGATACTCTACCTCAGTCTAGCAAAACCCTGAGACTTCCTTAGATATCGTGCACCAGCTATTGTTTACAAAAATGCATAGACCCCCGCCCCGTGTCTTACCAGAGGCTGCTGTTCTGTCCTGCCGATAGAGTATATAACCCGCCAGCTGTATGTTCTTAATGTCGTCGTTCAGCCACAACTTGGTGAAACAAGATATTACYGTTTGTAATGTCCCATTGGTAGGATATACATGCTTTTAGTTCGTCCCATTTATTTTCCAGCGATTGAACGTTAGCTAGCAGAACGGAAGGCAAGGGCAGATTAGCCACTCGTCACCTGATCCTCACAAGGCATCCTGATCTCTTTCCGCGAAACCTACGTTTCCTTTTCCAGCGAATCACGGGGATCTGGGCCTGGAACTCCTCGTCCAATTTGAGGTGAGTAATCCCAGTTCTGACGTCCAGAAGCTCTTTTCGGCCATAAGAGATGGTAGCAGCAACATTATGTACAAAACAAGTTACGAACAACGCATGAAAAACAAAATAGCATGGTTGGTTAAGAGCCGATAAGACGGCAGTCCTACCCTCTGGCTCCATCTTTCCAAATTCTGGGGAATTTGAAAAGGTTGTGGCTGTTTTTACTTTATAACTGTTCGATTCCTGTGTATATTTACCAATTTACAGTAGTAGTCTGAAAGCATGTAAAAAATATATATATTGGTTGCTATTATATGCTATTAAATAGCATTTCCAGTTTGAACAGGAATACCCGGTATAACCGGAAGGGGCAATCCTGTACAGAATAACATGCATCCTGTTTGCAATAAGACACAAAAAATGTGGCAAACCAATTCACTTTTTGCCCTGAGTACAAAGTGTTATATTTGGGAAAAATCCAATATAACACATCACTGAGTACCACGCTCCATATTTAAAACATATTGGTGGCTGCATTATGTTATGGTATGCTTGTAATCGTTAAGAACTGGGGAATTTTTGGGGATAAAAAAGAAACGGAATGGAGTTAAGCACAGGCAAAATCCTAGAGGAAAACCTGGTTCAGTCTGCTTTTGCCCAGACACTGGGAGAGGAATTCTCCTTTCAGCAGGACAATAACCTAAAACGCAAGGCCAAATCTACACTGGAGTTGCTTACCAAGAAGACAGTGAATGTTCCTGCATCGCCGAGTTACAGTTTTCACTTAAATCTGCTTGAAATTCTATGGCAAGACTTGAAAATGGTTGTCCGGCAATGATAATGGGCTAATATTGTACAATCCAGGTGTGCAAAGCTCTTAGAGACTTACCCAGAAAGACTCACAGCTGTAATCGCTGCCAAAGTTGTTTCTAACATSTATTGACTCAAGGGTGTGAATACTTATATAAATGAGATATTTCTGTATTTCATTTTCAATACATTTGCATAAATGTCTTCAAACATGTTTTCACTTTTAATCCATTTGAATTCAGACTGTAATACAACAAAATGTGTAATAAATCAAGGGGTATGAATACTTTTTAAAGGCACTGTAGCTGTTCAAATGCTCCGGAATAGAATATCTGGGTGGTCAGAAATATCCTTTGTCCTTTTGAGACAGATGAGTGACATCATTTCGCCAGTGCCTTGCTCTTCCACGGGGGGCTTACTACACTGTAAAGGTGAGGGAGTGAATTTGACAGTAACTTACAGGCAGCTCAGTGGCAAGTACATTTCTGTATTTCATATTGCATTACAGCTACTGTAATCGAAATACAGTATGTAAGCAAGCACTATGTAATGACACACAGTACAATACCGTAGAATTGACTGTATAATACTGTGAAAAAGTAAATGCTACCATAATCGTAATGAGTGAATGAATGAAATTCATTGAGGGGAGGGGTTTGTATTTCACAGTATTTTACTGTAATTACACGGAATTGGTGCAAGCAGGTTGGCTGCTAGGTAATGCGTTTACATATTACAGCATAGGGGAGAGTGGGGTAAGCTGAGCCATTTCTTACATTCAGCGTCACCATGTCAAGGGAAATATATTTTCTTTCTAACAAAGATATCTACATATATTTCAGGATGTTGTGTATCCCTGGAAATAATCAGAATTCATGTAAACATAACAGTTTTGAAAACATAGCTTGTACAAAAAAGTGGTCTCCTGGCACAACTTATCCCGGGTATGGGGTAAGTCGCGTAAAAGGACAGGGTAAGTTGAGCCGCCTTGGGGTATGTGGGTGATGGAGTCCTGTGACAGTGGGTCATAGTGCTGGTAGGTCAAAGTTTAATTTGTGGAATGGGTTTTGGTATATTGTTTATCTTAAATGTATGCCTACATTCAGATATAGATCTCTCAGTTCAATATCACTTACCCTTCCATTTCTTGACCAGTTGTCTGGGACAGGGACGTTGTTTCGATGTGCCAATTCGTAGAAAGGTTCTCTGCATTTGAGGCTACTAAGCCCATGAAACTGGTCTGCGAAATTCTTGATATATTTAGGAAGCTCAGACTCCGTGTCATCAGATAAAACCATGTGTGCCTCTGCTACTCTATCATAGCCTCTCTTTCGCACAGATACATGTTCTTTTTATTTTTTGTCAATGTACCTCTTCAGTGTCATTCAGTCTATTTATTCATCCCTTGCTGCTGCTCCAATGACTTTATCCCTTCTCTCACTTCCTTGGCTGCTCTCTGAAGAACCTCAAAGGGGGCTAGACCCCTGCTTGTTTTACGTTTATATATACACAGGGCATGATGATGTCTGCTCTGTAACAATAAAAATGTTGAGTTCATATGCATGCCATATTGCAAAAATACTATGCATATTATGCATAAAACAGACAAAATATAATCATAATTTCTATGGGGTAGAGTGGCCATTGGCTCAACTGGCCCCAAGGCAAACATTTTGACTACATTAGCCCACACAGCTACAAGGATGCACTTTCATGCTAGGTTTAGGACCTTATATTGTAGCTTATAGAGACCCCAACTGATGTATGAAACAATCTAAAACAATCTACTTTGGTTTAGATTCAAGCATCATGAAACCTATAACACAATCAATTAATTTAACTTTGTTCAAATACGTTTTTTGGACCTAACTTGCTTACCACTTTTTCCATGTGGTGTCTTCCTCCACAGACTCCATCAAATGATATACCTCTTCCTAAATATTTGGTCACATGGTTAATTTTGTGTATGGTTTCCTAGAAACAAGGGGTGGCACAACTAACACTTTTGCTCAACTTACACCGCTCTCCCCTATCAATGAATATTTGGTGTTTTATATCACTTGCACTTATAGAGGCCTTAACAAAGGCTTCCAAACTGGCAGCAACTACAGAGCAAAACAGACCAAAAGAACATAGCAAAATGCTCAACCTGTAAAGGTTTAAGACTTGTTGCCACTTCAATCTGTCCCCTATACATGGAGCACTATAACCACGCAATATAGCCTCTTACAAGGCACTCCTCAAAATATGTTAATGAGACAGATACAACAATACCATGCACCCACTAGCGGTCAATTTTTTTTGGGTGCTCCAAAAATTCAGTGCGTTACTGTATTCTGTGGGGTGGAATTACAGTACCATTTGAAATACAGCAATTCTTTCTCCCCAGCCACAACATTTTCCCACAATGCACCAACATTTACAGTATGCTGCAGTAAAACGTTTCACAGTATTTTAATGTTGATAATACCCCAAATTAACGTATAAATGACAGTTTTCCATTACACTCTCTGCATTCCAGTTGGGTCACTAAGGATGAGGGACTTTTCAGTATGAGACAAAATAGCCCACGATTATGTCCCATCGTCCCCTTAATCTGAGATAAAGGGCTCTCCGTCATTGGAGTAGACCCGTCACTTCTCGCCCCAGACACTACACCCGTGCGTATAGGGAGAGTAATGGGGAGATATTCACCACCCATAGGGTGGGGGGCAGTCCAGGAGGACTGAACGGTACCGGATTGACCTCCAGGGTTCYGGCATGCTCATACGAATACCTCGGACTCCATATGCAATGTTTCTCATATAATTAGGAAACATTCTCTGCCTTTTCTGTCACATCCTTTTCAGGACGGATGGCATGACTGCACTGGCGTCTACCAACTGGCTCACCAGAAGCAATAGCCAAGGAAGCGCTGGTTAGCGGAGTTAATGCTACTCTTTTACGACCAGCCCTAGCAGCTCTCGTTAAGCAGAGGTCTACTGACCCAAGAGGACAGAGAGATTTTCTATCCTCATCTGGACATGTTGGCCCATGCAAGGCCTGCCACTAAGAGTACATTTTTAGACCATACAGAGTGCCAGGGCCCTTTCCACACGCTCATTGTATAATGAAGTGGCATGTGRTATGTCGTTTTATGAATGGTGCACGTCGCTTACGCCCAGTGCCAAATCCTTTAGTCCCATCTTGGGTCCTGTGCTTGAGGCTACTTCACAGCAGCCATTTGAGCTACTGGAAAGCATTGAGCTCTCTCTTTCAAACCACTTTACCATAGCCCTTATGTCCACAAAGTGAGTGAGTTGTTTGCACTGTCAGTCCACCACTCGTGCCTGCAATTTTCCACAGGGTTATCCAAGGTTACCTTATAGCCTAACCCCGCCTTTGTGCCTAAAGTCAGCAATGCATGTAATTGCCTCACTTTGGAGCTTTTTTATTTTTCTTCCACAGAAGAAGGGCGTCTCAATTGTTTATGTCCATTACGTGATTTACGCACCTACTGTACATTGACATGATGAGAGCTTTACTCTTTGTCTCCTGGGCACCTCTCCACACGGGTAGGCCCCTCTCTCGTCAACGGCTATTCCATTGGATAATGGAGGCTGTCATATTAGCCTAAGGGCCCATTCCACCAGAGGCATGGCTACATCATGGGCATTATTCAAAGGCATCTCTGTACAAGAGATTTGTGATGCTGTATATTGTGCTACCCCTTATTCATAGGTTGCACATCTGTCACTTGGTCGCGTCGTGCCATTGTTATGAACGTTCTCAAGCCGCCCTCTACTGGCAGCGCAATAGTGGTGCACTAAAGTCATGATAAGCCCAGTCATTCTGGACGGAGGCTAATGACTGTTTAGTCTAAATTATACTATAGGGCCTGGAAATACGATAGCATTACTAAAGTAGTCAAATATTAAGTAGGAAACAACTTTGCCAGCATTATCATGTCGTTAAATTTACTTTAGACAGATGGCAATGTTSTCATTAGCTAGCAAAGTTAATCACAAATAGCTAGCAATGCTAATGTTAGCTAGATAAAAGGTTTTCCTACTAATTATTTGCCTCCTTTTGAATGAACTTTTGATGAAATCTTCATCAGCGCTCAATGACGATGCATTGAGTAGAATGCTCAGTTGGGCATCAGTCCAAAACGAATGTTTCAAACAATATTGAATAGGTGAATACCTTTATGAGGTTTTACTGACTGGAGGTCCCTGCGCCTTCCTGGCACATACGTTCCTCAGTGTCGGAGCCTCTGAGGGGTGATAAAACTAATATTTCAAAGAGAACGTAAAGGGATACTTCAAGATTTTGGCAATGAAACACTTGATCTACTTCCCCAGCGTCAGATGATCTTGCGGATATCATTTTTATGTCTCTGTGTCCAGTATGAAGGAAGATAGAGGTATTTTCGTAAGCCAATGCTAACTAGTGTTAACGCAATGACTGGAAGTCATAGACTAACACTAATTAGCAATTGTGCTAACGCTAGTTAGAAACTTCCTTCAAACTACACACAGACATAAAAATGGTATCATCTTGTTCATCTGACTGGGGAAGTAGATAAAGGGCTTCATTGACAAAATCCCAAAGTGTCCCTTTAAGGTTACTGTTGTAACCCCGTGTTCTCTGATAGTAGAGTGAGGTATCTCACCGCGCTTTCCTGTTTGCAAGCGTGTGAGGGCGAAATATATGCTTGAAAATGACCAGAAGGCAGGTCCGACAGATGTTGTGTGATCTGAGCCTCCATAGTGATCCACCTTAGGAGACATCTTCCATTGTGAGATACCTCACTCTATTATCAGAGAACCGGGGATACGAAAGTAACCTTAAGTTTTCCATTACAGTGTTTATTTTAGACTATGACAGACAAACAGATGCGATCGACCCATTAACTAAAAGAGACATTTGATCAGATTCTCTGGTAGGCACGGCCTACCTGGCACCCCTAACTCAAACTCAGCTCAAATGTTATAAGTCGAAACGGTCTTCTGTCTCAGTGTCACACATCTTTTGGCCATGTGTCGGACTCACTCTCGTTCATGATGTATTCGTTCCAGTCGAAGCCCTTACTGCCATTGGCCAGGAAGTTCTCAGTGGAGTTGATTGGCCAGATGACACATTTCTGCCGCAGGTTGCCCATGAAGAGCTGTAGTCCAATCAAGGCGAAGACACTGAGACAGAAGACCGTGAGGATCATAACGTCTGACAATTTCTTCACCGATTGAACTAGAGCACCGACGATGGTCTTGAGTCCTGGGGGGAGGAACCGGACATATGCATTCACACACACACACATACGTGCACACACACACACACACGTATGTATGTGTTTGTGTACACACATACATATAAAACACACAAGCGCACATACATACACACAAACAAAGAGAAATGGGCATTGCTGGAAAGTACAAGCTTAGCTATGAATTATTTGTATAGAGTTTATATAKTAGTATTACAGTGGTAGTATAGTAGTCCATCTCATAAAAGTGTATTTGTTCAAGTTAACATCAAACCAAAACTACTGCTCTGTTTTGAATTACCAATATCTACATTTGGACAGGTATAACAGAAGTATTCTAAATTGCAGGCGTATGTGTAATAATAATAATAATAATAATAATAATGCGTATAGTTGATAAATTTTCCTCTATTTTCCATGAAGAAAGAGGTATTCAAGTCAAAAACTTTGATACCTCAATGGTGATTGTGTTCCATATTGTTAGTTACTGTTAAGTCATATTGAACTAAATTATAGCGAGAATAGGATCCTTAATAACTACATCAAACAATAGCACAATAATTAAAGACACATACAAAACAGCCAGAAGATGGTCAGATAGTCAGGCATTTTAAACACCACAACATAGAAACACAACAACATTGAGACTGCCCCTACATGAGATTTCCATAAGACTGACACACTTCAGTGACGATCAGAATACTCCTCAAATGTTCTAAATCAACAAAATTACACTGAGGCAGGCTACATCAAAATGATTCTAAAACCTAATGGATGATGTAGTTGTGGAGGGATACCAATTTAGGAATTGTTTATGTTAATTTATAACATTATGTGAATAAATGTTTTATGTCAATTAGATGCCCTTATGTTATTTTTCTGTTCAAGTCCGGGTTTCACAGGCAGTGTGGGGCATCCTAGGAAACAGTAGGGCCACTCTCATATAAAATATATGGAAACAACAACAAAGTATCCACCAGATTGACCAAACACAGCAGCACAGCACAACGAAGAGAGAGCGTAGGACTGGGCTCAGTCAGAGGAGGAAGAAGTGAGAAGAGAGGACAGGTGAGGGAGGCAAGGGTTAGGGGGGACAAGGGTTAGGGGGGACAAGAGGGAATGACAGGTTGCATGCAGGTCATTTAAACGCCAAGGCTAAAGGAATTGACTCCATGTCATCATCACCTGTCTGTCTGGCAACCGGAATGGTGACTTAGCTTGGTTCCCATGGTTAGAATGGTTCCCATCCTAGGCACCCCCATCATGTCCCACTGCTGCTGTGTGGTGTGATCTCCACTGGGTGAGCCTTTTAGGCTGGGGCCCCTTTAGATCAGAGGCCTACACTGGAGACTGAGCCAACACTACTTACTGGACTAGATGTATTTTATGCACAAATTCACATTCACTTCCTGCCCCAGACACTTGTTCAACAACACTTTTGCACCATTAGAGTGTTCTGCAGTTGAAGTTACTACAAAATCTCAAAAGGCTAACTAATACTGTGAACAAATAATGAGTCAGTGTGGTGTGTGTTACATAAAACCTCACTGAATTACAATCCAACACTTCCAATGGTGCAATGTATAAACTGCCCCTGTGCCAATATCTCAACTCCCCCAGAGAAAGAGCCTTCAGTTGGATCTCCAATGTATTTGTATATCACTGTGTTTATTTCCTTTAATTCATTTCTCTGTTGTGTTTATGCCTTATTGTCCCAGGATAAACAGAAACGAGAAGTCCACATTCAGGATTCACTGCTATAGTCATATCTGAATGGAATTCAAAGTAAAGAAGCTCCTTAAAAGCCAAAGTTGTAAGATAAAAAAGCAGGTATCTTGAAAAGCTTCATGCAGCGTAATAATGTGTTGTCAAACTAGGCTTGGCAGTCTTAAGAAATTAAATGTTCTTCAGAGTGCTCCGTTATTGTCAGGGGACACATTTTTTCATACAGAAACGTGATGTGTTTTAAGACTGTGGCATAGATACATCAGTGTTTAAGATTGTGACAACAACTAAGGTAGAAATTTGAACCGAAACTAATCAAATGTCCTAAACGTTATGTATTCACCTACAGTACCAGTCAAGAGTACCAGTCAAACGTTCCCTGTGGACAGTACCTGTCCAACAGATAGTGATAATGTGTTCATAGCCACCAAATGAATGAATATACAGTATCATTCAAAAGTTTGGACACATCTACTCATTCAAGGGTTTTTCTTTATCTTTACTATTTTCTACATTGTAGAATAATAGTGAAGACATCAAAACTATGAAATGACACATATGGAATCATGTAGTAACCAAAAAAGTGTTTCAAATATATTTTAGATTTAAAATTCTTCAAAGTAGCCACCCTTTAACTTGATGACAGCTTGCACACTCTTGAATCACCTTTTTTGGTTACAACATGTTTCCATATGTGTCATTTCATAGTTTTGATGTCTTCACTATTATTCTACAATGTAGAAAATAGTAAAAAATAAAGAAAAACCCTTGAATGAGTAGGTGTGTCCAAACTTTTGGTGGCTATGAACACATTATCACTCTCTGTTGGACAGTGAATCAAACCTCTCTRAAGTCTGAAGAGATACTCATGCATGGTCTAAATAAGAAATGCTTACAAATACAATGTGTGAGTGTGAAACCCTTGTCTATCACTTTGACTTTGAGGTTAAGATGGCAATAATAATAACTATTCTTTAGTTTAAAAAATATATGAACAATATAATTTCTACTGATCCTCATACTAAGACTCTGAGATTTCCCTAACCAAGGGAGGGTTATCAACTAGGCCCTGAAGTTTTTCCTGGGGGGAAACCCGGGCTCCTACCCATACTAGCTGGTGTCAATATACTGTATGAGGCTGTTAATGTCACTTTGAGGGAGACTACTATTAAAATAATAATACGAAATTTGCTGTGTATCCCACCCACTTATTTTAGGCTGTTTGTCTTTTAGTATGTCATATCAGGGCCACCTTTTCCACTTAACACCACAAGACCGCAAGTAGACTGCTAAGCCTATCAAAAATGTATTGCTACCATTTTTGATTGTTTGAAAAATAAAAACAAAACAGGTATCATTTCTGATGCATCCTCTTTAAGAGACTAAAGTAATAAGAAATGATGCGAATCCAATTCATGAGAAATCAAAATAAGCTCAGCCTTAGTATGTAAATGGGAGTCTCACCTGGAATGACTGAAATAGTTTTCAATGCTCGGAGAACCCTGAACGTTCTCAGCGCCGAGACATTCCCCAGGTCCACAAATTCTGTTACATATCTGTAACGGGGTAGGATCACACACAGAACAAAACACCATGACACAAAAAACAAACGGTAACACACACACAAACCCAGTGAWCAAAAGCGCAGATGCGCAAGTGCACGACACCAGCACCCCACCAGAAGAAGATGACCGGCAGGAGGAGTGGACACCWTGGCGCGCGCGAGAGAGAAGTGCCTATCCCTCCAGGAGAGAGGAGCGAAGGTGGAAGAGGAAACGAAAGGAAACGGAAACAAAACCACACCTACASTGCCTTCAGAAAGTATTTATACCCCTTAACTTATTTCACATTTTGTTTTGTTACAGCCTGAATAAAAATGGACAATATTTTTTTTCTTCACCCATCTACACACAATACCCCATAATGAGAGTGAAAACATGTTTTTAGAAATCTTAGCAAATTTATTGAAAATGAGATGCAAAAATATCTCATTTACATAAGTATTCACACCCCTGAGTCAATACATGTTAGAATCCTCTTTGGCAGTGTTTACAGCTGTGAGTCTTTCTGGKTAAGTCTCTAAGGGGCCGATCCTGACCTAACAATTTATGCCTTTACTACGCACGCCTTTCCTACACACTTATCAGTATTTGGTATTCAGACTTGCCTTATTCAATAGCATAATGCGCTCTGCAGGTGTGGCTACCTTCCGAGCTCTGAATACATTTCATTCAACCATTGAAAACCCTCCCACTTGCTGGCCAACATACTGTATTTTCTTGTGGAGTTTTCATTCAATGGGGTTTTCAGTACATTTATCTTAAGCCATCCCTTTAAATACGTTTCACCTTTAATTCAAATTTTGTCGACAGACTACATAGAATACATAGTGAGAACGGGTTCAGAATATAGGGACCAATGAAAGAAATCCATCTATACATATTTGTCTCCGTTTCAGCACCAACTGGTAGATATAAAAATACTTTTATATGGTTTTTTGGGGGAGAGCCTTTATGGATGACAATTTTATGTTGATAACTAAAAAATACAGTGGTTTTATTCATCCTGAAAGCTGTGATAATCAATCCATCACTATGAAAAAGGGGCCTCAATACATGTCATGTTGATGTGATTTTCAGTTTGCTTCCATATGGTTGGTTTCACACTCATCTTCACGGATCATAAAGAAAAATAATCTGAAACAATTGCTATGTGTATTTCTAATCCCCTTCTCCAAACTGATTACTCATTTACCTAGCTCTTATCAATACATCTTACCAAGTTGTAAATTATAATGCATGGAGAATGGTGGTATTTATATCAACAACAAATGGTAGGTTCGCTAGACCTTGTTCATGGTTWCGAGCGTAAAGGTGTTGGAATTATTAGGGAAGTAAGTCAAAGTCAGAATACAGCTTATCTGTAGACACTGTTGGGGTTCGTTTCCTTGTTCCTTGTCAATCTTGGCTCTTTGGTGAAATTAGCATTATGACAATATCTTTAATTAAATCATTCAAAATCCTTTGTTAATGCAATTGCAGACAGAAGTTGACAACAGGAACATAACGCATGTTTCCGAGTAAGTTCTGCAAAATATAAAAAGGTCCCAATTTGTTTTATTAAACCCGAAGTCCAGCCCTAGTGATGTCACTGCCTCCTCCATTGTCTTTTACTCATGAGACCAAAACCATGCCTACTCAACACTAAAACTCTTGTTTATATAGGTATCTAAAAGCTTAGCAGTAAATGTTCAAGTTGATTTATAGTGGAATGTCTGACTTATCTCTTATCTCTTACACTCCCCTGCAGAGTTCTGTCTTCACAGTCACACATTTCTCAGACAGTTTCCTCATAAGAGGCAGAGAGCCTGAAAAGTACTGTGGAACAATATTAAACCTCATAATGTATATATAYTGTTAATCTGTAGTCTAGGAACCTATAAATGTAAGGAGGGAGGGGTCTTATAACCCCTCCCCTTCTATTAATACAACATAAGCAATTATTATAATATATCAAACATTTGGTACAGCCCCTATCATGACCCCTAGGTGAACCCCTTTAAACACACCTCCGCCACACCTTCATTTATTCAA
Organism: Salvelinus sp. IW2-2015; assembly: GCF_002910315.2. Taxonomy (NCBI): domain Eukaryota; kingdom Metazoa; phylum Chordata; class Actinopteri; order Salmoniformes; family Salmonidae; genus Salvelinus; species Salvelinus sp. IW2-2015. The sequence goes on from NC_036838.1 coordinate 34,356,545, forward strand.
KCTCCACCTAAAACTAATAGTGGGTGAATAGCATACTATTCTCGTGCTTAAGTTCAAGGTCAGAATATGCATAGMGAGAAAAGCGCATAAAAAGGGAATTACATTCCATTTACGGCACTTAACTCGGGTCAGAATATGGGCCTATGAGCTTTGCACACCTGGATTGTACAATATTTGCGCATTATTCTTTCTAAAATTCTTCACAAGCTCTGTCAAGTTGGTTATTGACCATTGCCAGACAGCCATTTTCGAGTCTTGCCATAGATTTTCAAGCCAATTTAAGTCAAAACTGTAACTAGGCCACTCAGGAACATTCAATGTTGTCTTTTTAAGCTACCCCAGTGCATATTTAGCTTTGTGCCTTAGGTTATTGTCCTGCTGAAAGGTGAATTTGTCGTCCCGTGTCTGTTGGAAAGCACACTGAACAAGGTTTTCCTCTAGGATTTTGTGTGTGCTTAGCTCTATTCTGTTTATTTTTATCCTAAAAAAAACTCCCTAGTCCTTGTCAATAACAAGCATACCCATAACATGATRCAGCCACCACCATTCTTGAAAATATGATGAGTGGTACTCAGTCATGTCTTGGATTTGCTTTCAGGTTCATTCATTTTTTTGCAGTTTTACTTTAGTRCCTTATTGCAAACAGGGGTTGTACTGTGGAGTAAATACAATGTTATTGATCCATCCTCAGTTTAACCAATCACAGGTACTCTGTAACTGTTTTAAAGTCAGCATTGGCCTCATGGTGAAATCCCTGATCAGTTTCCTTCCTCTCCGGCAATTGAGTTAGGAAGGACACCTGTATCTTTGTAGTGACTGTGTGTACTGATACACCATCAATAAGTGTAATTAATAACTTCACCATGCTCAAAGGAATATTCAATGTCTACTTTTTTTTTTTTTACCCATCTAGCAATAGGTCCCCTTCTTTGTGAGGCATTGGAAAACCTGCCTGGTCTTTATAGTTGAATCTGTATTTGAAATTCACTGTTCGACTGAGGGACCTTACAGATAATTGTATATGCAGAGATGAGGTAGTCATTCAAAAATCATGGTTAACACTATTATTGCACACAGAGTGAGTCCATGCAACTTATTAAGCAAATTATTACTCCTGAACTTATTTAGGCTTGCCACAACAAAGTGGTTGAATATTATTGACTCACAACATTTCAGCTTTCATTTGTAATTAATTTGTAAAAAATTATAAAAACATAATTGCACTTTGACATTATGGGGTATTGTGTGTAGGCCAGTGACACAAATCTCAATTTAATCCATTTTAAAATTAGGCTGTAATACGACAAAATGTGCAAAAAGTCAAGGGGTGTGAATACTTTCTGAAGGCACTATAACACTGACCCACCGTGACTCCCCTGCCCGCACACACACACACATGCATAGTCTTACCTGGGATAACAGAAATTGTTTTCAGAACCCTGAACGTACGCACAGCTGACAAATTGCCTAGGTTTACAAACTCTGTTATACACCTGCAGAGTGGTTCAGATCACAGTTACTCAACAGCCATTACAGAATGAGAGACAGAAGGCAGAGTTGGAGTCAATGCCATTTCAATTCAGTCAATTCAATAAGTAAACTGAAATTGCAATTGCATTTTTTTTTTCATTGAAAAGAACTGAGAAAAAATGGAATTGGAAGTACAGTTTACTTCCTGAATTGACTGAATTGAAACAGAATTGACCCCAACCTTAAAATACAAAAAAATACAAAAATGAAATAAAGAAAAAGAAAGGAAGATAGGGGGTAAAATGAAATAAAGAAATACATACATACAATACTCTCTACCGCCATATCCCTATTTGACCCTTAAAATAACAACACAATACTCAGATGTTAACATACAGGAAAGTCTGACATAAGAGGGACTCACAATAAGATGGAGAAGACATAAGAGATGGGAGAATATTAAATAAATTATGGCCCAAAATGTTTCACAATATTACACATATAAATCAGAGAAAATGTATTGTTGAGGCAAAATTCAGGCAGGGCAATCATTCATTGCCAAACTCTAACAATTTCAATATTTGCATAACTTTCAATCATCAAAATCTCCCTTTTACCAAATTCTCAGAGACTGCTATTCCTGTTCTTTGAAATCATGTTCTTCAGTAGGATATTTTCCCACCAACATTTTCTATTCTGACTTTGAGTTCTGTGTGTGGCTTTATGCAACGTGTTGTTTTTAAAGAGAGAAACAGCGGAGTAATCATTCATCATACATTTTACACATCTGTATAAGCTCTACATCATTTCAATGAGCTATGTCACTCTCTAGAATTGAATTATTGAGCCACAACATTTAAGTGGCTTCTCTTTAAACAAACCCATCCATATGTTTATGTGTCACTCACATAAAATGCAACATTACAAATATACCTGTACTTACATATACTGTATGTTCAATTGATTGATTGACTCAGTTTAATTAATTATATTCTGTTGAATTAGTATTTGGAGATGCTTCTACATCTTGGATTATTTTGCATGTTTTGAAATATTCTCTGATATGGAATGTCCTGCCTGGCCCAACCTTGTCACTCTGGTAGAGTTGGAGGTATAGAGAGAGATGGAGGTGTAGAGAGAGACGAAGGTGCAGAGAGAGAT
>NC_036838.1:34364175-34390030 GCF_002910315.2 Salvelinus sp. IW2-2015
CAGACCAGTACAGAAGAATGCTGTGTCATCAGACACTAAGGACTCAGACAGAGCACTAAAGCCTAGCCCTCGCTCTAATTTACTACACCCCAGAGAGAGAGTACGAGAGAGAGAGAGAGAGAGAGAGAGAGAGAGAGAGAGCGAGAGAGACGAAAGGGGGGATCATAATGTAATAACTTCCCACTCCCAAATGTGCCTCTTTAAAATACAAGTCATGGCGTGATAGGAAGCGAGTGAAGTCACTAACGTGGGACCTAGCTATGGTTAATGATACCAGTGTATAAAGGCCATATTCTGGCTATTCCCTGTCTCTGTGTGATCAGCAGCAGACAGTGGAAATGGCCAGTCAGGCTGCTACTCATCCAGTCTTTTTGGTACCACAGAAGCCTGCCATGTGGGAGAGACGTTGGTAATAGAGAATGAATGACAAGCAAGGTTCAATGCTATACACACCATAGAGATAGAATGACTAGCAGGAGAGATACTGGTTACACCATAGAGATAGAATGGTTAGCAAGGGTCAACGCTACACCAGACCTGTTTCAGCTTTAGTGAGCTTGTCTTCGTTATGACGTCAAATAACGACCAACAGGGGAGAGGCATAGTTGTCTGAAGCACAAACGGATCTRACAACCAGGTTAAAGCTACTGCAGATGCTAAACAGGCTATGTTTGCTGTATGAAACATCCAATAATGCAGTATTGCCTAGTTTAACATTTCTATGTACACTCTTAGAAAAAGGGGTTATTGGCTGTCCCCATAGGATAACCATTTTTGGTTCCAGGTAGAAGAACCCTTTTGGGTTCCAGGTAGAACCCTCTGTGGTTTTTACCTGAAACCAAAAAGGGTTCTTCAAAGTGTTCTCCTATGGGGGCAGCCAAATAACCTTTTTAGGTTCCASWTAGCATCTTTTCTCTTAGAGTATAGCCTCTAGAGGAGTATACTACAAAGCAAGATCAATGAGTTAGCCAGTTAACTTTGATAAACAACAATAACTATTCATTTTCTGATTCAGTAGGAAAGCTAAACTTCGATATGTGCTTTTGGTTGTTGAGTGAATTAGACCATGGCAAGTTTAAAGAATATATTTCTAATAAATGTAAAGTTATTTCAGGTTATTTAGGCAAGTTAGCTGGCTAACTCCTTGCTTCTGCTTTGTAGTATACCCCTCAGGCCCTGGACGTTTGTCTGACACATACACACAGAGTTCACTGAGGCGTCTCCAATACACAAGCACTTGTACAACTTAAATTGAACCCCATCTCCAACACACACGCACTCACACACACAATGTCACACTCTCACACACGCGCGCACATACGCTTGCACGCAAGCACACATACACACACTTACACACACATGCACACACACACACAACCTGTGTAACTCCTGAAGCTTTTAGCCTTCCTAATCACTCCAGACATTTCAGATGCCCATGCAGTCCTCTCCTCTCCTCTTTCCTCCACTTTTCTCTTCTCTTTTCTCCTCCACTCCTCTTTCTCCCTCTCCTCTTCTGTCTCTCTTCCTTTCCTCTCCATTCCTATCCTTTCCCCCATCACAGCTAGGGGAGAACAGGAACAGCAGCAACTGCACTTCTCCCTCACCAGTCCACCCTCCCCCTCTCTCTCCCTCCCCCCTTTACTTGATGCTTAAGTGCTGTGATTAGATTTCACTGCAGCTGACAGCAACACACACACACACACAGGCACACACTGACACACACTGACACACACTGACACACACTGACACACACTGACACACACACACCACATGGACACACGTAAGCTTGAAGTGGGAAGAGAAGGAGGGGAGGGGGGAATTGGCGGTCAAGTAGAGTAGAGGATGAAAAACCTAGAGAGGAGAGGTAGAGAGAGAGAAGAGGTAGAGAGATTGAGGAGGAAGTATTGAGGCGACACATGAATATGTATGCCAGGGCTCCCATAGGTGTCATAAAAGGCATAGGTGTGGATGAGAAGGGGGAGGAAGGTAGGTAGTAAAATGCTCTGAATGGCTGAGGAGGGAGGATGCCTATTGTCCTGTGTGTGTAGCTTTAACAAGAGCAAGGTATTGTGTTTAATTTGAAAATAGCATAGTGTGTGTATTTTTCATAGTGTGAAAAAAAACACACACACACACAGCACGGCCTACGGTATGCGAGACAAAGGTAACTGACCTTGGCTGGGCAGAGTGAGGGAGAGGTGTCACAGCATACATGCATACACACACACACTCATTCACTCTTACACAAGCACACACACAGGGATCTAGGGAGGGAGGTCAGAGAGAGACCAGACATGAGAGAGATGTGCATGAGGGAGCCCTGACCACCACCCGATGAACGAGTCTACCTCTGTCCCTCCTCAAGGACAGGGAGGAGAGGAGATCAATGGAGAAAGGGAGCAGAGGCAGGAGAAGGAGAGCGCTAAGCATAACCGATAGGCCAGGACAAAGGGGTAAGGAAGAGGGGAGGAAGGAGTAGGGGTTATTGTACCACACCATCACCCCTCCTATGGCTGCCACTGTAGAAGTCCATGGATTTTTAGCTCACAGGAGGCACACATACTAAAAAAGGAGGTACACACAAACTCGGAAGGAGGCAGAGCACACACACACACCTCGTGTGACTGGCTGTGTCCCTGGGACGATCGTGCTGAGTGGGTCTCTATAGCCCTGCGGGCCCCAGATTCTCTTACAGGCTAGAACACCCAGCCCCTCAAGGTGCAGCCACCCCCTCCCCTCTTCTCCTGCCCTATAAGGACAGACCCAGGCTAGGGTTACAATGAGGGTGGAAGCTGGGGGGAGAGGGGACAGGGCCTAAACTGAAAGGGGAACTGAACTGGTGTCCTGGGCTGGTAGGGGATGCAACCATTTGACTTATGCTAAATGGGAGATAATATGTGAAGTGTATGCATACCAAGTGGGGCATATGTGGTGGCTGCCCTAAATCATGATACACTGTGAGGCAGTTGTGAGGCAGTTTATGTTTGCACAGCTGAAAACTGTTGTGCTGATTTAAAGAAGCAATAAAACGGACCATCTTTAGACTAGTTGAGTATCTGGTGCATCAGCATATGTGTGTACTACTCCTTTCACAGAACAGCGCAAACTGGCTCTAACCAGAATAGAAAGAGGAGTGGGAGGCCCCGGTGCACAACTGAGCAAGAGGACAAATACATTAGAGTGTCTAGTTTGAGAAACAGACGCATCACAAGTCCTCAACTGGCAGCTTCATTAAATAGTACCTGCAAAACACCAGTCTCAACGTCAACAGTGAAGAGGCGACTCCTGGATGCTGGCCTTCTAGGCAGAGTTGCAAAGAAAAAGCCATATCTCAGACTGGCCAATAAAAATAAAAGATTAAGATGGGCAAAAGAACACAGACACTGGACAGAGGAACTCTGCCTAGAAGGCCAGCATCTCGGAGTCACCTCTTCACTGTTGACGTTGAGTGTTTTGCTGGTACTATTTCATGAAGCTGCCAGTTGAGGACTTGTGAGGTGTCTGTTTCTCAAACTAGACACGCTAATGTACTTGTCCTCTTGCTCAGTTGAGCACCGGGGCCTCCCACTCTTCCTTCTATTCTAATTAGAGCCAGTTTGCACTGTTCTGTGAAGGGAGCGTTATACGAGATCTTCAGTTTCTTGGCAATTTCTCGCATGGAATAGCCTTCAATTCTCAGAAYAAGAATAGACTGACGAGTTTCAGAAGAAAGTTATTTGTTTCTGGCCATTTTGAGCATGTAATCAAACCCACAAATGCTGATGCTCCAGATACTCATTAGTCTAAAGGCCTGTTTTATTGCTTCTTTAATCAGTACAACAGTTTTCAGCTGTGCTAACATAATTGCAAAAGGGTTTTCTAATGATCAATTAGTCTTTTAAAATGATAAACTTGGATTAGCTAACACAACGTGCCATTGGAACACAGGAGTGATGGTTGCTGATAATAGGCCTCTGTACATCTATGTAGATATTCCATAAAAATCAGCCGTTTCCAACTACAATAGTCATTTACAACAATAACAATGTCAACACTGTATTTCTGATCAATTTGATGTTCTTTTAAATGGACAGAAAATGTGCTTTTCTTTCAAAAACAAGTGACCCCAAAATTTGAACGGTAGTGTATATATATGGTTGGTTTCTCAAATGGTTTCTCAAATGACTGCCTCGCCTGGTTCACCAACTACTTCTCAGACAGAGTTCAGTGTGTCAATTCGGAGGGCCTGTTGTCCGGACCTCTGGCAGTCTCTATGGAGGTGCCACAGGGTTCAATTCTCGGGCCGACTCTTTTCTCTGTATACATCAATGATGTCGCTCTTGCTGCGGGTGATTCTCTGATCCACCTCTACGCAGACGACACCATTCTGTATACCTCTGGCCCTTCTTTGGACACTGTGTTAACTAACCTCCAGACGAGTTTCAATGCCATACAACTCTCCTTCCGTGGCCTCCAACTGCTCTTAATTGCAAGTAAAACTAAATGCATGCTCTTCAACCGATCGCTGCCCGCACCTGCCCGCCCGCCCGTCCAGCATCACTACTCTGAACGGTTCTGACTTAGAATATGTGGACAATTACAAATACCTAGGTGTCTGGTTAGACTGTAAACTCTCCTTCCAGACTCACATTAAGCATCTCCAATCCAAAATTAAATCTAGACTCGGCTTCCTATTTGGCAACAAAGCATCCTTCACTCATGCTGCCAAACATACCCTCGTAAAACTGACTATCCTACCAATCCTTGACTTCGGCGATGTCATTTATAAAAAGGCCTCCAACACTCTACTCAGCAAATTGGATGCAGTCTATCACAGTGCCATCCGTTTTGTCACCAAAGCCTCATATACTACTCAACGCTGCGACCTGTATGCTCTCGTTGGCTGGCCCTCGCTTCATATTCGCCGCCAAACCCACTGGCTCCAGGTCATCTATAAGTCTTTGCTAGGTAAAGCCCCGCCTTATCTCAGCTCACTGGTCACCATAGCAGCACCCACCTGTAACGCGCGCTCCAGCCGGTATATTTCACTGGTCACCCCTAAAGCCTATTCCTCCTTTGGCCGCCTTTCCTTCCAGTTCTCTGCTGCAAATGACTGGAACGAATTCCAAAAATCACTGAAGGTAGAGACTCATATTTCCCTCTCTAACTTTAAGCATCAGCTGTCAGAGCAGCTCACAGATCACTGCAGCTTACATAGCCCATCTGTAAATAGCCCATCCAACTACCTCATCCCCATATTGTTATTATTATTTTTTCGCTCCTTTGCACCCCAGTATCTCTACTTGCACATTCATCTTCTGCACATCTATCACTCCAGTGTTTAATTGCTAAATTGTAATTACTTCGCCACTACGGCCTATTTATTGCCGTACCTCCCTAATCTTACCTCATCTGCACACACTGTATAAAGATTTTTTCTATTGTGTTATTGACTGTACAAATGTTTATTCCATGTGTAACTCTGTGTTGTTGTTTGTGTCGCACTGCTTTGCTATATCTTGGCCAGGTCGCAGTTGTAAATGAGAACTTGTTCTTAACTGGCCTACCTGGTTAAATGAAGGTGAAATAAAAAATAAATACATTTAAAAAAATATATATATAGTGTATGATATGGTGGTTGTATTTTTAACTGGGCGCTAGCTGGTGTGAGGCTGTAAGGAGATGTCGTTAGCAATCAGTTTCCACATAAACATAGTTATAACTGTGGAAGTTATCACAATATGTCTTAAGAAGGAGTTGCATGAAGGAGCATGTATGCTCCTCAAAGAACGAATGCATGAGATAAATGCCTGGTCAGGAACAATTTGGCATATCACTCCAACATCACAGATACTGTAGTGTAGATACATAGTACAGTACGTATAGCTTGTTTAGTTTAGAGCTCCTTCTTGTAATGGGTTAGTCAGTCTATGACATCATCCTACCTTTACAGTCTGAACCAAGCTGGACATGACACACAAATGCTACACTTCACTCCTGGTCATTTTGCCACCTCCTAAATACCAGAAGGTTTCACACATTTAGCAGGGACCTTAGGGAAAGGGGGATACCTAGTCAGTTGTACAACAATGCATTCAACTGAAATGTGTCTTCCGCATTTAACCCAACCCCTCTGAATCAGAGAGGTGCAGGGGGCTGCCTTAATCGACATCCACGTCTTCGGCGCCCGGGGATCAGTGGGTTAACTGCCTTGCTCAGAGGCAGAACGACAGATATTTACCTTGTCAGCTCGGGGATTCGAACCTTTTGGTTACTGGCCCAACGCTCTAACCACTAGGTTACCTGCCACACCTTAGGGAAGTCATGCAAAAAATAAACAAGTGGAAAGGGACCAAAACAGCAGCTAACTCCTTCAAAGTGGTACAGTGAGGCAGGGAAAAGGGATCAAATGGAAGAATACTATAAAGATGTACTAATTGTATGTAGGAAAAATGTGAAGAGGAAAACACATAACACTAAACCTAAAAAATGCACACAAACACACACACATTCCAAGAAAACAGAAACCCAGACACACATGCATGCAGACCGTCTGCTTTGACAGAACAAGAGATTTTCCTCACTAACAAATTCAATTAGCAGGAGCACTAATAATACATATTCAGAGGCCTGCTAGTCCCATCTCTGCTGCCAGCATCCACCAGTATATGCACAGTAAGTGCACCAATACAGAGCATCAATCAACACATAAGACTACAGAAGCATTACCAAAGAGGACTGCGGTCCAGAACTCCAAACCTTCACTGCAGAGTTACAGGATCTACAGTACCAGCATCTTCCTGGTGACTGTGATAGCCAGCGCATTCATAACGTACCTATGAGCTCTATGTGACACTTCATGAGCATTGACTGGTTCTAATCAACTCTCCCAGTGGTCAAACTATTAAAAGAGCAATACCATACCACAAGGTCATCTTTGCTGTTTACTCTGTGCCATATCCCTATCTTCATTCATGGCTGGTACAACGATGCACAAACCTCCCTTTTGTCTAATAAGAGTGGGCTTCTTACTTTCTGAATGAGGTTTCCTAAAAACAGTTTGGTTCTAAATGTGCTTACCCCATAAGCATAAAATCTCATTCATAAACTTGGTTAAAAGCATAATATAGGGGCCACACATCAGGACTTATAACACAGTTATAAGCAGAATACATTTAAAAGGCAAGCTATAAAGACGTGAGTATAGTACAATCCATTTGTTCCTTCTTCAAATTATTTTTCTAAACAGATCTCATACCAGTACCAATTTCCCTCTAACCCCTAACCTTTCCTCACTAGAAGGGAGTGCCCAGCCCTGTGTGGGATTGAGTGGTGAGGAACTCACTTTCTCATTTATATAATAGGGGTCCAAGTCTTCCAGTGGTACCGCCACCAGCCCATTAGGAATGTCCCCGTAGATGAAGGGAAGGGACTTCCCAGCCTCCAGATCACCGTTGGGCATGGGTTCTTCCTCTTCTTCCTCGCGGTGACTGCTGTCCGACTTGGGCTTGGGCTTCTTCTTGATCTTCTCCTGGAATTGGCGCTCCTCGATAGTAAGGAGCGACTCGGGGGTGAACAGCTTGAAGCTGTCAGGTCCTGGGGGTGCGAGACCGGGCGCGGCCATGTTTTCATCCTACAGATATTTCCGCTTTATTTAAGTTTCATTCAGGACATCCGGCTCTGAGAGAGAGAGAGAGAGAGAGAGAGAGAGAGAGAGAGAGAGAGAGAGAGAGAGAGAGGGAGAGAGGGGAAATAGAGACAGGAAATAAGGTATAAATGCTGACAACTCCATATCTCTAATGAAATTCAAGTTGAGAACATCCATTTTCACTAAGAACTTTGGTCATGATTTAAGTAAAAAAGCCAGCAGTTCAGCATTTGAGTAAACAGCCTGTCCTACTATCAAGTTTCAAAATGGAAAAAGTAATAATGATCTCGTTTAAAATATCACCTTGGGTAGAATCAAATGGAACAAAACTTAGGTCTCTTTTAGTTCAAATGAGATGGTAGAACTAACAACGAGACAAATTAAATGTCTACTTTATATTTTATTATGGTGCTTATTAACAAGACTCATTGCTGGGTTGTGTCTTGTCTGTCTGTCTGTCTGTGTTTCTCCCTAAGCCTGAGACAGGGTGGAATTTTATATCTCTGTCATGGAGGGAGCCAACAAAGCAAGGCATCCAGACTAATGGATGTGCAACCATTTGGAACCAGAGCCATCTCTCTCTCTCTCTCCTTCTCTCTCCCTCATACAAATAAATGCTACATGAATCAGGGCTGCCATTGACGGGATAACAGAGAACTGTGTCTCCAATCTACTTCATTCATTCATGGTGGCTCTGATGTTGCCTGGTTGGCCTGTTGATGACCCTACAGGGAGAAAAATGAATGGCCACCTCCAGCCCTTTGTGCCTGTCTGTATGTCTGTCTGCTGCATGGGCTCTTCCCTTGTCCCAGGTGACCTGTGCTGCTTCTGGATGGAGGGAACTCTGTTAAGTGTCTGTCTGGATTATCTGACTAATGTTTTATCTTTAGGAGTCTCTCTCTCTATCTCTCTCTGAAAAACCTTACATAGCGTATCTTAATAAGATATTCCATTTGTAACCACATTCTGACTCCGAAGTAGTAGGAACTATGGCATCTTAATCCATACATGGTTCCTTCAGAACCTTCTTCCGTTTCTGTCTCAATTTTAGAAAAAATGTTCTTGGTCCTGTGCGGTTGTAATTCAAACAAATACACGTGTGAACACCAAACCTTGTTTTAAATTTGAACTTATTGGAGAAGAAATAGTGAATGAAGTGTGCCAATATATTAGAGCGCACCTGTATGCTGTTATTATTTTTATCCCATGTATATAACCAAGCTATCATTTCTCATTGTGTTTTTATTTCTTGTGTTACTATTATTATTTATTTTTATTGTATTGGGAGTAAGCATTTCACTGTTAGTCTGTTGTTTATGAAGCATGTGACAATTAAAATTTGATTTTTTATTTAATTTATATGATCTTATCTGATATAGCTACATTTTCAATAATCATCATCATTAACATTGCACTGCGTGTTATAGTGGTTAGGCTCCATTTCATGACTAATTCATGAATCATGGCACAAAGGAAAAAGTTTATGATTGTGTGCTTTCACACTTAATCAATAAAATAAAAAAGTGCCCTTAACTTTCAAACCATGCAATAATTATTTTCCAGCTTGCCTATATGGCTCAGGTATGTTAGGTGGAAGAATGAAGTGAAGCCTCCAACATATAGGTTTGAAGTTATTCACCATAATCAATATAGGCCCACTCGTTGGGTCATTGTCTTTGCTTCACGTTCAGCTAGACGTTTTAGGGGTGGAACTCCCCGAAGAACATCATAATCATTGCCTCTCACTCCTCCTCTCCATCCAAAAAAAGAGTATCGGTAGGATCGGGGGCGCAAAAATATAAATAATTCTCAATTGACAATGCATTTCCATACTCTGTGGTTTAAGACTGTCAAAATTCAACATTTGATTTGAATGATCAATCAAATTTGTTAAATCAAGAAGGGTGCAATTCGGGCGTTCCTGCATGTGGGCATTCCTGCATCTGCAGGAACCCCTCTTTATACTTCTATTGTAAATATTTAAGCTAGAACTCCGGTCCACAGGCAAGATCGGGGGCGCTCCAGTACAGTAGTTGGTGGTAATGTACCATAAAGTTGGATACCAACTGCCGATAAACCCCACAGCAGAAGAGGCAGGGTCGAAAATGATAGGTTAGCTAGCTAGCCTGTCGAGCACTGGTTTCCTGCAGTTCTGTAACGATGATGGCTGTGATTAAAACTCATAAAAGATACACCCTCGTCCACTTACCCTCGCCTTATACCCTTGGGGGAATCCCCAATGCCATCTTGGTGGGTGGTCCTAATGATTTTTTTATTTTATTTGTTATTTTTTTTCCGTTATTTTACCAGGTAAGTTGACTGAGAACACGTTCTCATTTGCAGCAACGACCTGGGGAATAGTTACAGGGGAGAGGAGGGGGATGAATGAGCCAATTGTAAACTGGGGATTATTAGGTGACCGTGATGGTTGAGGGCCAGATTGGGAATTTAGCCAGGACACCGGGGTTAACACCCCTACTCTTACGATAAGTGCCATGGGATCTTTAATGACCTCAGAGAGTCAGGACACCCRTTTAACGTCCCATCCGAAAGACGGCACCCTACACAGAGCAGTGTCCCCAATCACTGCCCTGGGGCATTGGGATCTTTGTTTAGACCAGAGGAAAGTGTGCCTCCTACTGGCCCTCCAACACCACTTCCAGCAGCACCTGGTCTCCCATCCAGGGACTGACCAGGACCAAGCAAGGGAAGTTTGCAACGTTAGGCCCTCAGCCCTCGTTTTTAGTCGGGTTTGCGAAAGTACAATTATGTTCACTCCGGGGCCTGAAACTCCCCATAATTAAATTCGGATTGTACGTCTGCTAAGAAAAGTCTGCGAAAACTTAAAAACAACATCAATGGAAAAGTCAACATACATGTAAGTAAAACATGTAAGTAAAAACAAATGCAAATAAGTTATAAAGTGTGCTACTAATGCACATGACGCCACAAACATGTCTCGTAAAAAGTAAATATGTTTTGTTATTTTTTGGAAATTGTAGAAATAAAACATTTTCCTTCTTCAGAAGTTCCAGCTAGGCAGGCTAACGTTAGTTAGCTAATTAGTTTGCTAGCTATCATACAGTAGACGTTTATTAATAATTCTATATTTAATATAAAGTAGACATGAACTCATAATTGATTGTAGCGCATATAAAGCACCCACAAGCTACTGGTGGCTGAAAACACAATCATCGCGGGGTGAACGAGTGACGAATTTCCGGCCAAGGGTGGTTCATTTAAAAATCATTCCTTCCACCCTCGCCCGTTGCCCTGCAAGTGTATACTCGTCAGACGTCATCAGAAGTGTCCACTTAATATGAGGGCTGAGTTGATAGGGTGTGTCTTTTAAGTGTTTGGACTGCTGCCGATGAGTGCAGTTGTTCGGCAGGCGTAACGCTTCATGTCTACCAGATGCATCAAACTCTGCGTTCTGGCGGAAGTCAATGTGTCTCCATTCAGCATTTTTTTGGTTCCCACAGTTTGGGAACCACTCCTCTACAATATGGTGTCCACAGTGGAATAAAAATCTAATTTTATTCATATTGTGGTCCAATGATCCTCCCCCACTGAATTCTTGTATGTGACATTTTTGATTACTGCCCCCCCCCCCAGCAAGCTGCCCACCATCAGACAGGTAAGGATGCTTTCCCATAGGAAGCAACGGCTGGAGAGGCACCAAAATGGCTGAAAGATGCCATCCCCCCCCTATCATGAGTTGTACAATGATAATCTGTGTTTTAGGTTTTCCATCCATTCTAACCTTTTTGCATAATTTGTGTTCCTTTTTCACAGGGGGCTCTGGCTGATGACCTGTCTCCATAGCTGATAGAAACAGAGAAGGAATATCATCCCCAAAGTAGAGGTCGACCGATTATGATTTTTCAACGCCGATACCGATTATTGGAGGGCCAAAAAAAGCCGATACCGATTAATCGGACGATTTTTAATATAACTTAATATAATACATAATTATTTTAATAACTTAATATAATACATAAATGAAATATATTTAGTCTCAAATAAATAATGAAACATGTTCAATTTGGTTTAAATAATGCAAAAACACAGTGTTAGAGAAGAAAGTAAAAGTGCAATATGTGCCATGTAAAAAAGCTAACGTTTAAGTTCCTTGCTCAGAACATGAGAACATATGAAAGCTGGTGGTTCCTTTCAACATGAGTCTTCAATATTCCCAGTTAAGAAGTTTTAGGTTGTAGTTATTATAGGAATTATAGGACTACTTCTCTCTATACCATTTGTATTTCATATACCTTTGATTATTGGATGTTCTTATAGGCATTTTAGTATTGCCAGCCTAATCTCGGGAGTTGATAGGCTTGAAGTCATAAACAGCACAATGCTTGAAGCACAGCGAAGAGCTGCTGGAAAACACAGGAAAGTGCTGTTTGAATGAATGCTTACGAGCCTGCTGCTGCCTACCACCGCTCAGTCAGACTGCTCTATCAAATCATAGACTTAATTAGAATATAATAAACACAAAGAAATACGAGCCTTAGGTCATTAATATGGTCAAATCCAGAAACGATCATTTCGAAAACAAAACGTTTATTCTTTCAGTGAAATACGGAACCGTTCAGTATTTTATCGAATGGGAGGCAACCCTAAGCCTAAATATTGCTGTTACATTGTACAACCTTCAATGTTATGTCATAATTATGTACAATTCTGGCAAATTAATTACGGTCTTTGTTAGGAAGAAATGGTCTTCACCCAGTTCGCAACGAGCCAGGCGGCCCAAACTGCTGCATATACCCTGACTCTGCTTGCACAGAACGCAAGAGAAATTACACAATTTCTCTAGTTAAAATAAATTCATGTTAGCAGGCAATATTAACTAAATATGCAGGTTTAAAAAATGTACTTGTGTATTGATTTTAAGAAAGGCATTGATGTTTATGGTTAGGTACACATTGGTGTAACGACAGTGCTTTTTTCGTGAATGCGCTTGTTAAATCATCACCCGTTTGGCGAAGTAGGCTGTGATTCGATGATAAATTAACAGGCACTGCATTGATTATATGCAACGCAGGACAAGCTAGATAAACTAGTAATATCATCAACCATGTGTAGTTAACTAGTGATTATGTTAAGATTGATTGTTTTTTATAAGATAAGTTTAATGCTAGCTAGCAACTTACCTTGGCTCCTTGCTGTACTCTCGTAACAGGTGGTCAGCCTGTCACGCAGTCTCCTCGTGGAGTGCAATGTAATCGGCCATAATCGGCGTCCAAAAATGCAGATTCCCGATTGTTATGAAAACTTGAAATTGGCCTTAATTAATCGGCCATTCCAATTAATCGGTCGACCTCTACCCCAAAGATACTAATAATATTTCTAACTGTGCTGATGAGGAAGAGGGGGGCAGACATTGTCGCTAAACTGCTTGAAGTCAAAATTGCATTGCCACTTACCATTAGTCACATGTTCAATAAGATGTTCTGCAAAAAAACTAACAATACAGAAATATTATTGCTCTATTATGAGGTTCTGCCAATCATATGTTGGAAACCATTATCAAGGAAACCTACAGTAGTTGAACACTTTGTGTAGATAGTAACCAGTGATTCTAAGAACAAGAATAACTGTTACCTGTAAGCCAATGTCTCTATCACAGGTCGCAAAGGGTAAGGTATACCCTAAATAAAATAATCTGTGATTAATAATTGTGCATGCCTCTCATTTTCCAGTCGACATGGAACAACTTAATATGCAATATAGTTATACCTATGGCTTGCATAACCAACTCAGTGCCCTTGTTAGCGTCCTCCCTGAGATTTGAAGGTTGGACAGTTCAATCGCTGGTCAAGTCATATCAGACTGTAAAAATGGGACCCAATGCTGCTTGGCACTCAGGATAGATTGGGGGTAAGGCCCACAGATAGACGAGCGTCCTATCCAGGGGGTGTATTTGTACATCAAGCTGCCTCACACTACAGAAACAGGAGATAGGATCCTGCTCCTATGAGCCATTGTGGCTTGCATAAACTAAGGCTCGTGAAAAGCTAATCTCTTACTTTGGCTTACAGCTTTAACAGTATTGAGTCAAGGAACAGCTTTACTGCTCAAGAAAATATGGTGTCACAGTACTGAAGGGGCAGAGCAGGCAGGTGGGCTTCCTATCTCTTGTGGGAATATCCTGATGGTGCCATGACATGACAACCAGTTTCTCTAAATACTGTCCCACCAATGACTAACTTAAAGACTAATGGCCAAAGGGGTCCTTCTCCCGCTTGCTCTCTCACACATAGTCAGTGTCAAAATATGTGTATTATATTTGTTGGACCAGAATGATTTTAGTAGGTTAAGTCCATCTAGTCATCTCTTAAAATGTGTTGACTTGCCTCCTACCATAGCCAGCTAGCTAGATAACGTATCGAACCTACATCACTAGCTACATATACTAGCCATCATTGCTAGTAACTACTAGTAGCTGGCAGCAAGCACCATGCCCGGTCTGTCTCCCCGTGTACCCTCCCGCGAACTCCTTGCTCACCAGCTGTCCTAGCCAGAATAACAAATATTATCTGAGTCATTCAGTTTATAGTACTGCTTTGCCTCTTCCTCTCTGATCCAGAAATACGTTTACGAAATTAAGAGCACCGGCATTACTGTCTGAGCATAGCTAGCAAGCCCAGACAACCTCTTTCACCTCACTTTACCAAAACCCCGCCCACAGTGTTTGAATGACAGGTCTGACATCAAAAATGAAAATGCAAATGAGCAATGAGGAAACTAAATAGCAAAAGGAAGCATTGCAATTGATTGATAGAATTTGATTGATCATTATAATTGACAGTCTTAAAATACACAGCGTATAAAAAATAATTGTCAATTGCAGTTGACGATTTTATTTTGTCACAATGCATGCTGTCACAACAAGGACATGAAATGACAAACATGAGAAATTATTTGTAATTTAAGCATTTACATTTCGTTTTTAAATGTGTCGGTGTTGTACTGGATAGTAGGCCTACCATGGAAATGAAATATTAAACATACTTTGCGATGTATTTTTCAAATTGGCAGGCATCATGCATACTCAATCATGAAAATTATAAAGCAATATTTTTTTTTTCATTCATATTTGCATTTAGTCACAAAATGCGTAAACATTTAGGAAATTGCTAACGTGATATTGATTTAACATTTGACCATTTGCATTTCCAATTGAGTTTGGGCAGCTAATCGCTTTCATAAAGAAACAAGTCAAACCCATGAAAATCCTTCTAACCTAAACCGCTGACCTCAGAGATTGTACCACTAGGAAATTAAGTCGGCGTTTTAAGTAACCCAACGCAACCTCCAAGTCTCCTTCCACAAATGCTACATGAATTGATCTACTTTCAAGGTGAATAACAAACACCGATGCAACACAGGACATACAGGGACCTCATTTAGGCCTACTAATGATGGCATAGAGGAGCTGTCCCACCGGTTTTTCTACAGGTAATGTATCAAGTAAATCAAGACTATTCATTATGTTCTCATTCGGGCTGCAGGTAAACCATGTCATTGTAATAGCCAACCACATTTCAAGAAGAATCACCTTGTGATGCAAAAGATTTCATTCAAAAAATGAAGGCTACTCACGTGTCCATTCATTCGCTGCGAGTGCATGCTGTTCCTAATTTCATCCCGGACATTCAAACCCAATAAGCATGCGTATTTACCAATAGCATAATTGTAACATCCGTTCACATTTTCTACAGACAGACGAATGATTAGTCCATTGTGAGGATTGTTAATCGCATGAAACCGAAACGGAGATGTTAGAAAAACTCAAGTGGCTTCTGGAAGCCGCAGCACGGTCTCCTTCGATCCCGCTGCCTGTCGCTGTTCCTTTCAGCACCACTGATGCAGCCTCAAACGAAGCTCTCGCTCGAGTCCTCTACGCATGTGTCCTCTATGCCAAGAAAAGAGACATCCAAACGCCCGCTTCGAACACACCATCAGCGTCCTTGCGCAAAATAGTACGCAACATCTTCTGGATACGTATGGAACAAAAGTTCAAAATTCACCTTCTGCTACCATTTCTGTCAAGCCGTCTAAGCATACAGTTTGACGCATTTGTTCAATATATCCAACGTATGCACCACACCGAACGCACTGCCTCTGCAACGCAATGCTGCAAGGCAAACGCAGCGTTTCATTGGAAATTAATGTAATTCTGGTGTACCAAAATGCAATGGAGCTGGCGGTGTGTTTGAAGCGTCTGAAGTGTTTGACGCCTGTAACTGAACTATTTATCGCAACTGTTGCACTCCATTATTGAGAGGGGGGTTAAGGACTATGAAACGGAGAACACTAGACATCGTGGAGACTGAACTGAAGAGGAGGGGCAGAGGAGTGAAGATCGATTGAGGAGAGAAACGCAACTGGATAGAGGAGTCTACACGGCCGGTCGAGGTTAGCAGCAGCATGCGATATCCTAGTGAGGGCCTACATGAGGGCATAGTGTGCCTCTGTAGCGTCACTAAATGCTAGTGGCACACATAATTCGATAAAAAAGCAAGTTGATACTTCCTAATTTAGCATCGACTGGATAGGCTACTGAATGAAATCACTATGGACTGGAATACGCTATATACACCAATATAAACACAATATTATCATGGTGTGCTTTTAGTGTTGTGGCACATATCTATGAATGAACAGGGTACCCTAAACCCCAGCCAACAATGGAAGTCATTCAGAAAACATTCATGTTTCCCATGTCAGGACAATAATCGATTAAATGATGAGTGGATTTCCTCCTCAAAAAGTTGTCATTACAAGCTATTACTTGATCAACCACATATTACATGTACAACCGTTAAGCAAGGTAAAATGCGCACTTTTTTGGCCTATTTGTTATAAACTGGTAATAACGTTTCAACTGTATGGTCTATCAGTCTTACTTTGTATTGTAGTCCATGCACTGTTTACAAACRCGTGTGCCTTGTCCTGGCGTATGGGCCAAAGCCTTTACTAAAATACTGCAGTAAAGAGGATGCTTCTGGGTAGGCTTCTATGACAGAGCCACAATACCACTTGAAAACATGCAGTGATGGTAGAAATTCTAGGCTGTCATTCATTTAACTGTGTTGCTCCAAAAGAATCTCTACCCCACCACCCGAGGTAAATTGTATACATTGGTATTATTTTGATAAGGTGTTGTTATGCTCCCCAAAAAACCATTGACGGCTGTATTTTAGTACCACACCGAGAAGGCTGCCTAAGTGCGATAAGGTTCCTAAAATGAACATKTAAGGGTTATAACACCATCGTGGACATTTATTTCCACCTCTATTAGGGATGGGGCTATAAAGATATGGGGAGGGGGTACCGCGGTCCCCCTTCAACTGCCAAAACTGAGGCATAGCCTACCTATCTCACGTAATAGAGCCTCAAAATGAATACTGCAAGGGGAGGGGTAATCAAGTGAGGGTGGGGTGCTGGGCATGAGGGATAAAACTATCACAATTACAGTTAAATTATCTTACAAAAGATTAGGGTGTCGAGAATATACATTGACTCAAAGCGCATACCGGTACTTTTTAGGGCTCCATGTATATTTTGACATATTGAAATCTCATTCCGTTCAGAGGCATGCCAACACCCCAATTTACCTGCTTTATCACTAGCCACCCCTTTCCGCAGTATAAGCTCATCTTTTTCAGCTAAAGAAAGTAATCCATACATGTAATTTAGGTTTTCCATGCATATTTGCCCAAGCTTTGACAAGGAGCCCTATACACAAACGCGAGGATAAAAGATGCTGAGGGGGACCGCTCTGCGGCATTGGGGTGCAGTTGTAGACAGGGAAGTAGCATGCATGGTCCATCCTCCACCAAAACCCAGCCTGACAAGACAACAGGATATTTACTTACTTTTCCCGCATTAACAGAAATCCAGACAGCCGGCACTGAACTGCAGATGTCCAAAAGATTCGGGAGAAACTGCGGCTGTCGCCATATTGTTGCTGCTAACTCCCTTTCCAGTGCGTGCGGGTACCCTGCATAATTGATGACTCTGAGCAAATTGTTAGGGAGTGTCGGTAAATGCCTTTGGTTTGAAAACGGCCCAGGGACCGTAAGATCGCAAAACAAAATGAAACAAAGTTATTGAACTAATAGTTAAGAAGACTATCATATAATTCGTTATCCAAAAGTTAAAATGGATGATTTGTGGTTTTGTTTTAGTGGATGACAAAACTGTTACATTACCTCCATCTCCCAGGAATAAATATATAATCGATTTGAATGTGCATGGTTTCTAAGAAGCCACCAGTAAGCATGAATGATACTTAGGTGAGTCACTTAGGTGAGTCATAAGCATGCCCTCCCTCATAAATTAGAAGGGAACCTGAGAAGGAATTAACCATATCAGTCCTGATATCCCAGGAAAAATCGTATTTTTATTGATCTGACTTTCATTTATCTACATGTCCAGCCCTTACATTTAACCTCACAATGATGTGTTTTAGCATTTTTTATTCAGGACAACCAGGGTTACACGTAGAACAATTTGACATTAACAGTTGCATTAATGAGTTTTATTGATAACAGTCACAAAAAATATGGTCCACCAAAGGAAAACCCTGATAAAAATGAATTTCTATGAAGTCTGTAAGTACAGAAATGTTTTGCTCGTTGGGAATTGAATATCCAACTAGTCAGTGACAACTCTGTGGGGTTTTTGACAGCAATTATGTGAGATTTTTTAAGTATTAGGCTATAGACACTCTGTCATGGGATTTCCACAGTATATTCGGAAAGTAATCGGACCGCTTGACTTTTTCCACATTTTGGAAAAATTGTTAAAATCCTTTTTTYCCCTCATAATTCTACACAAAATACCCCATAATGACAAAGTGAAAACCGGTTTTCAGAAGTTTTTACAAATGTATATATGTCACGATCGCTGTCTTCAAATTCCCTGTCATAAATGAGCCAAGGCGCAGCGTGCATGTAATTCCACATCTTTAATTGAAGTGAAACCTTCACAAAAGAACAGGTCAACAGAAACCGAACGTGACGCAACCGTGGCGCACACAAATACTCACAGAAAATAAATAATTACCCAAATAATTACCCACAAAAAAAGGCTGCCTAAGTATGATTCCCAATCAGAGACAACGATAGACAGCGGCCAACAAAGAAACAGACAAACTAGAATGCCCACCCAAATCACACCCTGACCTGACCAAATAGAGGAATAAAAAGGCTCTCTAAGGTCAGTGCGTGACAATATATAMAAAAACTGAAATACCTTGTTTACATAAGTATTCAGACCCTTTGCTATGAGACTCAAATTAAGCTCAGGTGCATCCTGCTTCGATTTATCATCCTTGAGATGTTTCTCCAACTTGATTGGAGTCCACCTGTGGTGAATTAAATTGATTGGAGATGATTTGGGAAGGCACACACCTGTCTATATTAAGGTCCCACAGTTGACAGTGCATGYCAAAGAAAACAAACGCCCATGAGGTTGAAGGAATTGTCCGTAGAGCTCCGAGACAGGATTGTGTCGAGGCACAGATCTGGGGAAGGGTACCAAAAAATGTATGCAGCATTGAAGGTCTCCAAGAAAATAGTGGCCTCCATCATTCTTAAATGGAAGAAGTTTGGAACTACCAAGACTCTTCCTAGAGCTGGCCACCCAGCCAAACTGAGCAATCGGGGCAGAAAAACAAGATTCTTCAGGTCTGATGAAACCAAGATAGAGCTCTTTGGCCTGAATGCCAAGTATTCCGTCTGGAGGAAACCTGGCACCATCCCTACTGTGAAGCATGGTGCTGGCAGCATCATGCTGTGGGGATGTTTTTCAGCGGCAGAGACTGGGAGACTTGTCAGGATCGAGGGAAAGATGAACGGAGCAAAGTACAGAGAGATCCTTGATGAAAACCTGCTCCAGAGCGCTCAGGACCTCAGACTGGGGTGAAGGTTCAACTTCCAACAGGACAATGACCCTAAGCACACAGCAAAGACAACGCAGGAGTGGCTTCGGGACAAGTCTCTGAATGTCCTTGAGTGTCCCAGCCAGAGCCTGAATTTGAACCCAATCAAACATCTCTGGAGAGACCTGAAAATAGCTGTGCAGCGACGCTCCCCATCCAACCTAACAGAACTTGAGAGGATCTGCAGAGACGAATGGGAGAAACTCCCAATATACAGGTGTGCCAAGCTTGTAGCATCATTTCCAAGAAGACTCAAGGCTTTAATCGCTGCCAAAGGTGCTTCAACAAAGTACTGAGTTAAGAGTCTGAATACTTATGTAAATGTGATTTCAGTTTTTATTTGTCATACATTTTCAAAAAAWTTKAGAAACCTGTTTTTGCTTTGTCATTATGGGGTATTGTGTGTMGATTGTTGAGGGGAAAAAACTATTYAATCAATTTTATAATAAGGCTATAACGTAACAAATGCATTGCATATTTTTTGTAATGTCAGTTGAGTTGAATCAACAAATCACAGCACATATTGATGGGTACACTTCTTGTTTTTGCTTCCTGCTTTTGCTTCCTGCTTTGCTCCTATGGGTAAACTCGCAATGGGAGCCAGTCCACCCGTTATGCCATCATAGACTTGAATGGGGATGCCCGTTCTATTCATTCTATTTCTATGGCATCACATGCAGCCAGGAGCAGAGGAAAGGATAAAATGTTCATGAAACATTTACGAGATTGGCTGCGGAAGCGGGGCCTACTTTAAGTTCTACCCATCTGGTTGCAAGGTGATTTGCATTGACACCAATCTTCACTTCGAGAAGTAGGCTATCTGCAAAAGAGCCTGGCTGTCAATGACCACCTAACGTTCGAAAGCTTTCTGGTCGCGTCAGGCGAGGACATGGGCAAAGTAAATGTTGACTCAGCGGGCAATGTTGTCTGCATGCTGGTTCTGTGTTCTGTCAATGACAGACTACGAACATTGCAGGAGGCGTATCACATAGTGAGGCCTGCTAATTGATTCTCTTTACAGTATACATTTGAGAGCTTATGCATGGGAATGAAAGCAATAGGCTAACATCCATTCTCAAATTGAAAAAATTGTCCATCAGCTGTCAACATAATAAAAAGTATATTAAAAATAAATTGATCAGATAAATGTAAAAAACAAGCCTAGGTCTGTCAGGAATTATTCCCTTTTGACAACAGTTMGGATTATATAAATGTAGTCCCCACTAATGTTAGGACTTCCTGTGTAGATTGTGTGGTCTTGATGATTAAATCTACTTTCCCACAAATCATGGCAACAGTGTTACTCAGATTATCTATTGATAACATAGTCTGAGTGCCAGTCTGTTTGTGCTATCATGCCAAACAGATTTGGCTTGACAATGAGCGATGGAGTTTGCAAGAGCACAAACAGATCTGAGATGAGACTAGTATTGGTACCATTGTGAGACAGAGAAAAATGTCAACATTGTAACATTTAACTCAATTTGCAATATGTAACATTGAAACTTTTGTCCATCTCACTGAAAGGCTCAAACCATCATTTAACACTATAACATATGCCAAATGTATATATAATATGATACATTACATGATTTCATTAAATCCCGGAATTTGCCTTAGCTGGTGTTGCTTATTTTATAAAGCAATATATAGCTGTGTCTGTCGCTATACCCCATTGAGGTGCCCCCTGGCCTGGGACTTAAGGCACCGCTGCTGGTTGGCTGCTGGTGGGGGTGGAACCAGGGTCTTCCAAATTATTATTTATTTAGTCATTTGCTAGTTTAAAACTACTTTTGGTATCTTATACCTACATTAATTATTTTCTTCTTAAATTATGAAAACAAATTGTTTACCTGTGCCTGTTATTGACAACCCTGTCTGTTGCATGAGTTTAACTTCATCAGGTCATGTTTTATTTTACCTTTATTTAACTAGGCAAGTCAGTTAAGAACAAATTCTTATTTTCAATGACGGCCTACGAACAGTGGGTTAACTGCCTTGTTCAAGGGCAGAACGCCAGATTTGTACCTTGTCAGCTCAAGAATTTGAACTTGCAACCTTTCGGTTACTAGTCCAATGCTCTAACCACTAGGCTACGCTGCCGCCCCTGTCTAGCTAGCTAAGTTACATTCAGGCGACAAATGGATAAAAAGTACAAGTCAGGTGCGCTAAAACGCAAAGAGCGAGAGAATAAGAAAAATGTAATTGCATCCGTCATCCTTGCAACCACTGCTGCTAGTGCTAGTACAAGCTTTAGCCTGACAGTGGCTAATGAGGCCGGTGTTGATGGAAGCATGGCCTCCACGCCCGTGACTAGGGCTGTTACGGTGACCGTATTACTACCACACCGATGGTCACGAGTCACGATGGCAGTCAAATTTCACATGACCRTTTAGTCACGGTAATTAGGCTTCTCCAATCTCTGATGCTACTGATGGTCATTAGTAGCCTACCAAACTTGCTAACTGTCTGGTACTCAGCACTCTCATCATTAGTGTCACACCCTGATCTGTTTCACCTGTCTTGTGCTTGTCTCCAACCCCCAACAGGTGTTTCCCATTTGTCCCCATTATCCCCTGTGTATTTATGCCTGTGTTTTCTGTTTGTCTGTTGCCAGTTCGTCTTGTCCCATCAAGTCCTACCAGCGTGTTCCTGTGCTCTAGTTTTTGCTTTTTCTAGTCTTCCCAGCTCTGACCTTTCTGCTTGTCCTGATCCCAATCCTGCCTGCCGTCCTATACCTGCCTGACTCTGATTTTGATTACGACTCTTTGCCTGCCTTGACCTACCGATTTCCTGCCCCTTGTATTGTCATAAACTCTGAGACTCATACTATCCGCCTCCTGTGTCTGCATCTGGGTCTTAGCCTGAGCCGTGATAGTACGAACTGACCATGACTGACCCAGCAGACTCAGACCAGCTCTGCAACGCTGTCTCCTCCCGAGGAACCACCATTGGAAGATATGAGGGGTTACTACAAAGTCTTATGGAGGGACTGCAAACCCTGGCAGAACGCCATKACCATGCGTTCAATACATTGCTGGAGTAATTCCACGGATTCCTAACTATTCTGGAACCTGCCGGGCGTTTCTCTCCCAGTGCTCCCTCATCTTCGAGCTGCAGCCTTCTTGGAGGAGTTTGTTGCGGAGGTATGAAAAGTGTTAGATTCTCMTTTGTCTGGAGAGAGGCTGCTTGTMAGCTGCTCCAACAACGTCAAGACTCCCATAGTGTGGAAGACTATGCAGTGGTTTTTSGCACGTTGGTGGCTGAGAGTGCCTGGAACCCGGAAGCCCTGTTCGACACATTCCTTCACGGATTATCAGAGGTGATTAAATTTGAGCTCGCAGCCTGGGAACTGCCCATGGACCTCGACTCCCTCATAGCCTTGACCATCTGGATCGATGGGTGGCTATGAGAACTTAGCCGCCCATCGGCTCGTTCTCGCTCGTTCTCGCTCGTCCTTGAATTCCACCTCGCCTCTGAGGAATCACAGAAATCCCCGAAGTCTACATTTCCGAGAGAATCCTGTGTCACCCGAGTTCCTCCGGAAATCACAGAAGGCTGCCGACTTGCCTCCTCCGGAGCCCATGCAACTGGGCAGGGCAAGATTGTCTCCTRCTGAGTGGTTACCCAGACTGAACACTAAGAGCTGTCTGTATTGTGGAGCTACAGAACTTTTCTACCTACCCATTAAAAGACCAGGCTCATCAGTAGGTACGAGTACACTGGTGAACCATAAGGGGAGTTTCCAATCTCTCACTACTTGTAACCCCCTCTATGCTACCCTGTTGTGGGGAGACCAGTCAATGAGCATCCATCTGGATGCTCATTGACTCTGGGGCCGACAAGATTTATGAACACTACCCTGGTGTCGGAGCTGGGTATCTCCACTCAACCCCTTTCCATCCCGATGGACGTCAGAGCTCTGAATGGGCGCTCTATGGGCAGAATCACCTACAATACGGTTCTTATCAACCTGTGAGTGTCAGAAAACCACAGTGAGGCTATGCAGTTTCTGCTCCTGGATTCTCCTCATGTACCCATTGTGGTAAATCGCRGGGTGTTGGGTTGACACAGAGACAGGGAGGCTTTAGTCTGCAAAAACAACTTTACTAAGACAGAAAATAAACATAACAAAGAAAATCTGAGGTTTGGCTCGATCCTTCTTCTCTCCTTTCGCTTGGTGTCGGTCTCTCCCCGTTCTCTCTCACGGTGTGCCACCGTGCTCCTTTTATTTGGCCTCCACGGCTGGTTGGCACTTTCCTCTAATTAACTCCACTTAGAGCTGTCTGTGTCAGGGTGCCCAGCTCCCATATTCCCAGCAGAGGGAGCCAACGTCGCCTCACGTAACCCCCCTCTATTACCATCCCCAGGGGTAGACCTCCCAGGATACCACCCCCCCCCCCCCAGCCCTCTTGCCATCCACACATGGGGGGCATGGTCAGTAATCAGGGTGAACTTCCTGCCGAGGAGGTAATACTTGAGGGTGTCCAGTGCACACTTCACGGCGAGGCACTCCTTCTCAACAATCTAGTATTTCTTCTCCCTCGGGAGGAGCTTCCTGCTGACATACATGATAGGACAAAATGGCCCATACCCCTGTGTCAGACGCGTCTGTCTGGACCAGGAGGTTTTTGGAGAAGTCCGTGGTGACAAGTACCCGAGTGCGAACATAGTGCATCCTTCAGGGCCTGGAACGCCGCCTCTGTCTCCTCCGTCCATCGCACCGTTTGGGGTAGTCGTGCCTTTGTTAAGTCTGTGAGGGGAGAAGCTATTGCGGCAAAGTTAGGTACAAATCTACTGTAGTACCCTGCTAACCCAAGGAATGACTTCACCTGCCTCTTGGTTCGGGGGACCGGTCATCCCCTAATGGCAGCGTTTCTTTTTCTTGGGGTTTCACATTTCCCCTCCCGATCTGATAGCCCAGGTACTCCATCTCGGCGTAGCCCAGCTTGCACTTGTGGGGGTTCGCGGTCAGACCTGCAACCCTTAGCGCATCAACCACGGCCTGTAACCTACCCAGATGTGACTCCCAACTGTCACTGTGCACAATTATGTCATCCAGWTAAGCAGCTGAGTACTCATTGTGCGGCCGCAGGACGTGGTCCATGAGTTGCTGAAAGGTCGCTGGTGCCCCGTGGAGCCCGAAAAGTAGAACCCGGTAGTGGTATAGCYCCCCCGGAGTGGAGAAGGCAGTCTTYTCCCGTAAGGCCGCTGCCAGTGGCACCTGCCAGGACACCTTCGTCAGGTCCAAGGTGTTGACGTATCTCGCCATCCCCAAGCGGTCGATCAGTTCGTCCACCTGGGGCATGGGGTARGCATCGAACTTACTGACCTTGTTCAGGCCCCGGAAATCATAACAGAAGCGGACGGTTCCGTCCGTTTTCGGAACCAGCACTATGGGGCTAGACCAATTACTGTGTGACCCCTCCAGTACACCCATTTCTAGCATTGTCATCACTTCCCGCTCGACCGCCACCCTCCGGGCTTCTGGTATCCGGTATGGCCGTTTACGCACTTTTTCTCCCGGACGGGTGTGGATATGATGTTCCACGAGATCCGTGTGCCCCGCCACCTTGGAGAACACGGCCGTACTCCCTGGWCCAACTCTCCAAGCTCTTGTCTTTGGGTCGGGCTGAGGTCTTCCCCCATTGCAACTTCGACCGAGGGCGGGCCCTGCTGTGGCCAGGTCCACGTTACGCACAGCTCCTCGCGTGCGTGCCATTTCTTGAGTAAGTTCACATGGTAAAGCTTTCTCCGCACCGGTTGGCGGATCTTATAGTTGACGTCGCCTACCCGCTCAACTATGTCGTAGCATTCTCAAAAACTTTTGACCACGACTTTACCTTCACAATGGACGGGCTGGTGGAATGCTTCAATAGGACCTAAAACAGATGCTGAAGAAAGGTCATCAATAGAGACTGGAGGAACTGGGACCAGCTGCTGCCCACCTGATGTTTTCAGTGTGTGAGGTACCCCAAGCATCCACAGGGTTCTCCCCTTTGAGCTCTGTATGGCCGTCGGCCCTGCGGGCTGTGACTTACCAAGGAGGTCTGGGAGAGCAGCCGACCCCCCCCCTTCGCAGCGTAGTAGAACGTGGAGGAGATGAGGGAGAGGATGACGGCGATGTGGCCAGTGGTGAGAGAGCACATGGCCCAGGCGCAATGTGCCCAGAAGTTTGTCTACAACCACGAGAGTTCCAACCAGGTGAGAAGGTCTTGGTGCTGATCCTTAAGCAGAGAGTAAATTCCTGGCTGTGGCAATGGGCC
>NC_036838.1:34390491-34407583 GCF_002910315.2 Salvelinus sp. IW2-2015
AATTTAGCCAAGAACACAGGCCATGAATAAAGAATTTGGGGTACCAACACATCCTCCCACGAGAGCAACTTCTCCCAACCATCAGGAAAAGTTTGGTGACGCAATCAATTGCCTTTTTCCAGGCATGATGGAGCACCTTGCATAACGGCACAAAGTGATAACTAAGTTGGCTCGGGGAAACCAAACATAGATATTGTGGGTCCATGGCAGGAAACTCCCAGACCTTAATCCCATGAGACTATGTGGTAATCTCAGAGGCGCGAGTGACAAACAAAACCCACAAATCTACAAAACTCCACGCTATGTATTCCCAATATGATTTATGGTGAGTGAGCCCACTCCCTTGGCTGAGAAGCAACCCCACACATGAATGGTTTTAGGATGCTTTACTGTTGGCATGACACAGGACTGATGGTAGCGCTCACCTTGTCTTCTCCGGACAAGCTTTTTTTCCGGATGCCCCAAACAATCGGAAAGGAGATTCATCAGAGAAAATRACTTTACCCCAGTCCTCAGCAGTCCAATCCCTGTACCTTTGCCGAATATCAGTCTGTCCCTGATGTTTTTCCTGGAGAGAAGTGGCTTCTTTGCTGCCTTTCTTGACACCAGGCCATCCTCCAAAAGTCTTCGCCTCACTGTGCGTGCAGATGCACTCACACCTGCCTGCTGCCATTCCTGAGCAAGCTCTGTACTGGTGGTGCCCCGATCCCGCAGCTGAATCAACTTTAGGAGACGGTCCTGGCGCTTGCTGGACTTTCTTGGGCGCCCTGAAGCCTTCTTCACAACAATTGAACCGCTCTCCTTGAAGTTCTTGATGATCAGATAAATGGTTGATTTAGGTGCAATCTTACTGGCAGCAATATCCTTGCCTGTGAAGCCCTTTATGTGCAAAGCAATGATGAAGGCATGTGTTTCCTTGCAGGTAACCATGACTGATAGAGGAAGAACAATGATTCCAAGCACCACCCTCTTGTTGAAGCTTCCAGTCTGTTATTCGAACTCAATCAGCATGACAGAGTGATCTCCAGCCTTGTCCTCGTCAACATTCACACCTGTGTTAACAAGAGAATCACTGACATGTCAGCTGGTTCCTTTTGTGGCAGGGCTGAAATGCAGTGGAAATGTTTTTGGGTGATTCAGTTCATTTGCATGGCAAAGAGGGACTTTGCAATTCATCTGATCACTCTCATAACATTCTAGAGTATATKYAAATTGCCATCATACACACTGAGGCCGCAGACTTTGTGAAAATTWATATTTGTGTCACTCACAAAACTTTTGGCCACGACTGTACACATTGGTCCTCACCTGTTTTATTCGTAACAGATTGCATACATCTTTCATCAACAGAGACATAAATGCGGTGCCCTGGTCCGTCAGGATTTCCCACGGGATACCCACCCGGCTAAATAAAACAGAAGAGCTCCTGTGCGATACCTTTTTCTGCCGCCGTGCATAGCGGGATTGCCTCAGGATACCGGGTGGCGTAATTCACGATTACCAGGATGTATTGGTGTCCCCTCGAGGTCTTCACCAACGGACCCAMCAGATCCATTGCCACCCGCTCGATGGCACTCCTATAATGGGCAAGAGAATCACAAAGGGTTTCGATAATGCACCCTYGGAGCTGTGATCTGGCACTCCGGGCAACTACGGCAGTAGTCCTCCACGGCACGCTTGACTCCGGGCCAGTGGAACCGGTTCCCGATCCGCTCCCTGGTTTTCTCCATCCCCAGGTGTGCCCCAAGCAGGTGGGTGTGGGCAAGCTGCAACACAGTCCTAACATACTGGCTGGGTATGAGTAACAAGTRTTTTGTCTACCCATTATGCTTTACTACCCGATACAATAAATTCTGCTTGATTACGAAGTGGGGGTAGCGCCAATCACTCACCACAGGTAACAGTACGCCATCCACCGCAATCACCTGGCCCCTAGCTTTCTAGAGGGTCCGTCCCGAACTGATCCGAGAGGATCCCCGTGTCGGGAGGTCCGTCTAGGGCCTCCACCTCCATAAAGTGGAGCCTGAGGTCTTCCTCGCCTGGTGGCTCGCTTGCCGGAGCGGGGTCGTCTCCCTCCTCCGGGTCCGACTAGGGCCCAGTGGACACATCTCGTGGCAGGGGTTGGGTTGCACAGGCCACTGTCCTTTTTCCTTTTCTTCCTACTTCCAGTGCTYGCMTCCCCAGGTCCCTCCTCCACAGTGCCTGGAAGAGAGGGCAGTCTCGATTGAGGAGAATGGACACGGTAGGTTAAGAACAGCTCCCACGCGCATCTGGCACTCCCCCCTTGGGGTGGTTATCCTCACTGGCACCTTTGGGTACCTCTTCGTGTCCCCGTGTACACAGGACACTGTCACCTCCTCGTCCCCCGGTTCCTCCGTCCTCTCTCATGTGAGCCACTGTGGGTGGGCCAGGGTCACCATGGTGCCGGAGTCCAGCAGAGCGCTGGTGTCAATGCCATCGATTCGTACAGGAACCATCAGACGGGCCGTCTCGGGGTGCGCCYAACAGGAGGTGACGTAACTCGCCATCCGGGTTACCCCAGAGCTGGGGGATGCGGAGGTCATGGCCTCCTCCCGGCCGGGACAGCTCCATGCGAGATGTCCCGGCTCACCGCACTCATAGCAGCGTCTCTCATCTGGGTCCAGCAGCCGCCGACGTTGTCTATTTGGGTCACCCTCCTGCTTCACAGCCTCGGCTGGTTCCGTCCAGGCCCCTTTCAGCCCCTCACCTCTCTTTGTGTTGTTCTTCCCCCTCGCCACATCTCCTCTCTCCGCTCGGGCCCCTCAGCAGGTCCTGGGTGTTCTGGTGAATTTCCACAGCGGTCAGCAATACCTCCAGGCTCTGGGGGTTCTGCATGCTCACCGTCTTCTTCATCTCGTATGGCAGGGCCCGAAGGTATTTATCCAGATCGGGCTTCTCGAGCAACGGTACTTCTGTCAGTAGCCAGCCCTTGGTCAGGCACACCAGGTCGCTCATCTGAGCACGGGGGGAAAGGGTGGGGTCAAAGGCCCAGGCGTGGACCAGTTGTGCACGGCGTGCGAGATTGAACCCATAACGGCTCAGTTTCTCCCGTTTGAGTCCCTCATAATTCCACTTAGAGTTGTCTGTGTCGCGGTGCCCAGCTCCCGTATTCCCAGCAGAGGGAGCCAACGTCACCTCACGTACCTCCTCTCTATTAACATCCCCCGTGGTAGACCTCCTGGGATACCACACCATGGTTTTGGGGTTTGCATGGCTACAGAGGCACAACCCCCTAATCGACTGAGCTACGAGTTCCATCATGGGTTGGAATCTCTTTTGCCATGCACATTGTCTGAAGTCTGTTCAGCCTGCCCCGGGACGTCTCGCTGTGGGCTTGRGTAAAGCATTGGATATCGCCGACAGTTTCCATGGAGTAACAGAACTTACGGAAAGTTTTCAACTCTGCCTGCACCACGTCTCTTCCTGAGCATCGGCCCTAAAACTGTGCAATCGACCTTCTCCCGGGAACCGCACTGCCTTGGGGGCGACTTTAATCCCTGACGGGTCCGGAAGGCCAAAGCGATGGAAGGGTACATTGAGGACTCTCTCATTGCAGGGAATATACGCCCATCTGCCTCCAATGCCGGCGCAGGGTTCTTATTTGTGGAGAAGAAGAACAATCCCCTGCGTCCTTGTATTGACTACCGGGGTCTCAATGACATTACGGTTAAAAACCGTTACCCGCTACAACTCATCTCCTCGGCTTTCAAGCCTCTCCAGGGTGCAGTCATCTTCACCAAGTTGGACCTTCGGAACGCCTACCATCTGGTTCGGATACAGGAAGGAGATGACTCGAAGACAGCCTTTAACACGGCTAGCGGGCACCATGAGTACTACGCTGTGTACTACTCAGATGGACCAACGCTCCTGCAGTGTTCCAGGCGMTGGTCAATGATGTGCTCCGTGACATGCTGAACSGATTTGTGTTTGTCTACCTCGACGAGATCCTTATCTATTCCCGGTCAGCTCAAGAGCACGTTCCCAATGTCCAACAGGTTCTCCAGCATCTCCTGGAGAACCAGTTTTTTGTGAAGGTGGAGAAAAGTGAGTTCCATCGCTCCACCATCTCCTTCCTAGGATACATCATCGCTGTAGGGAATACTCAGATGGACCCTGACAAGGTGAGAGCGGTGGTGGATTGGCCTCAATCCACATCCAGAGT
Organism: Salvelinus sp. IW2-2015; assembly: GCF_002910315.2. NCBI lineage: Eukaryota > Metazoa > Chordata > Actinopteri > Salmoniformes > Salmonidae > Salvelinus > Salvelinus sp. IW2-2015. The sequence goes on from NC_036838.1 coordinate 34,394,675, forward strand.
GCCGCTGGAATTTCTCCTGGGGTTTGGTCATTTCTACCGTCAATTCATCCGGGGTTACAGCACCCTTGCTTCCCCATTCTCAGCACTCACCTCTCCCAAGGTTCCCGTCATATGGTCTCCAGCAGCTGACCGGGCGTTCTCAGACCTCAAGCAGCGATTCACTACAGCTCCCATCTTAATCCATCCGGACCCGTCAGGTCGTGGTGGAAGTCAACGCCTCGGACATCGGAGTGGGGAATGTCCTTTCCCAGCATTCTGCCCAGAACCCGAAGCTGCCTCCCTGCACCTTGCCATCGTCTTAATCCCGCTGAGAGGAACTACGACATGGGAAATTGAGAAATACTCACAGTTAAGATGGCGTTGGAGGAGTGGGGGCACTGGTTAGAAGGGGCGGAATACCTATTCTTGGTGTGGACAGACCATAGGAACCTGGAATATTTCCGCACTGCCAGCGCCTCAACTCCAGGCAGGCGTGATATTCACGTTCCTGTTATTCACTGGTTTTCATTTCACTATCTCCTACCGCCCGGGGTCCAAGAATGCAAAGCCTGAAGCMCTCTCATGTCTGTACAGCCCCGCCACTACACCATCGGACCACGAGACCATCCTCCCTACTTCCTGTCTAGAGCCTGCTATCTTCTGGGGAATAAAGTCTGGTCTGGCAAACCCGTATGTTTGTCCAGGATTCTGCCCGTACTCCGGTCCTGGAATGGGCACATTCCTCGAGGCTCTCCTGTCATCCTGGCTCCYGTCGGACCTTGGCTTTTGTCCGACAACGTTTTTGGTGGCCCACCATGGTTCCTTACTTCTCTGTGTTCGTTGTCGCCTGCACTGTGTGTGCGCAAAACAAGACTCCACGGCAAGCTCCGTCTAGCCTCCTTCAACCACTCCCTGTTGCTCACCGCTCCTGGTCCCATATATCGTTGGACTTCGTCACGGGTCTCCCTCCATCAGATTGCAACCCCACCATCCATACGGTGGTGGATAGGTTCTCCAAAGCCGCCCATTTATCCCCCTTCCTAAATTGCCCTCAGCTAAGGAGACGGCCCAGCTCATGGTGCAGCATGTCTTCCGTATCCATGGACTTCCAGTCGTCATTGTCTCCGATCGTGGTCCTCAGTTCTCATCCCGGTTCTCGAAGGCATTCCGCACCCTCATTGCGTCGTCAGCCAGCCTGTCCTTTGGTTTTCATCCACAGTCCAACGGCCAGTTGGAGCGAGCCAAATCAGGACCTGGAGATGACTCTTTGTTGAATCTTCTCCACCAATCCCACCACCTGGAATATGTCCGCAACACCCTTCCCTGTTCTCCAGGGAAGGGAGGCGTCTGTTGTGAGGTGTCTGTTTCTCAAACTAGACACTCTAATGTACTTGTCCTTTTGCTCAGTTGTGCACCGGGGCCTCCCACTCCTCTTTCTATTCTGGTTAGGGCCAGTTTTCCCTGTTCTGTGAAGGGAGTAGTACACAGTGTTGTATGAGATCTTCAGTTTCTTGCCAATTTCCGTGTTAATGTTAATTAACGGTCAATTACTGTGAGACCAGCGGTTATTTGCTTGACAATCACCGGCTGACAAAATTCCATGACTGCCACAGCCTTACCAGTGGTTGTAAGGATATAGACGGGGCAATCAACAAAGGGAAGGAGTCCAGGTGAGTCCAATGAGCGCTGTTGCACGTAATGATGGTGACATGTGTGCATAATGAAGGGCAGCCTGACGCCCTCGAGCGCCAGAGAGGGAGAGCGGGAGCAGGCGTGACAGTGGTCATGGGGGAAAAAACACAAGAGGAGGAGGTGGACCACCAGCAACTGGGAGGAGGTGGAGGGGGACAATTGCATAGCCAAAGTAAGGCTAGCTATAACCGAGGATGTTTCTGCTGACGGCGACACAAGCAGCAAACCACCTTGCAGAGCCACTCTCACCCCTCTTTCAGCAGCGCCGAATAAAGCACCATAACTTCACTAGGGTAGGGAGCAGCATTCGGAATKTTTGATGAAAAGCGTGCCCAAATTAAGCTGCCTGCTACTCAGGCCCAGAAGYTAGGATATGCATATAATTWGTAGATTTTGATAGAAAACACGCTAAAGTTTCCAAAACTGTTCCAAAAACCAGAGGAAAATCCAACCAGGATGTACAACAGGAGGTTTTTGGTCATAAAGAGGGACATTGTCGAACAAAACAAACATTTATTGTCTAACATGGAGACCTGGGAGTGCCACCAGATAAAGATCATCAAAGGTAAGTGATTAATTTTAATGCTATTTCTGACTTTTGTGACACCTCTCCTTGTTTGGAAAATGGCTGTATGGGTTTCTGTGGCTAGGAGCTGACCAAACATAATCGCAAAGTSTGCTTTCGCCGTAAAGCCTTTTTGAAATCTGACACAGCGGTTGCATTAAGGAGAAGTTTCTTTATTCGTATGTTTAACACTTGTATCTTTTATCAATGTTTATGATGAGTATTTCTGTTATTTGATGTGGCTCTCTGCACTTTCACCGGATGTTTGTTTGAGACAATGAATTTATGAACATAACGCGCCAATGTAAACTGAGATTTTTGGATATAAATATGAACCTTCTCAAACAAAACCTACATGTATTGTGTAACATGAAGTCCTATGAGTGCCATCTGATGAAGATCAAAGGTTAGTTATTAATTTAATCGCTATTTCTGACTTTTGTGAGCCCTCTCCTTGGCTGGAAAATGGCTGTATGGTTTTCTGTGACTAGGTGCTGACCTAACATAATCGCATGGTGTGCTTTCGCAGTAAAGCCTTTTTGAAATCGGACACCGTGGTTGGATTTACAAGAAGTGTATCTTTAAAATGGTGTATAATACTTGTATGTTTGAGGAATTTTAATTGTGGGATTTCTGTTGTTTTGAATTTGGCACTGTGCAATTTCACTGGTTGTTGTCGAGGTGGGACGCTACCGTCCCACTTATACCAGAGAGGATAACTATACAACGCCTCTAGAAATGTTTACAACATTTGAGTTAGATGTATGTTGGTGTTTTAAAACAGTTTACTAAATARGACGTACAGTTGAAGTCGGAAGTTTACATACACCTTAGCCAAATACATTTAAACTCAGTTTTTCACAATTCATGACATTTATTCCTAATAAAAACTCCCTGTCTTAGGTCAGTTAGGATCACCACTTTATTTTAAGAATGTGAAATGTCAGAATAATAGTGTAGAGAATGATTTATTTCAGCTTTTATTTATTTTCATCACATTCCCAGTAAATCAGAAGTTTAATACACTCAATTAGTATTTGGTAGCATTGCCTTTAAATTGTTTAATTGGGTCAACGTTTGGGTAGCCTTCCACAAGTTGGATGAATTTTGGCCCATTCCTCCTGACAGAGCTGGTGTAGCATCTGAGGCTACAGGTTGTAGGCCTCCTTGCTCGCACACGCTTTTTCAGTTCTGCCCACACTTTCTATAGGATTGAGGTCAGGGCTTGTGATGGCCACTCCAATACCGTTGAACTTTGTTGTCCTTAAGCCATTTTGCCACAACTTCGGAAGTATGTTTGGAAGACCATTTGCAACCAAGCTTTAACTTCCTGACTGTGTCTTGAGATGTTGCTTCTATATATCCACATAATTGTCCTGCCTCATGATCCATCTATTCTGTGAAGTACACCAGTCCCTCCTGCAGCAATGATGCTGCCAGCCCGTGCTTTAAGGTTGGGATGGTGTTCTTCGGCTTGCAAGGCTCCACCTTTTCCTCCAAACATAACATGGTCATCATGGCCAAAAGGTTCTATCTTTGTTTCATCAGACCAGAGGACATTTCTCCAAAAGTAAATCTTTGTCCCATGTGCAGTTGCAAACTGTAGTCTGGGCTTTTTTATGGCGGTTTTGGAGCAGTGGCTTCTTCCTTGCTGAGCGGCCTTTCAGGTATGTCGATATAGTACTCGTTTTACTGTGGGTATAGATACTTTTGTACCTGTTTTCCTCCAGCATCTTCACAAGGTCCTTCGCTGTTGTTCTGGGATTGAATTGCACTTTTCGCACAAAGTACGTTCATCTCTAGGAGACAGAACGCATCTCCTTCCTGAGCGGTATGACGGCTGCGTGGTCCCATGGTGTTTATACTGCGTACTATTGTTTGTCAGATGAACGTGGTACCTTCAAGCGTTTGGAAATTTCTCCCAAGGATGAACCAGACTTGTGGGAGGTCTACAATTTTTTTCTGAGGTCTTGGCTGATTTCTTTTGATTTTCCCATGAGTCAAGCAAAGAGGCACTGTTTTGAAGGTAGGCCTTGAAATACCATCCACAGGTAGACCTCCAATTGACTCAAATTATGGCAATTAGCCTATCAGAAGCTTCTAAAGCCATGACATAATTTTTCCAAGCTGTTTAATGGCACAGTCAACTTAGTGTATGTAAACTTCTGAACCACCGGAATTGTGAAACAGGGAGTAATCTGTCTGTAAACAATTGTTGGAAAAATKTATTGTGTCATGCACAAAGTAGATGTCCTAACCGACTTGCCAAAACTATAGTTTGTTAACAAGAAATTTGTGGAGTGGTTAAGTGTATCTTAACTTCAGACTTCAACTGTACATCCTTTCTAACTAACTACAAAAAGGTTCTATGAACGTAAACACTGCCATGGATCTAATTGACACCTGCATAGCTTAGATCAGATATATCAAATKAAACTTTATTTGTCACATACGCTGCATACAACATGTGTAGACCTTACTGTGAAATGCTTACTTACAAGCCCTTAACCAACAGTGCAGTTCAAGAAAGAGTTAAGAAAATATTTACCAAATAAACTAAAGTAAAAAATAATAAAAAAGTAACACAATAAAATAACAATAACGAGGTAATTTGTAAATGTAGCTAGGGGTGAAGTGACTATGCATAGATAATTAACAGCGAATGACAGCAGTGTAAAAGCAGTTTCCTCTGACACTGCCTAGTATATAGGTCCTGGATGGCAGGAAGCTTTGCCCCATTGATGTACTGAGCCGTACTCACTAACCCCTGTAGCGCCTTACAGTCATATGCCGAGCAGTTACCATACCAAGCAATGATGCAACCGGTCAGGGTGCTCTCAAAGGTGCAACTGTAGAACTTTTTGAGGATCTAGGGACCCATGCCAAATCTTTTCAGTCTCCTGAGGGGGAAAAGGTGTTGTCGTGCCCTCTTCACGGCTGTCTTGGTGTGTTTGGACCATGATAGTTCATTAGTGATGTGGACACCAAGGAGCTTGAAACCCTCGACCTGCTCCACTACAGCCCCTGTTCGGCATGCCTTTTCCTGTAGTCCACGATCAGCTCCTTTGTCTTGCTCACATTGAGGGAGAAGTTGGTGTCCTGTCTCTGACCTCCTCCCTATAGGCTGTCTCATCATCATTGGTGATCAGGCTTACCACTGTTGTACCGTTAGTAAACTTAATGATGGTGTTGGAGTCGTGTTTGGTTGTGCAGTTGTGGGTGAACAGGGAGTACAGGAGGGGACTAAGCACACACCCGAGGGGCCCCAGTGTTGAGGATCAGCAGATGTGTTGTTGCCTACACTTACCACCTGGGGTCGGCCCATTAGGAAGTCCAGGATGCAGTTGATGAGGGAGGTGTTTAGTACGAGGGTTCTTAGCTTAGATATGAGCTTTGTGGGTGCTATGGTGTTGAAAGCTGAGCTGTAGTCAATGAACAGCATTCTTACATAGGTGTACCTTTTGTCCAGGTGGGAAAGGGCAGTGTGGGGTGCGATTGAAATTGTGTCATCTGTGAATCTGTTGGGGTGGTATCCGAATTGGAGTGGGTCTAGGGTATCCGGGAGGATGCTGTTGATGTAAGCTACCGACGTGGCTACCGACGTGGCCACTTCATGGCTACCGATGTGAGTGCTACGGGGYGGTAATCATTTAGGCAGGTTACCTTCACTTCCTTGGGCACAAGGACTATGGTGGACTGCTTGAAACATGTAGGTATTACAGACTCGGTCAGGGAGATGTTGAAAATGTCAGTGAAGACACTTGCCAGTTGGTCCGTGCATGCTTTGAGTACCCGTCCTGGTAATCCGTCTGGCCCCGCRGCTTTGTGAATGTTGACCTGCTTAAAGGTCTTGCTCACATCAGCTACCAAGAGCGTTATCACACAGTCATCCAGAACAGTGGTGCTCTCATGCATGCTTCAGTGTTACTTGCCTCGAAGGGAGCGTAAAATACATTTACCTCGTCTGGTAGGCTCGCGTCACTGGGCAGTTCACGGCTGGGTTTCCCTTTGTAGTCCGTAATAGTTTTCAAGCCCTGCCACATTAGACGAGCGTCAGAGCCGGTGTAGTAGAATTCAATCTTAACCCTGTATTGACGCTTTGCTTGTTTGATGGTTCGTCTGAGGTCATAGCGGGATTTCTTATAAGCGTCCRGATTAGTGTCCCGCTCCTTGAAAGCGACAGCTCTAGCCTTTAGCTCGATGTGGATGTTGCCTGTAATCCATGGCTTCTGGTTGGGATATGTACTTACGGTCATTGTGGGGATGACGTTGTCATTGCACTTATTGATGAAGCCAATGACGGAGGTGGTATACAACTCAATGCCGTTTGATGAATCCCGGACCATATTCCAGTCTGTGCTAGCAAAACAGTCCCGTAGCGTAGCATCTGCGTCATCTGACCACTTCCGTATTGAGCGAGTCACTGGTACTTCCTGCTTTAGTTTTGCTTGTAASCAGGAATCAGGAGGTCAGTGGAGTGACTATGTGATGTAAGGGTAAAACTGTATAAAAGCAGAGTACTGAGACTGGAGAGATCAGTTCTTCCATGGAATTGCTCAGCTTCTGTTACTTTGTAATAAAGTCTAATTGAATTTACAAGTTCCAGTATCTGAGAAATATTTGATTCAATATTTCCACGACACTAGGAGCGCCGCTTCTGGATGAGCATTTTCTTGTTTGCTTATGGCCTTAAACAGCTGGTTGAGTATGCACACAGATGAGGCCTATGACAAGATGGAGAACAATGCGAAAGACATCGCCTGACAAAACCTCACAACTACTGAGTTTGCAGAGGAGTGAGTGTGCAAGAGGAAGAGGTTTCATGACAAGTACGACCCAATTCTGAAAAGTAGCAGGCACTTTAAAGCTCATGTATACCATTACATACTTATGTTTTTGTGGTGCAGTTTGAGAATCAAATTGCCGACTTCAGACAAATGGCACAACTGTTTTCTGTGTTCAACCCAAAGTGATTTGAGCGCCCTGATACAGAAAAGAATATACTTGAGCCGCACATTTGCCCTCAGAAGACATTTTCAAGCCTGAGGAAGTTTGTATATGTATTTATTATGGATCTCCATTAGCTGCCGCCAAGGCAGCAGCTACTCTTCCTGGGGTCCAGCAAAATTAAAGCAGTTATACAGTTTTAAAACCATTACAATACATTCACAGGTTTCTGTCACATCTGCTCTTGCTACACCCCCTAGTGGACATCCGGTGTCTCCTTGACCCGCAGCCATTCCCCCAGTTCTCTCCCTCTCCCTCTTCTTCTCTCTCTCTCTCTGTGTGGGACTGTGTGGTTGGAGACAGGTGTGCTGGAGTCAGAGCAGTTCCCCACCAGCTGCAACCCATTCCATAATCAAGACGTCTACAAATACTCAGTCCTGCCACTTCCACTCTGCCAGATCGTAATCTCCGTTCAGTCAGTCATGCTTTTAGCTATTTGTTGTTATTTAAGATCCTGTATCCTACTGTGCCTATTTCCTTGACTGACGCTGTTTCTCCTCTCACTGCAGTTTTGCCGCTCTGACTCTGGTTCTTGTCTCCTGTTCCACATCTCACCACCCTGCTACCCTGTTATGGATTCAACTCATTATCACTCCCTTGGATTCCCCTCCGGACCTGTTTACCCTGTCCCAACCCAGCTCACTCCAACCTCAGCCTCCACATCTGGTTTCCTASAACTCATCCAAGCTTCCCTGGATTTGCACTTCATCTCTCCCTGTGTTACAATAAATATCTTGGTTMATTYAACCATGTTTCCTGGTCTGAGTCTGCTCTTGGGTTCCTCTGTGCTGCTCCGCTTAACAGTTTCACAACACACTGTGTGCCCTCAGGCCCCTACTCCACCACTACCACATATCTACAATACAAAATACATGTGTACATAGTGCATATGTTGTCGCGTGTATGCATGTGTCTGTCTGAGCCTATGTTTGTGTTGCTGGATTGTAAACTGTCATGGTCAAGACATATTGATACAACAGTAGCTAAGATGGGGAGACGTCTGTCCATAATAAAGGAGGAGCGAGTGTGCAAGAGGAAAAGGTTTCATGATGAGGACGACCCAATTCCAAAAAGTAGCAGGCACTTTAAAGCTTATGTATACTATTACATAATTGTGTTTTTGTGGCGCAGTTTGAGAATCGAATTGCCGACCTCCGAGAAATGGCACAACTGTTTTCTGTGTTTAACCCAAAACGCTTTGAGCACCCTGATGCAGAAAATAATATACTTGAGCCCCACGTTTCTACTCAGAAGGCATTTTCAAGCCTGGGGAAGTTTGTATTTATTATAGATCCCATGAGCTGCTGCCAAGGCAGAATTTTGCAGAAATTTTCCATGGGAAGTTAATCCTGGGAATTTTGGGAATTTTGCTTAAATTCATCAAAAAAGTTAGCTTATAACAGTGAACCTTTATTGTGGGATACACATAAGGCAATTATAGGTCTTGTGGCATATTTTGGTTAAACTATCCCCAATTCAATGGAATTGCAACCCTCTGCATGCACAGTGCATTCTTCCATCACATGCACTGCTAATGAGATGCTATTGAGGCCACACTACTACACTGTCTGAGCCAAGGACCACATGCTTTCTGGTACGTTTTGGTTACAATACTGGGTGGGGTGAATATATTTTATATGACATACATAATTTTTTATTAACTAGTAAATAGTAGCCTACGGCAAAGTGTATTTAAATCATTTCTAACTTGTTAACAATTAGCTAGCTAGTTTTTGCTACCATGTGGGTTTTAGCTTGCTTGAACATGCTAACTGAGGAGTGTTAATTTACCTGTATCCATGCATGTTTCATTTAAAAACATTTATCTTGCTTTCTCTATGATTTGCTTGACCTTCACTTGAACTCTGTTGAACTCTGCATCCAGCAAATGAGTAGATAAAGCATGTCTGGTTGGAGGGGTGTATGCTGAGCGAAGAACATTCAGAAATCTCTTCCAATACTCATTGCCTGAGCAAGACATTCATCAACATTTCTCTGACTACGTTCTTCCATTGAGAAAAAAACCCTTCTGATTCCAGGAGGACCATGATCTGTTGCTATCGATAAGGTGTCTGAGTAATCATTTTCACCTCGAATAGAAGTAGAGGATTTTTTGTCAGAGGTTGCGTGTTGTGAGCGCTGAGGGAACTTTATGCACTTGGCCAGATGATTCTGCATCTTTGTTGCATTCTTCACATATGATTTRGYACAGTATTTGCAAATGTACACAGCTTTTCCTTCTACATTAGCTGCAGTGAAATGTCTCCACACATCAGATAGTGCCCGTGGCATTTTCCTGTAAAGATTAGAAAAAAAGGAGTAAAAAACCCCCAATACATTTCCATGTACAGAAAAATAGTTAACGCATTAGGATTAAACAACTCCTTTGAAAGCAGACTGCATTGCAATCATCTCTTGATGGGTGGTTGAATGTTCGTGGCAAGGAATAATGAACTACATCATCTCCACCCCTCAACCAGTATTCTACAAGAGCACAGACACACCGGTCTCTACATAGCAGATGAGCTGAAGGCAGTCATCAATGACCTTGGACCACAGAAGGTATTTGCAGTGGTGACAGACAATGTTGCGAAATGAAGGCTGCTTGGTCTAAAGTGGATGAGTCCTACCCTCACATCAGCACCATTGGCAGTAGCGGCTCATGCATTGAATCTCTGATCCTCACTGAACATCATGGCACTGAAAAACAATGGATACAACTCTAATCAAGAGTGCCAAGGAATTGTTAGGTATGTGAAGGGAATCAAGTTATAGCAGCAATCTACCTCACCAAAGCAAAGTGAGAAGATTAAGAGCACAACAATTGAATCTGCCCAGACACACCTTTTGGGGTGGTGTTGTTATCAATGTTTGACAGTCTCCTGGAGGGGAAGGATCTCTCCAAGAAATGACCATATCACAGTCTGCCGATGAACAGCCCCATCAAGAGGATCCTCCTGGATATGTATTTGGGAGAGAGGTGGAAAAGCAACCTGAAACTCTAGACACCCTATAGCCAGTTAGCCATTGCACGGATTGAGGGAGACAATGCCATCCTGTCTGATGTTCAGACTCTGCTTGCAGATGTAAGAGAAGAAATCCGTACTGCCCTACCCACTTCACTGTTGCTGCAAGCAGAGGAAACTGCAGTTCTGAAATACATCAAAAAGAGTGAAGACTTCTGCCTGAAGCCCATACACGCCGCAGCGTRCRTGTTGGAMCCCAAGTATGCTGGCAAGAGCATCCGGTCTGGTGCAGAGATCAACAAGGCCTATGGACTTTGTGGATCTGAGGTTCTTTCTCCTGTTGCCTCCATCATCCTCCAAATCCAACCAACATCAGCCACCTCAGAGCGCAACTGGTCCTTCTTTGTGAACACACACACCAAAGCACGCAACAAGCTGACCAATACAAGGGTTGAAAAATTGATGGCCATCTGGGCAAATATGAGGCTTTTTGAGCCTGACAATGAGCCATCCTCAACAMGGTTGGAAAGTGACAGTGAAGATGAGGCCTCAGAGTCTAATGTTCAAGAGGTGGACATAGAGGAGGTCCAGGAAGAATACATGGAAGACTGAGAGGAAGAYAACCAAACCTTTAGTTTCTAGACTATCATTTTACAGATTTATGTTGAAAACGTTTTTGGGAGATGCGATGGATCATTGGGGATCATTTAATATTCCCTTTCTTTTGTTGTTCAGTGAAATCATCCAATGTGAAGAGTCAACTCATTTAATTAAAGTTCAATTCGTAACTAAATAGTTTTTTTTATTTCTATWGGAAGAAATTAATAATTTGCAATTATGTCTACTTATGATAAGGTAAAGGTTTATGTTTCTGTCTCCATATGATATGGTAAATATATCCAATGCAAAAAACATCTACATTAATTTGCATATATTTCCGTTAATTCCCATATATTCCTGTTAATTCCCATATATTCCCGTTAATTCCCACGGAAAGTTTCCACCTCTGAATATTCCCCAAAATGTGCAACCCTAGTCTGTGCCTATGTTTGTGTTGCTTCACAGTCCCCGCTGTTCCATAAGGTGTCTTTTTATCTGTTTATTAATCAAATTTTATTGCATGCATCTGTTACTTGATGTGGAATAGAGTTCCATGTAGTCATGGCTCTTTGTAGTGCTGTGCGCCTCCTATAGTCTGTTCTGGACTTGGGGACTGTGAAGAGACCTCGTGACATGTCTTGTAGGGTAGGCATGGGTGTCAAAAAAATCTACAGCTGCACATTCGAGAGCATCCTGACCGGTTGCATCACTCCCTGGTATGGCAACTGCTCGGCATCTGACCGTAAGGTGCTACAGAGGGTAGTGTGTACGGCCCAATACATCACTGGGGCCAAGCTTCCTGCCATCCAGGACCTATATACAAGCAGTGTCAGAGGAAAGACCCCAACATTTTCAAAGACTCCAGTCASCCAAGTCATAGACTGTTCTCTCTGCTACCGCACGGCAAGCAGTACTGGAGCGCCAAGTCTAGGACCAAAAGGCTCCTTAACAGCTTCTACCCCCAAGCCATAAGACTGCTGAACAATTAATCAAATGGCCACCGGACAACTTACATTGACACCCCCCCATTTGTTTTATTCAATGCTGCTACTCGCTGTTTATTACCTATGCATAGTCACTTCACCCCTACCTACATGTACAAATTACCTCCACTAACCTGTACCCCCACACATTGACTCGGTACCGGTACCCCTGTATATAGCCTCGTTATTGTTATTTTATTGTGTTACATTTGATTATTTCTTACTTTAGTTTATTTGATAAATATTTTCTTAACTCTTTCTTGAACTGCACTGTTGGTTAAGGGGCTTGTAAGTAAGCAACACCWGTTGTATTCGGCGCATGTGACAAATAAAGTTTGATTTAATTTGTCCGAGCTGTAWGCCAGTAGTTCAAACAGACAGCTTGGTGCATTCAACATGTTAATACCTCTCATAAATACAAGCAGTAATGATGTAAATCTCTCCTCCACTTTGAGCCATGAGAGATTGACATACAAGGACCAGCCGTTCTGCCCTGTTCCAAGCCAATATCAATTTTCCTAAGTCTCTTTGTATGGCACCTGACCACACGACAGAACAGTAGTCCAGGTGCGACAAAACTAGGGCCTGCCTTGTTGATAGTGCTGTTAATTTTTATTATAATTTTTTTTTAAATAACCCTTTATTTTATTATTTCATTTCATTACAGTACAAACAGTTTGATTGTTGATCTTAGCTGGCTACCATAGCCGTCTTTGTATCCAAGATATTGTGTAGTCTAGAGTAATTGTCTGAGGTGTACCTAGCCAGTTAGAGCGTTACCTAGCCAGCTACACTTTCAAACAAAGTCAACAACGCAGCCCACCTGCTAGCTGCCATTTCACCAGCCAGCAGTACTATATCATGTTTAGTCAATAAGATTTTTTTGCAACGTAAGCTTACTTTCTGAACATTCGAACGTGTAGTCCACTTGTCATTCCAATCTCCTTTGCATTAGCGTAGCCTCTTCTGTAAGCCTGCAACTATGTGTCTGTCTATCCCTGTCTCTCTCCTCTCTGCACAGACCATACAAACGCTTCACACCGCGTGGCCGCTGCTATCTCTAACCTGGTGGTCCCAGCGCCACCCACCCCAGCGTGAGTTTCCAGGGTCTCGCCGG
>NC_036838.1:34413098-34508402 GCF_002910315.2 Salvelinus sp. IW2-2015
GTCAGGTTGGATGGGGAGCGTCGCTGCACAGCTATTTTCAGGTCTCTCCAGAGATGTTTGATTGGGTTCAAGTTCGGGCTCTGGCTGGGCCACTGAAGGACATTGAGACTTGTTCCAAAGCCACTCCTGCGTTGTCTTGTCTGTGTGCTGAGGGTTGTTGTCCTGTTGGAAGGTGAGACKTTGTCCCAGTCTGAGGTCCTAAGCGCTCTGGAGCAGGTTATCATCAAGGATCTCTCTGCACTTCGCTTCGTTCATCTTTGCCTCAGTCCTGACTAGTCCCCCAGTCTCTGCAGCTGAAAAACATCTCCACAGCATGATGCTGCCACCACCTTGCTTCACCGTAGGGATGGTGCCAGGTTTCCTCCAGACATGACGCTTGGCATTCAGGCCAAAGAGATCAATCTTGGTTTCATCAAACCAGATAATATTTTTTTCTCATGGGCTGAGAGTCCTTTAGGTGCCTTTGGGCAAACTCCAAGCAGGCTGTCATGAGCCTTTTACTGAGGAGTGGCTACCATCTGGCCACTCTACCATAAAGGCCTGATTGGTGGAGTGCTGCAGAGATGGTGGTCCTTCTGGAAGGTTCTCCCATCTCCACAGAGGAACTCTGGAGCTCTGTCAGAGTGACCATCGGGTTCTTGGTCACCTCCCTGACCAAGACCCTTCTCCTTCAATTGCTCAGTTTTGCTGGGCGGCCAGCTCTAGCAAGAGTCTTGATGGATCCAAACTTCTTCTATTTAAGAATGATGGAGGCCACTGTATTTTTGGGGACCTTAAATGCTGCAGACATTTGTTGGTACCCTTCCCCAGATCTGTGCCTCGACACAATCCTGTCTCAGAGCTCTACAGACAATTCCTTCAACCTCATGGCTTGGCTTTTTCTCTGACATGCACTGTCAACTGTGGGACCTTATATAGGCAGGTGTGTGCCTTTCCAAATCATGTTCATTTAATTGAATTTACCACAGGTGGACTCCAATCAAGTTGTAGAAACATCTCAAGGATGATCAATGGAAACAGGAGGCACCTGAGCTCAGTTTCGAGTCACATAGTAAAGGGTCTGCATACTTATKTAAATAAGGTATTTCTGTTTTYGCTTTGTTTGTATGGGGATCTGCAGATTGATGAGGATTTTATTTATTTTATCCATTTTAGAATAAGGCTCTAACATAACAAAATGTTGAAAAAGTCATAGGGTCTGAATACTTTCCGAATGCACTGTATTCCGAGTTAACCGTGGATCTCAACACCTGACGCAGACCTACCATTCCTCATTGCCAACGACATGYACCAAATCTGACCATTCTCCATAGAATCTACAAGACCATTCCCATCAGCAGTGCCGAGCGAAGTTCTAGTCGCCTGAAGCTCATCAAGAGCTATTTGTGTGCATGCATGAATGAGGCCAGACTATCCAATCTCACTTTGCTTTGTTTTGAGCAAGAAAAATAGCCACGAGAAGATGTTTGCGGGTTGGGGTGCTGCGATAAAAAAATATACAAAATAATTCCGATTTTTCAGTCCTGTGGCTATGGCAGGACATAGACATTTACAAAGTGGTTTGACAACATGGAGAGGAAGATGACGTTTTAAAATGGGACCTTGATTTGTACATAGTTCATTCACTTGTTGGGATTATTATTTTGTTTTATGATATGCATGATGATGGAATTAACAAATTGACTACTAGGCTAAATCAATCTACAAAATGGCAAGATTGGCTGAGAAGAGGCAATCTGGTGAGTGAAACATCCTTTTTTATTGGTCTTTGGTTAAGATAAAAGCAGTCAGAATGTTATTTCAGGCCCTCTTGCTCATCACCTCTCTGCACTTATAGTGTGTGTGTGTGTGTGTGTGTGTGTGTGTGTGTGTGTGTGTGTGTGTGTGTGTGTGTGTGTGTGTGAGAGAGAGAGACACTGCCTGCCATGTGTTGCTTACACTGTATCTGTTTTCGAGTTGTAGACTTCCGTATCTACTTTATCTTTGAATGTAGGCCTATTTGTCTACTAAACAACCGCTTCATGCTTTAGATTAATGGTTTTGATGAATCTTCGCTTGGGTGCTGCTGACCATGGTGCCGACTACCTGTGGAGCTCTCCCGGCCGCTACGCTTTGTAGAGCGACACGTCCTTGGTGCTAAAACATTGTTTTGCTATTAGCGGCCGACTGGCAACCTGTTTTCTTCTTTTATGTGTCTGGCAAAGTGAAACACCATATCTCTCTGTATGTTTTATTGGAAATCGGATTGCATGGCTCAATATGTGATAATGCCTCATTTGCATTTATGATAGGCCATATCAGCTATCCTTTAAAAAATGATTTGGTCAGAAGGGCCCCTCGAGACCAATCCACCCCCTCTGTGCTGAGACCCTAGCACCGCACCTGGTTGTAGGCCACCGTTTTGTTGAATTATTAT
The DNA here is from genome assembly GCF_002910315.2 of Salvelinus sp. IW2-2015. Lineage (NCBI taxonomy): Eukaryota > Metazoa > Chordata > Actinopteri > Salmoniformes > Salmonidae > Salvelinus > Salvelinus sp. IW2-2015. The sequence continues at coordinate 34,415,515 of NC_036838.1, forward strand.
TTGTTATCTTGTCACGAACCGGCTCAAAGCCCGTAACAAAAGGGAGACAACGTGGAGATATGGAGTAACAAATTATATATTTATTAAATAAAGTAACTAAGTATAATATACAATGGTGTGTGTATTAGTCTCCTCCATGAATGGGGAAGTGGTGTATTTATCCTTGGAGACACCGGGCCCAGGTGTCTCCCAGGAAAGACAGACAGGAAAGACAGAACCAGACAATACAACCATTCAAGAACAGGGCGCACGAGACCACATCAGCTACAAACTCCAACGAAAAGAACAAGGTCCTTAATTTTTTAACTCCCAACGATTCATAGCCACTTCCCAACGTAACAGACTACTCATTTCAATCTACCCTGCAATATACAATCGTCAGGACCAGGCACATCTTCCTCCTCATGCACAGATCTAGCATGATAAGAACCCAAGGAAACAACGGTATCAGCCAAAAGAACAGGTTTACCGTCCTCTGTAGACTCCCACTGTTCAATCACAGAGGAACGTGCATAATAGGGTTTTAACAAATTTACATGGCACAGCTGGTGTGCTTTCCTCCGTTCTGGAGTGGCAACTAGGTAATTTTGCTCAGTGTACTGACGCACCACTGTATATGGACCTTGAAACTTGGCTTGAAAAGGAGAACCAACAATTGGCAGCAGAGCAAGAACCTGATCACCCGGAGTAAACTGACGAGGCTCAGTTCGGCGATCAAATATGCCCTTCAAMCTCTCCTGTGAAGWTGATAACTTCTCTTTAGCCATTTCTCCCTTTTTAGAACGAGGCAAAGGACCCACACAGTCAATGATCAGATACTCAAAAGGTTGGCTGAGTACAGGAATAGGAAACAGTGGTACCGGCTTAATAGCTTGATTAGGTTTACCAGTTAATTGACAGGTATGACAAGTTTTGATGAAATCAGAGACATCCCTCTTTAATCTAGGCCAARARAAATGTCTTAATATGCGATGGTATGTTTTCCTCACACCCATATGTCCAGCAACATCATTGTGAGAAGTTGTCAACACCAACTCACAAAGTTTTACTGGTACCACAACCTGACTAATCGCCTCCCCCAGAAAACAACTACCATGAGACACCCACTTTCTCATCAGGACATCCTCTTGGAGAAAATAGCCATGGGCGACATCTCCCAACTGTTCCACAGGCACAATTTGGTCACGCAACTCTTCTAATGTGGGGTCAGTCTGTTGCGCATTGATTAGATCTGAGTGGGTAACAGATAACGGAATAACAGGGAAAGCAGTGACATACTTCTTTGTGGTATTCTCATTAGTCGGCACAGTGACCAGTTCGCCACGGCTCATAGAACGCGTCACTGCACACGCACTGAACATCTCTGGGGAGCACATCTCTGGGGAGCTTTGTACACTCTCATCAGGAATCTCAACAACTGACGGCTTTATGGAAACAACTAGAGATGGAACCTCGACAGGCCATACACGATCACCAGCCAAGTTATTCCCAAGGATAACGTCGATACCCTCAATAGGCAACGAAGGACGCACCCCCACAACAACCTCACCTTTCACCAGCCCACAATCCAACATCATTTACGCAAGCGAACTGACAGAGTGTTCAAACCTATTCCCCTAATTAGAACACTATTTCCTGAATCAGTCTCAGCAGAAAAGGGTAACACAGACTCCAACACAAATGATTCAGAGGCACCTGTGTCTCTCAGGATTCTTCAGCTGGCACTAGGTCCTTTCTTCCTAACATAGCACAAAACCTTCCGTAATGAAAGGTAAATAGTTTGGATCAATATGGACTTTCACATGCTCCTGGGCCTGAGGCAATGAGTCATGAGTGAACTGATGTGGAAAAGGCGCAGCTAACGCGGTAGGCTTAGATTTAGCGTAAGCACCCTTTGACCTGAGAATGTGGACATTCGTTTTTCCAATGACCTGAACCGTGACAGTAGTGACACTCTTGCCCAAAGTTAGCTTTACCACGGGAGTCAGGCTCAACCCTAGTTGAATAGGACTCTGCCCATGAACCATAGTATCTCGGTGAGCGAAGCTCAAATCTATCCGAACGCCCCCACTCATTCCGAATACAGGGCTCTGCAAAGACACTTTTGTGAGTCAACACATACTCATCCGCCAAAACCGCAGCTTCAGCGACATTCTTTAACTTTTCGTTCGTTAATATATGTGGAATACGATCAGGGATTGTGTTCCTTAAATTGCTCTAACATAAATCAGATCACACAGCCCTTGGAGAGTCACAACTTCAGAGGCGGAACACCAGCGATTAAACTGTAAAGATAATTGTCGCGCAAACTCAACATGAGTCTGTTTATCGTCCTTTTTTAAAGTTCTAAATCGTTGGCGGTAAGCCTCAGGGACCAATTCATACATTTGTAACACAGCCGTTTTAAACCTTATCATAACTGGCACTGTCGTGTACACTAAGAGCTGAATATGCTTCCTGGCTTTTACCAGTCAGCACACACTGCAACATTAAGGTGCGGTCAGAATCAGGCCAACTCCTAGCGTCCAGCAACACGCTCAAACAACGAAAAGAATGTCTCAGGGTCCTTTTCATTAAACTGAGGCAATAACCGTAAGTTCCCAATAATATCAAATGTGTCCGGGGCACAACCAAAAGAGGATGACCCTTAGGTAAATCTGGATAACCTTCCCAGAACAAACTCTCCCCTGAGATCTTTCCTTCCCTAACCAACTCTATCCGTTCTTGTTGCAACTTGATTTTAGCATGCTCCATATCTAATTCCTTTTCATACTTTACACGATCATACTCTAGCTTCTCAACGATCATGCTGCAGCTTCTCAAAGATCATGCTGCCGATCATGCTCTAGCTTCTTACGATCATGCTGCAGCTTCTCACGATCATGCTGCTGCTGTAACAGAAGCAGTTCTTTCTGCTGTTTCAAAAAGAAGACTACTAGGACTAACCGATGGAATGGCCATTGTAACGTTACGGGGAGATGACTCCTCAGCAGAGGCTGGCCCAGTAGTACTTCAAGAATAACGCACTTCCATCAGATTGGCCTTCAATATCAACCTAATAGAATTCTTTAGACGTTTATCACTAATTTCAACCTTGTAGTGTTCAGCGATTTTCAACAGTTGTTCTTTAGTACCTAATTCTAACAATTCCTCTGATGGAAAGCGAATGAACTCATCTACATAAGACGCCATAGTTACAACAACAAAAAATCTCGCTCTTCCCCTCTGCTGAGCACACCAGACCACAACCAGAGAAATGACAATCACACTGGGCACCACAGAAAAGAGATGTGAAACAGAGCTTCCCCAAAACCTATAATAATTCAACCCTAGTCTTCTTGCGGATTTGTGGTGGGTATTTACGCACTGTAGCCMGCTGGCAAGGTAATAAACCCCCCAGCACGCTGGTAGATTCCACCAAGCCACGGATGTGCCCCCGAGACAACAGCTCAGTCCACAGACACCACACAAAAATAACAAACATTATCCATGCCCAACATATTCCAAAAATGAAACACGTCGCTAAGCCTATCAGGGGAAAAAGGCTATAGCTCCGGGTAGTAAATGGTACTACCCTACCCAAATCTCCCACTGAGGTACACAGCAGATTGTACTCACCTCCTCAGACCGATGTCCCAACAGCGAGTAGAGCAAGAATTTCCAGGCTGGGCAGGGCCCTGGAAACTAACCAATGTACTCTCTCCAACACAGTAGACAAACCAAACCACCAAAGGCAACCAATACTGGGCCTATCAAACTCAAACAACATAACAAAATATACAAACAAAACAACTACAAAATTTAACATTAACTCCACGTTCTCCCAAACAATACATTCAAGATCCCGGACGAGCCCCCACTTGTCACGAACCGGCTCAAAGCCCGTAACAAAAGGRAGACAACGTGGAGATAWGGAGTAACAAAATATATATTTATTAAATAAAGTAACTAAGTATAATATACAATGGTGTGTGTAATCAGTAATCAGTAGTGTAAGTGAGTGTTTTGCATGCATGAATGTGATAATGCAGGGTGTTGAAAGATGCTAAAACAAACAACCAAAAAACCACCAAGAAACACAACCAAATCTATAAAGGTGTCTGCATGGAGAGAGTCTCCTCCATGAATGGGGAAGTGGTGTATTTATCCTCCTGGGAGACACCGGGCCCAGGTGTCTCCCATGTAGCTGACGACCCTCCCAACTCCGCCCACCGGCATCCTAATAAGGAAACAAGAACAAAGAGAGAACACGGCAGACAGAGTGGGAGGTTCCTCACAATAGCTAATGGGGAAGCTACAATTAATATGTTCTCCAGCCCGCCACCACCAATGTTTTCCATAAGCGCCGGCTGTTGGCTAATCAACCGGTTACAGAATAATTTTCAGCCAGCTACATTTTCCACTTCATATTAACTAGGCTACTTTTCATTTAAAAGTTTCAGTTCGCCAGTCCGGCAAGCCTTCTCCCACTAGAATGAACGATATGCATCTTCTAACAATCTATTGATAGGATAGGCGCCTGTCAGTCACAAAGCGAACGATGACAGGACAACACAGCAGAGAGGAAGAAGCGAAGCAAGAGGTTTCACAGCCCAATGCATTTCTATGGGCTTATTTTGTAACTAAGCTTGATGCCTTCCTTCCCGCCTTTTTGGACAATGACTCCCGTTTTATGGTGGAGACATGAGCATATCGTCATTATATACAGATCTCCAGTTGCAGTCCAAAAAAATTACACAGAGGAGGGAGAGAGCATGACGTGCATGAATTTTCACGTCCAATGTAATGTAAGTTGTAACGATGAGTCAAAATCCACGGCATATCTTAATCATTTTTTTTCTGACACATTTGTTTATTTTCTTTCGTGTTTTTCACATAGCCAGCTATGTGAAGTTGTGGCACATTGTCGGCTATTTACTGTGCGTCGATTGACAACTCAACAGCAAGTGTAGACTAGTTTATAAAAGGTGTCGAACTGACTGAATAAAGTCGATCTTCTATATCCCTTTGCTATTCATAAATAATGCAACTTGGTTATACTGTATGTCCATGGTATCGCATTGGGACAAGTAACCTAATGTCACGGCCGTTGAAAGAAGTGGACCAGGGTGCAGCGTGGTGAGCGTACATTTTCCCTTTTTATTTAAAATGTCGCCAACAACAGGACATTAGTGCCACAAACAAAGTTAAGTTCTGTTTATAAAACGTTTACTGGAGACAGGAGATCAAGTGGAGACATAGGACGAGGTGGATAATTATATAATAAGGCCGTTTATTCACATGTGAAAATATCTTAGTAAATCGTGCAGCAYGGCTCCTTCTGTCTGACTCGTATGGAATCGTCGGAAGAGAGAGYGCTCTAAACAGTTCATACAGATTATATAGGCAACAAGCAAAGTAGGTTGATCTTGTAGTCTGGCCTTCCGATTGGTCGATCTGGGTCGTGGGTAGTCCTGTCCGGGCCTGATGTCGACATTCCATTGGCTCTTCACACAGTTCTTTGTCTTAGTCTCATCCAAAAGCATCCTGCATGTGCGTTTGTTTTCACRGGGCCCTATTCATGGGGGAGGGGAGTGTGTGTGTGGGTCTGCGGTTATTTATAAGGGTACAAAGTAGTGGGGGTATAGTGGGGATGGGTGCATGTTGTGCCAAGTATAGCTTGTGTTGAGAAGTTGTAAAACAAGTTACCAGTATCTAATACAATTTCTTACACTACCCACACTGAAAGGAGGGAAAAAGGGCTACCTAAGTGTGGTTCCCAATCAGAGACAACGATAGACAGCTGTCCCCGATTGAGAACCATACCCGGCCAAAACATAGAAATAAAGAAACATAGAAAACAAAACATAGAATGCCCACCCCAAATCACACCCTGACCAAACCAAATAGAGACATAAAAAGGCTCTCTAAGGTCAGGGCGTGACACCTAAAGGATTTCCTAGGTTTCCTTTCCTAGCATGTCGGGGCCAGACAGTGAGTGACTCTCGTCTCGTCAGTCAGTGTAACCTACCGAATCGCATCAGTGAGAGAGTCGTTCATTTGGTTACCTATTGGTAGGCCTAGGCTTTTTAGCGCTTATCTGCAGATAAATTATGAAAACATTTGATAAAGATGGTGAATCATCACTGCAGGAACAATGGGCTAGCCTGGCAAACCATAAAGAGCATGGCCGGCATGTCAGCACCCTGCAAACCCCTCCACATGGATGACGAGCCCACATGTGAAGAAACTGAACCTGTTCTACAAAAGATTTGACACCCATAATCACACAAATGACTGCTTTGCTGTCCTACAGACTGTCCCTACCTCTCACGCAGAGGAAATCATTGTTACCACAGAGCAGGTCACAAAGGTTTTTAAACAGCTAAACCCAAGGAAGGCCTCTGGGCCAGTTAATGTGAGCCCAGTCCTCCTCAAGACCTTTGCTGAGGAGCTTGGCCCAGTCTGGCAACCCATCTTCCAGTTATCCATCGACTCACACACAATACCACAGGCCTGGAAAACGTTTCACTTCATCCCCATCCCGAAAAAGCCATGCCCCAAGGAGCACAATGACTACCGACAAGTGGCTCTGACCACAATGCTCGTCAAATCTTTGAAAAGAATAGTGGCTCTGAACCTAAAACTCTCTGCAGATAGGAAACTGGACCCTTACCAGCTTGTATATAGAAACGGGCGCAGTACAGAGGATGCAGTGACCACCCTCACACACCTGATCCTGAAACACCTTGACCAACCAAAAACATATGCCAGAGAACTCTTTATAATTTTTTCCTCTGCTTTTAACACCATACAAACGCACCTTCTACTAGCCAAAATGAAAGAACTGGACATTAACCCATACCCCATTTACTGGTAACACTCATTTCTCAGTAACATAACTCAAGGTAAACAACACTCTCTCCCCTCCTGTGGTCACCAACTGGGGAGCCCCGCAAGGTTGTGTGAGCTCACCCGTCCTTTTCATTCTGTACACCGATTGCACAAGTCAAAACACCAAGCATTTTATGATTAACTTTTCCGATGACACTGTCCTGCTGGCCCTAATGGAGGACAACAGCAACCTCCCACTGTACCTAGACAGTGTAAACAGCCTTGTGCAGTGGTGTGACAAAATCTTTGGTCCTGAATGTCACAAAAACACAGGAGGTTATCTTTGAGCCCAGGTCAGTGGCTGACCAGAACCAGGTAGTCATYCACAGTGAACACATCCAGCAGGTCTACTCTCATATATATATATCTGGGAGTACATGTTGACCATGCCCTGAGATGTAGTGTCAAAGTGGACTATGTGCTATGTGTGTGCTAAGGTGCAACAGTGCATGCACTTTCTCTGCAGGCTGAAGTCTTTCGGGGCAACCTCGGAAATACTGAACATGTTCTTTTGCTCCACTATCCAGAGTGTTTTGCAGTACTGCATCACTGCTTGGTACAACAGTGCCACAGTACAGGCAATAGCCAGGGTGGCAAGTCTGCTGAAAACTGCCTAAAAAATAATTGTCAAGCTGACCATCAAAACCTTTCTGGACAGCTACCACACAAACATGCTGTGGACAGCAAACAAATATCAGAGCACCCCTCCCATGTGCTCAACTCAGAGTTTGTGCTTCTGCCATCCAGGAAGCACTACAGACTCCCCCTGTGCAAACTGGTCAGGTACAAAAACGAATTTGTGCCACATGCACTGACCTTTATGAACAAATAAGGAGGACATTGGGGACATGGGGACACAGTAGATTTACTCATTCGGGAACGGGCAATAGTGAAAAGTGATAAGTGAAATATAACTAACTGTGTTAAATAAGAGTTGTGCAATAACATTACATGTCACGCTCAGGGACCTTGAACATTAAGGGGATGTGTAAGGTCTAAATCCTACCCAATATTTTCATCTCCCTAAGTAAACATAATACATAATTAAAACCTATATTCCCTGAAGATTTTCCCAGCAGTTCAGTTAATCATGGCTCTTCAACACCATTACTCCTCAAATCTAATAACAATCACTCCCTTTCCCTCCCATATTTCTGGCACTGAAATATACTGAACAAAAATATAAACGCAACATGCAACAATGAAATCATTCTGCCAGGAAAGTATAAGCTTCTTTGTAGTGAACATGTAATTGAGTATGTTTTTAGGAAAGCCTTTCCATCTATCTACCAGAAGATTGGGGAAGTCTCGTTGTATCACTGATACATTTTGTTCATGTCTTATGATRCATTTGGGCAAACTAATACATTTTCAATACATTAGTTGATTCCTTACTAAGGTAATACATGTTTTAATATTTTTTTAATGCCTGGATTCCGTGAGGACCCTAATTATCATACTTGGACCAGAATGAGGCTCTCCACTAAATTAGATATTTCTTCATTGTCTGATTTTCACAGATATTTACTTTACGTACAAGAAAATGCACTGYGATATGGTGAGATGCATGGCATAGGCCAAACATAACATCAAACATACACATTCATGAAAAAATAAAACAAGAATGACAGTTTAAAGACTCTTACCCCTCCCTTCCACATTGCATAGCTGTGCCTCCATGTCTCTGGTCCACACTCCAGTCCAGTTGGTGGCGGTAATGCACTTTAAAGTTGGTTGCCAACTGTCATAAAAAAATACACAGAATAAGACGAAGAGCTTGAAACGAAACATTATTTCGACCGTATCAACTTCTGTAGCTCAACAAACGCAAAATGACTTTTTTAATGAATTTCTTTACGTTTATTTTCAAGGTAGTAACGTTGCCACTACAATTAATGGAAGTGGTTGGCATATATGGCATCTACAAGCGTGTCTTTCCATTTCTAATTTACAAGATATCTTTCACCTACAACAAGAAAATGAACGACAAAAAGAAGGATCTTTTCAGCAATCTCTCAGAGTTCACCAAAGGCAATGGCCCGCTTCGCATTTTGGAGATTGGTTGCGGAAGCGGGGCTAACTTTGAATTCTACCCGTCTGGTTGCAAGGTGATTTGCACCGACCCCAATCCTAACTTCGAGAAGTATCTACAAAAAAGTCTGGCTGTCAATGATCACCTAACATTTGAAAGATTTGTGGTCGCTTTCGGAGAGGACATGGGGGCAGTGAAAGATGACTCGGTGGACGTTGTCGTCTGCACGCTGGTGTTGTGTTCTGTCAACGACATACGGCGAACATTGCAGGAAGCGCATCGCATATTGAGGCTTGTAAATTGATTTTCATATTTAGAGTGTAAACATTTGAGCGCTTATCCATTCTCAAATAGAAAATATTGGCCATGTTATATATAACCCTTCAGCATAGTTAAATTATGTTTTTCAGAGAAATGTCAGTAACGCGCTGCTGGCATTTTGTCAACAGATTATACACTGAGTATAAAAAACATTAGGAACACCTGCTCTTTCCATGACAGACTGACCATGTGAATCTAGATGAAAGCTATGATCCCTTATTGATGTCACTTGTTAAATCCACTTCAATCAGCGTAGATGAAGGGGAGGAGACAGGTTCAAAGGATTTTTAAGCATTGAGACAATTTAATACATGGATTGTGTATGTGTGCCATTAATGGATTGTGTATGTGTGCCATTAGGCTATAGCTGGGAAGTTGCAACAAGCTATAGCAGGCACCAAACGTATGCAATATAGCTACACTAACTAATTCAATTTAGTTCGATTGAATCATCAGGAACACAAGCTAGTGGGTAATGAATACACCACTGTGCAGGCACTTGAATCACTAAACATAAATGCCCTGCTGCGGCTAGTTTTAGAAGACTGTCATGTTTATAAGTTTCTACTAAATAGTCAGTTACTATCTACATACTGACAATGCATTTTTCTACTAACAGTGGTATGGACTGAAGGTTGGAACAAAATGCTTTTTAACTACTGGTAACTTTTGTTGTTGTCAATGTCCAACAGGGTGGTGCGCTGTACTTTTTGGAGCATGTAGTGGCAGACCCATCTTCTTGGACATACTTCTTCCAGCACGTCTTCCAGCCGATATGGTACTACTTTGGGGATGGATGTGAAGTAGTCAGGGCGACATGGAAACATCTGGAGACTGCTGGGTTCTCTGAGCTCAAACTGAGGCACATCGAGGCACCACTCAACTTCATGATCAAACCACATATTATAGGCTATGCTGTCAAGTAAAGTTTGACTAAAAAATCTAAAAAGCACTTGAACATCTGAGTTATCTCGTTGCAAGTGTGTGGGAATAATGTGATGACGGTTTAAAGAAAAAATAAACCCGCACAGTGCTCTTGTTTGTATCACTTGTTCCTATGCAGGCTTTAATATAATACGTCATAAGCAAGAGTGCGGGTTTCTCTTTTCTTTACAGTAAAGTTTGATAAAAATCTCTGGTCTTAGGCCTATCCCAGCAACTGTTTAAAAGTAATTGTTGACACTTATGTATTCAGTGTAATTTTATAACCCTTATTTTACCAGGTAAGTTGACTCAGAACACGTTCTTATTTAACTTGGGGAATAGCTATGGGGATGAATGATCTAATTGGAAGATGGGTATGATGAGATGGCCATGACGGTCAGATTGGGAATTTAGCCAGGACACTGGGGTTAACATCACTACTCTTACGATAAGTGCCATGGGAGTCAGGACAACTGTTTAACGTCCCATCCAAAAGACCGCACCCTACACCGGGCAATGTCCCTAATCGCTGCCCTGGGATATTTATTTTAGACCAGAGGATAGAGTGCCTCCTACTTGCCCTCCAACACCACTTCCAGCAGCAACTGGTCTCCCATCCAGGGAACAACCAGTCCAACCCTGTTTAGCTTCAGAGGAAAGCCAGCAGCATACCACCAAGTGTTATTTTGAGTACTTTTCTTAAAAAGTGTTATTCAAAAAAGCTACTTAAAATGGCATATACAGGGAGTGTGTATTAATCTGAAGAGATCACCTCTGTGTAACCAAATGGAGCAACAAGCTGTTTTTTCTTTAGGGAGAGTGGAGGCTCAGAATGCTAGGAGAAGAGGACCGCTGTCATCTAGTGGATATAAACTCTAACCAGTAGGCCACCACCTGATCAGATAAACTCTGGGTCTGAGACATGTTCTATAGGGAGAATCTCAATTGGATACTCAAGTCCTCTCTCCTCTCTTCCTTCTCAAAATCCATTGGAGGAGAAAGCCAGATGTCCCGCCACTCAAACCTTCTCCTCCAACAGGTTTAGAGGAGAGCGGAGAAAGGATGTGAGGAGTATGCATTTGAGATTCTCCCATAGTTTAGTCTGGCGTTTCCTCAATTCCTCCTGGCATTACAGTGCTTTCATAAAGTATTCACACCCCTTGACTTTTTCCACATTTTGTTGTGTTAGTCTGAATTTAAAATGGATTAAATTGAGATTTTGTGCCACTGGCCTACACATAATACCCCATAATGTCAAAGTGGAATTGTTTTTTGAAATTTGTTCACATTAATTAAAAATGAAAAGCTGAAATGTCTTGAGTCAATAAGTAGAATATTAAAGCAGACACTGAATATCCCTTTGAGCGTGGTGGAGTTATGAATTACACTTTCATTTAATTTGTCATTTTTCCCAATTGGTAATTAGTATCTCATCACTGCATCTCGCGTACGGACTCGGGAGAGGAAAAGGTCAAGAGCTGAAACACAACCAAACCAAGCCGCACTGCCCACTTAACCTGAAAGCCTGCCACACCATTGTGTCAGAGGAAAACACTGTACACCGTGTCAGCATGCATGCATCCAGCCTGCCGTAGGAGTCACTAGAGCRTAGTGGGACAAGGACATCYCTACCAGCCAAACTCTCCCCTAACCCGGACAGCGTTGGGCCGATTGTGCGCCGCCCCTTGGGTCTCCCGGTCGCGGCCAGCTGCGACAGAGCCTGGACTCAAACCAGGATCTCTAGTGGCACAGCTAGCACTGCGATGCAGTGCATTAGACTACTACGCCACTCAGGAGGCCCATCAATTACACTTTTGATGGTGTATTAATACGCCCAGTCACTACAGCGTCCTTCCTAACTCAGTTGCCAGAGAGGAAGGAAACCACTCAGGGATTTCACCATGAGGCCAACGGTGACTTTAAAACAGTTAGAGTTTTATGGCTGTGATGGAAGACTGAGGATGGATCAACAACATTGTAATTACTCCACAATACTAACCTAAATGACAGATTGAAAAGGAAGCTTGTACAGAATACAAATATTCCAAAACATGCATCCTGTTTGCAATAAGGCACTAAAGTAAAACTGCAGAAAATGTGGCAAAATAAATTAACTTTGTCCTAAATACAAAGCTTCACTTATATTTTCAAGCATGATGGTGRCTGCATCATATTATGGGATCCTTGTCATCGACAAGGACTAGGGAGTTCTTTAAGATGAAAATATACAATAGAATTAAGTACAGGCAAAATGCTTGAGCAGGGCCACAACATTAACGCTTGTCTGCTTGCTCAGGACAAGTGGACAAGCAGACTATAGATTTTAGTTGTCTGAATGGACAATATAAAACATTAGGCTACCCTGATCAGAATTGGATTAAAGTGTCCTCTGGATGTGTTGCTCACTGTCTTCCCAATCTCTGGAGACTGCATTGACAGGCACAAGTGGTCTTTCAATCATGCAGCCGCGAGATGCGTTTGCAAATTTGTTTATAATTATTGCTTGTGGTGATTTTCCCAGTTATAGCAAATTTGGTAACACTTTACTTGACACCCTGTGTCATAACATGTTATAACATCATAACCTTGTCATGTCATAATAGCTAGCATAACCTGTCATAATACTGTCATGACCCATATATTTACACCTGTTGTAATATATATTGWGTCATTTTATGGCTGGTTATGACACCTAAATAAGAGTGTCAACCCACATTTATTCTAATAATTTTTTTCCTTGCCAAGAAGTTTTCTTTCGTTTTGAAAGTTTGTTTCCTATATCCTTTGTTGTAATTAATTATTTACAGTCATGTTTTTTTCATCATATTTTAAATAACTTTATAACACTGTCATGAAGTATTATGACCATCCTGTGTCACTTTACTTGGACTAAGAAAATACACTTTGACACTGTGAAGAAGCATTATGACCATCATAATCATATAAGCCAGATAGGCCTATCACGTACATGCCATTATATCAGTCAAAAAGAGGGTGTCCTGTCCTGCTCCTGAAATCTACTCCTGCATTCAGCCCAGTCATCCGCAACAGAGCATTGGGGTAGGTGCATGTCTGACAACAATGTGTGTGCAATTACAATGATGATAATTTAATATGGTCAGTTAAAAAAATACCTATACAACATAAACATACAGTTGACACGTAGGCTATGGTGCAATGGAATGTTGTGCCTTGTGTGGTAGGTTTTGTGGGTTTTTACATTCTTATGTAGGGGTCATAACCAGCCATAAAATAACTACCATGGTAGGTTTTGTGGGTTTTTACATTCTTATGTAGGGGTCATAACCAGTGATAAAATAACGCAAAATATGCCACAACAGATGTAAATATGTGTCATGACAGTAATATGACCTGTTATGTCAGCTGTCATCAAATCACATTTTATTTGTCACATACGCCGAATACAACAGGTGTAGACCTTACAGTGAAATGCTTACTTACAAGCCCTTAAACGACAATGCAGTTTTAATAAAATACCTAAAAAAAATAATAATATAAAGTAAGAGATAAGAATTACAAATTATTAAAGAGTAGCAGTAAATAACAATATATAAAGGGGGTACCGGTACAGTGTCAATGTCAGTGTGCGGGGGCACCGGTGTCGAGGTAATATGTACATGTAGGTAGAGGTATTAAAGTGACTATGCATAGGTAATAACCAAAAGTAGCAGCAGCGTTCTGGGGGGGCAGTACAAATAGTCTGGGTAGCCATTTGATTAGCTGTTCAGGAGTCTTATGGCTTGGGGGTAGAAGCTATTTAGGAGCCTCTTGGACCTAGACGTGGCGCTCCGGTACCGCTTGCCATGCGGTAGCAGAGAGAGCAGTCAATCACTAGGGTGGCTGTAGTCTTTGACAATTTTTAGGGCCTTCCTCTGACACCGCCTGGTAAAGAGGTCCTGGATGGCAGGAAGCTTGRCCCCGGTGATGTACTGGGCCGTACGCACTACCCTCTGTAGTGCCTTGCGGTCGGAGGCCAAGCAGTTGCCATACCAGGCAGTGATGCAACCGGTCAGGATACTCTCGATGGTGCAGCTGTAAAACCTTTTGAGGATCTGAGGACCCATGCAAAATCTTTTTACTCTCCTGAGGGGGAATAGGTTTTGTCGTGCCCTCTTCACGACTGTCTTGGTGTGCTTGGACCATGTTAGTTTTGGTGATGTGGACACCAAGGAACTTGAAGCTCTCAACCTGCTCCACTACAGCCCCGTCGATGAGAATGGCAATCTATGACATGTTATAACTTATGATGCTGGGTGTCAAGTAAAGTGTTGCTGCAAATTTTGTGTCAGCAATGAAAATCCTGGAAAAGTCATGGTGTATGCATCACCTGCGTGTGTTCCAGTGGGCCATTGCCAGAGGGGAAGAGAGAGAGACATTTACGCAGCAGGTAAAATAATGGTATAGCCTACAACAGACTAACTAGATTGCCAATTCAAAACATATTGTATAGTTTGGCTGATTATCTCGCTAGTTAAACATTTAGCTATTAGCATGCATTAATGTCATTGCCATGTCCCATGTCCTAAAATAACTTTCAAACGGCACTGTTGTATAACTGCAAATGGCCAACACGCAGTTGATATGGGTGCGTAGTTGATGAAACCAATGCTGCATACTACGGTTGTAAAAACTGTCTCTCAAGGGCTCAAAATTGGCTAGGATTCTSCTCTTCAATACTAGCCATGTAATTCTGACAAAGTGAAAAAAAATGTGTGCTGTCAAGATCTCCCCTAAACACTGAATATTTTAACCTTACATATAGATAAACKTCTTAGTTACCTTGCCCACCTTAGCCATTTGATCCCGGGTTCATTCAATGATGGAATTATGTTATAAAGACATAAGTATTTGGTTGTAATTGTAATGTTGCAGAGTGGCCATATTGGGTGTGAAGTCTTTTTTTCTCCAGTCCTGCTCAAACACACCACATTGWAGTAAAAATCAGCTACTCAACAGGACCTTGATAAGCTGGATCTGGTGTGTTTGAGCATGGTTATATAAAAAGCCTACACACCCAGTAGCTCTCCAGATGGAGGGTTGACGGACCTCATGTGTTTTATACATTAGCCCATTAATGCAGTATTTTACTTTGTGGAGGGTTAAATGCCTTGCTCAAGTTTACAACGGATCAGAGAATAGAGGCCTTACATTGTCAATACCAGTGATAATAATRGTTATTTTGTGAAATGATTCCTTGCATCATACAACACAACTTTTAGTCACCTTTTTAATGTTACAGACCATTTTTTTTTTGGACATGTGACTTAAAAAGTAAAAAGTCAGTCCCTTGTCAAAATCCTATAGGATTTGTGTTTTTTTCCAATAGAATCCTATAAGATTCTCACAATCCTATAGAGGTGACTGCGAGAATCCTATAAGATCTAATATGATTAATTTTTTATTTCCAATAGGAAAAAAGTAACCAATAGGATTCTGATAGAGGTGACACAAAGTCCTATAGGATTTTGTCACCTGTATCAGAATCTTATTGACTACTTTTTCACTATTTGGAATCCAAAGTAATCGTATTAGACCCTATAGGATTCTCAAAATCCTATATGATTTTGTATCACCTCTATCTGAATCCGATTTGACTATTTTTTCCAATTGGAAATCAAAAGTAATCTGATTGGTTCCTATAGGTTTTTGATAAATCTTGTAGGATTGTGTCACCACAGTCAGAATCCTATCAGAACTTTCTTCTTAATTGAACYCCAAAAGTATAGTTTGTTGTCATAAGTTCCAGTACAATACAACAACATTTAATTACATTTTTGTTAATTGGAGACAACCGTTCTATATTAATTTTTGTTTTATTCATCTTTAAGAAAGCCTGTCCCTTTAAGAGTGACTGATGATGTCATAGCTAGGCTTGCAGTGTTAATTAACTACCAAGTTCAGCTAACATTATTATTCTAACTGTTTTATCCTTCACTGTTTGTGAAGCAAGAACTATGAGTACATTATTTGTTTCGTAATGTTTCCCAACAAAGTTGTCAATGTTTTAGTCATATTTTGTTATTKTGCAGTATTTTCTGCACTTGTTTTTATGCTAGCAGAGAAACTACTGCTAGCCACATTTAGCCTATCAGCTGCCTAGCTAGCTAACGTAAACTCACTCACTTTTGTACATCGCCTTGGTCCRTACAATTGACCTTATTTTAGCGCCCCAAAAACGTAATACTTCCAGATCAACTGTAATGTCAATACCATTGTAAAGCACACTTTCTACCCTTTCCAACAAAATAAATGACATGACCTAAACGCTGCYCGTTTCTGCATAATTCAAGAAGGCAATGAGCACCGTCGGGTCTTTTTAAAAATGGCGGGTGGGGAAGCGAAACTAATGCCTGATAGTGAGGAGAGATGTTGTGTGGGAAAATACCTTTTTTCTTCTCGATCTCTCCAACTTATCACCTTATCGCCTCTAAAATGTAAATAAAACACTATAAAGAGTTTATATAATGTGTCATTGCATACCTATTTGAAGGTTTGTGTCGAATTTGAATCGGGTTTTTAGGGCGGTGCTAAAGTGATCTTTGTCATTTTTCTTGTTTTTAAACGATGAGAGAAGTGCTTCACCTGGTGGAGAGAGATTGTAATACAGAAATAGTTGCTGTATGCGTGCTGTACGTTACGGCATGACCCGTCACGATGTAACGGAGGGTCAGTTTTTTTCAACTTTTCTCCACTACTATAGATCCATTACCATGTCAATCAATGCTTGAATAGAAACGTTGTTCACACCCCAGATTTTGAAGTCAACACAGTCGCTACAGTCCCATTAGTTTTCTTTGTAGCCTCGTTTGAATGTTGCGGTTGCGCACATTTGTACGGAATGGGGTGAGTTTACGTTAGCTAAGTTGTTGCCATTTGTATCTTGTTTTTGAGTCACTGTTTGTTTGTTTATTACTAAATACACTACAGTACCAAAAGTATGTGGACACATGCTCGTCGAACATCTCATTCCAAAATCGTGGATATTAATATGGAGTTGGACCCCCCTTTGCTACTATAACAGCCTGTCCACTCTTCTGGGAAGGCTTTCCACTAGATGTTGGAACATTGCTGCGGGGACTTGCTTCCATTCAGCCTCAAGAGCATTAGTGAGGTCAGGCACTGATGTTGGGTGATTAGCTTGCAGTCAGCGTACCAATTCATCCCAAAAGTGTTCGATGGTGTTGAGGTCATTGGTCTGTGCAGGCCAATCAAGTTCTTCCACACCGATCGACAAACCATTTCAGTATGGACGTCACTTTGTGCACTGGGGCATTGTCATGCTGAAATGGGAAAGGGCCTCCCCAAACTGTTGCCACATATTTCTGTAAATACAGAAATATGCTATTTACATAAGTATTCACACCCCTTGGCAGCTATTGCAGCTGTGAGTCTTTCTGGGTAAGTCTCTAAGAGCTTTGCACACCTGGATTGAATGATATTTGCCCATTATTCTTTTCAAAATTCTTCAAGCTCTGTCAAATTGGTTGATGATCATTGCTAGACAACCATTTTCAAATCTTGCCATAGATTTTCAAGACGATTTAAGTCAAAACTGTAACTCGGCCACTCAGGAACTGTCTTCTTGGTAAGCAACTCCAGTGTAGATTTGGCCATGTGCTTTAGGTTATTGTCCTGCTGAAAGRTGAATTCATCTCCCTGTGTCTGGTGGAAAACAGACTGAACCATGTTTTCCTCTAGGATTTTGCCTGTGATTAGCTCCATTACGTTTCTTTTTTATCCTGAAAAACTCCCCAGTCCTTAACGATTACAAGCATACTCATAACATGATCCAGCCACCACTCAGTAATGTGTTSTATTGGATTTGCCCCAAACATAACACTTTGAATTCAGGAAAAGTTAACTGCTTTCACACATTKTTTTGCAGTATTACTTTACTGCCTTGTTGCAAACAGGATGCAAGTTTTGGAATATTTTTATTCTGTTCAGGCTTCCTTTTCACTCTGTCAATTAGGTTAGTATTGTGGAGTAACTGCAATGTTGTTGATCCATCCTCAGTTTTCTCCTAYCACAGCTATTAAACTCTGTAACAGGTTTAAAATCACCATTGGCCTCATGGTGAAAACCGTGAGCGGTTTCCTTTCTCTCCAACAGCTGAGTTAGGATGAACGCCTGTATCTTTGTGTTACTGGGTGTATTGATACTCCATCCAAAGTGTAATTAATAATTCACCATGCTCAAAGGGATATTCAATGTCTGCTTTTTATTTTATTTTTATCCATCTACCAATAGGTAGGACGTCATTGTAAATAAGTATTTGTTCTTAACTGACTTGCTTTGTTAAATGAAATAAAATAAATGGGTGCCCTTAGTGAGGCACTGGAAAACCTCCCTGTTCTTTGTGATTGAATCTGTGTTTGAAATTCACTGCTTACAGATAAATATATGTGTGGGGTACAGAGATGAGGTAGTCATGTTAAACGCTATTATTGCATACAAAGTGAGTCCATGCAACTTGTGACTTTTTAAACACATTTTTAATTCTGAAATGATTTAGGCTTGCCATAACAAAAGGGGTTGAATACTTATTGACTCAAGGCATTTCAGATTTGAATTTGTTATTGATTTGAACGAATAAAAAAAAATATATATATATATATTAATGCACTTTGACGTTATGGGGTATTGTGTGTCGGCCAGTGACACAAAATCTCAATTTAATCCATTTTAAATTCAAGCTGTAACGCAACTAAATGTGGAAAAAGTCAAGGTGTGTGAATACTTTATGAAGGCACTGGTTAGAAGAGAATTTGCTAAAGACAGTCATCTACATACATTCTAGAATGTCKGATGGAAGTTTTGTGAGGCTGCCGAAACGGGGAAGGAAACAAATCAGGTGTTTTGTAATTGAATCACGACCCGCCATAGGATATCAACAGTGACAAGAGCTGGCTGTTATTWGAGTGATACTTTGACTCTCAAATCCATGTATTGGTGTGAGACCGCAACTTTTTTTTACAGAGAGCACCCTGAATTTTCATTGCCATTTGAGTTTAAAGATTATTGTAGAATTCTAAGTCCTAAGACTGCCAGGGTGTATGTCAAAATCAACAGTAAAAAAACAATTATATTGATCTGTTTTAATAAATTTTGTGTCATTGTGATTACTATAAATGTTTACCTCATATTAGTGATGTTAGTATAAACAGGATGTGTAATTACACTCAGTTTGATGTGGTCAAAACGTGAGGTTCTGTAATGTAGTAATAAATACTGTCCACGTACAGGAAATYAGTGCAAATATAAAATAATCTAATATGTAGCTTTATTGGACAATTTCACAGATTTATATGGCACAGAAACTGTACATTTTATGTTAAACTGCAATCAAGATTAAAGAACAGTAAACTCAGAATACGTGGACAACTACAAATACCTAGGTGTCTAGTTAGACTGTAAACTCTCCTTCCAGACTCACATTAAGCATCTCCAATCCAAAATTAAATCTAGAATCGGCTTCCTATATCGCAACAAAGCATCCTTCACTCATGCTGCCAAACATACCCTCGTAAAACTGACCATCCTACCGATCCTCGACTTCGGTGATGTCATCTATAAAATAGCCTCCAACACTCTACTCAACAAACAGGATGCAGTCTATCACAGTGCCATCTGCTTTGTCACCAAAGCCCCATACACTACCCACCATTGCGACCTGTACGCTCTCGTTGGTTGGCCCTCGCTTCATACCCGTAGCCAAACCCACTGGCTACAGGTTATCTACAAGTCTCTGCTAGGTAAAGCCCCACCTTATCTCAGCTCACTGGTCACCATAGCAGCACCCCCTCGTAGCACGCGCTCCAGCAGGTATATCTCACTGGTCACCCCCAAAGCCAATTCCTCCTTTGGTCGTCTTTCCTTCCAGTTCTCTGCTGCCAATGACTGGAACGAACTGCAAAAATCTCTGAAGCTGGAAACACTTATCTCCCTCACTAGCTTTAAGCACCAGCTGTCAGAGCAGCTCACAGATTACTGCACCTGTACATAGCCTATCTAATTTAGCCCAAACAACTACCTCTTCCCCTACTGTATTTATTTATTTAGCTCCTTTGCACCCCATTATTTCTATTTCTACTTTGCACATTCTTCCACTGCAAATCTACCATTCCAGTGTTTTACTTGCTATATTGTATTTACCTCGCCATCATGGCCTTTTTTTGCCTTTACCTCCCTTCTCACCTCATTTGCTCACATTGTATATAGACTTACTTTTCTACTGTATTATTGACTGTATGTTTTGTTTATTCCATGTGTAACTCTGTGTTGTTGTATGTGTCGAATTGCTATGCTTTATCTTGGCCAGGTCGCAGTTGCAAATGAGAACTTGTTCTCAACTAGCCTACCTGGTTAAATAAAGGTGAAATAAAAACGAAATAAAACAAATATTTAAAAAACTGAGGAACAGTCTTTCTCCCATGTCTCTCCMGMGCACAATCTCCATATTTTTGCCTACTCACACAAGTGATAATTCCCTGAGGTTCTCAAGCTCTTCGACACACCACCAGAACCAATCCTATAGGACTCTTATGGGATTCTATCCTATAGGATTTAATCCTATTGGATTCCAATACAAGAATCCAATAGAAAACCCTATCAGATTTTGGAACCAGTCCTATAGGATAGGTCCTATAAGATTGATTCTATCCTATAGGATAAAATCCTTCAGGGTTAGGTTCCAAAATCTGATCGAATTTTCTATTGGATTGTAATATTGTTTTTTATTGGAATACTACAGGATTTTTTTTACTAGGGGTCCAACTTGACAAGTGGCTAAAAAAGTTAATGTCAAGCCCTGTAGAAAAAAACCTGGTTCAGTYTGCTTTCCAACAGACACTGGGAGGCCTTCACCTTTCAACAGGACAATAACCTAAAACACAAGGCCATATACACACTGGAATTGCTTAACAAGACAACATTGAATGTTCCTGGGTGGCCTAGTTACAGTTTTGACTTAAATCGGCTTGAAAATCTATGGCAAGACTTGAAAATGGCTGTCTAGCAATGATCAACAATCAACTTGACAGAGCTTGAAGAATTTTGAAAAGAATAATGTGCAGATATTGTACAATCCAGGTTTGTAAAGCTYTTAGAGACTTACCTAGAAAAATTCACAGGAGTAATCGCTGCCAAAGGTAATTCTAACATGGTAGAATCTATAAATTAGATATTTAAGAATTTCAATAAATTAGCAACAATTTATGAAGAATAAATGTAACTTTGTCATTATGGGGTATTGTGTGAGAGAAATATTTAGCACTTTTTTAAATTCTGTCTGTAACACAACAAAATGTGGAAATACATTTTTTAACTTTTAACCAAAATATCACAGCCCCTTTAAGTGGTCAGATGAAGCAAATGCTAAGCTACAGGACTGTTTTGCTAGCACAGACTGGAATATGTTCCAGGATTCTTCCAATGCCATTGAGGAGTACACCACATCAGTCACTGGCTTCATCAACAAGTGCATCGATGACGTCGTCACCACAGTGACTGTGTACATACCCCAACCAGAAGCCATGGATTACAGGCAACATCCTCACTGAGCTAAAGAGTAGAGCTGCCGCTTTCAAGGAGCGGGACTCTAACCCGGAAGCTTATAAGAAATCCCGCTATGCCCTCCGACAAACTATCAAACAGGCAAAGCGTCAATACAGGACTAAGATCGAATCGTACTACACCGGCTCCGACGCTCGTCGGATGTGTCAGGGCTTGCAAACTATTACAGACTACAAAGGGAAGCACAGTTGAGAGTTGCCCAGTGACACGAGCCTACCAGACAAGCTAAATTACTTCTATGCTCCCTTCGAGGCAAGTAACACTGAAACATGAATGAGAGCATCAGCTGTTCCGGATGACTGTGATCACGCTATCCGCAGCCGATGTAAGACCTTAAAACAGGTCAACATTCACAAGGCCGCAGGGCAAGACGGATTACCAGGATGTGTACTCCGAGCATGCGCTGACCAACTGGCAAGTGTCTTCACTGACATTTTCAACCTCTCCTTGTCTGAGTCTGTAATACCAACATGTTTCAAGCAGACCACCATAGTCCCTGTGCCCAAGAACACGAAGGTAACCTGCCTAAAATGACTACCGACCCATAGCACTTACGTCTGTAGCCATGAAGTGCTTTGAAAGGCAGGTCACATCAGCACCATTATCCCTAGACCCACTCCAATTTGCATACCGCCCCAACAGATCCTCAGATGATGCAATCTCTATTGCATTCCACACTGCCCTTTCCCACCTGGACAAAAGGAACACCTATGTGAGAATGCTATTCATTGATTACAGCTCAGCGTTCAACACCATAGTGCCCTCAAAGCTCATCACTAAGCTAAGGACCCTGGGACTATACACCTCCCTCTGCAACTGGATCCTGGACTTCCTGATGGGCCGCCCCCCAGGTGGTAAGGGTAGGTAACAACACATCCGCTACGCTGATCCTCAACACGGAGTCCCCTCCTGTACTCCCTGTTCAGTCATGACTGCACGGCCAGGCACAACTCCAACACCATCATTAAGTTTGCCGATGACAGAACAGTAGTAGTATCACCGACAATGACAAGACAGCCTATAGGGAGGAGGTCAGAGACCTGGCCGTGTTGTGCCAGGACAACAACCATTCCCTCAACATGATCAAGACAAAGGAGATGATTGTGGACTATAGGAAAAGGAGGACCGTGCACGCCCCCATTCTCATCGACAGGGCTGAAGTGGAGCAGGTTGAGAGATTCAAGTTCCTTGGTGTCCACATCACCAACTAACTATCATGGTCCAAACACACCAAGACAGTCGTGAAGAGGGCATCTTTTGCCCCTCAGGAAACTTTTAAATGATTTGGCATGGGTCCCCAGATCCTTAAAAAGTTCTACAGCTGCACCATCGAGATTATCCTGACCGGTTGCATCACGCCCTGGTATGGCAACTGCTCGGCATCTGACCATAAGGCGCTACAGAGGGTAGTGTGTACGGCCCAGTACATCACTGGGACCAAGCTTCCTGCCATCCAGAACCTATATACTAGGCAGTGTCAGAGGAAAGCCCCAAAAATGGTCAAACACTCCAGTCAGCCAAGTCATCTACTGTTCTCTCTGCTACCGCACGGCAAGCGGTACCGGAGCACCAAGTCTAGGACGAAAAGGCTCCTTAACAGCTTCTACCCCCAAGCCATAAGACTGCTGAACAATTAATCAAATGGCCACCGGACAACTTACATTGACACCCCCCCATTTGTTTTTTACAATGCTAATACTCGCTGTTTATTACCTATGCATAGTCACTTCACCCCTACCTACATGTACAAATTACCTCAACTAACCTCACATCGACTCGGTACCGGTACCCCCTGTACATATTCTTATTCATATTCATCCCTTTACATTTGTGTGTATAAGGTAGTTGTGAATTTGTTAGGTTACTTGTTAGATAGTACTGCATTGTCAGAACTAGAAGCACAAGCATTTCGCTACACTCGCATTCACATCTGCTAACCATGTGTATGTGACCAATAAAATTTGCATAGTCACTTTCACTTAGCTATGCATTGTCACTTTACCCCTACCTACATGATCAAATTACCTCGACTAACCTGTACCACCGCACATGGACTCGGTACTGGTACCGTATATAGCCTTGTTATTGAATTACTTTAAAAAAAATTACTTTAGTTTATTTGGTAAATATTTTCATAACTCTTTCTTGAACTGCATTGTTGTTTAAGGGCTTGTAAGTWAAGCAGTTCACGATAAGGTTGTATTCGGCACGTGACAAAGTTTGATTTGAAATTGACTGGATATATTCACTGCAGTGTTAATTCATAAACTCAATGTTAGGCTTATCGGCTAATATGCATAGCCTACGCTTATAATTTAGGCTATAGGCTACATCTCTAGTCTGTCTTCCCAACGGGCACAGGTCGGTTGTCAAGACAATGACATATTATCCTGATGTCGTATGATGGTCAGATTTTGAAAGTTTTGAAATCTTTTAGGAGATGTCTAAAACGTTCATATGCAACTAGAATCTGACCTGAATAAGACGTCTTGTTGCTGACGTCCTCAAATTATATCAAACCAAAATATAACCTCTCAATATTACTGATGCTGTGCACATGCATCTCACAGCAACAATGTTCACGGCAAATCAATCCATATGTATTACCTTAAACCACAATATCCAGCTACTATGACAATGGTGAGATAATCTACAAATATGAAATTGCCTTCTTAAAATTATCCTAAGGTTCATTCAACTATTAAACATATATTTTGTACCACCATAAAAAAAAAAAATCACATCAGTAAAGAAATACAATTTCTAGGTAAAATAACATGTATTTATTGAATGGGAGGAGATATCATTACAAAATGAACACAACCGAACAACTAGTTTTCATCGCCGTCTGTCCGGTGCATACTTTAGCACCAGTCCAAGGTCCCTCTACAATTGCACCTCCAGATGGGTCGGGTCTCCTTGCCGTCCGCCAGAGGTATTCAGCCATGTTGGTTCTGACCTGTCTATTAGAGAATATGGCAAGCTCAACCATGTGCACACACAAAATGTGACCTTTCCTATTGTTCAGAACATGCTATACTCACAAGTCCATCACTGTGCAGGATGTTAATCTGCATGGTGTTGAGTCTCTGCCACTTTGTCCGTAGTTTACAGTTTAAGACGTACTCAATATTCACATCTATAGTTAGGCTGCAAGTCAAGAAATGACTTTCTGGCTTCGAGGATGGTTGAGCAGACATTCTTCCTCCCAACTCAGTACATTGGTAATGGGAGCAGCATTGGTAGCAGCATCGGGCCATGTCGCCTTTTTTTATCTGGGGGAGAATAAAAATGGATCAAGGTGGATGAACATTTGAGATAGCACTTTTATTTCAATATGCACCTGCAGTAATCACATCTGCNCTCCTTAACAGCTTCTACCCCCAAGCCATAAGACTGCTGAACAATTAATCAAATGGCCACCGGACAACTTACATTGACACCCCCCCATTTGTTTTTTACAATGCTAATACTCGCTGTTTATTACCTATGCATAGTCACTTCACCCCTACCTACATGTACAAATTACCTCAACTAACCTCACATCGACTCGGTACCGGTACCCCCTGTACATATTCTTATTCATATTCATCCCTTTACATTTGTGTGTATAAGGTAGTTGTGAATTTGTTAGGTTACTTGTTAGATAGTACTGCATTGTCAGAACTAGAAGCACAAGCATTTCGCTACACTCGCATTCACATCTGCTAACCATGTGTATGTGACCAATAAAATTTGCATAGTCACTTTCACTTAGCTATGCATTGTCACTTTACCCCTACCTACATGATCAAATTACCTCGACTAACCTGTACCACCGCACATGGACTCGGTACTGGTACCGTATATAGCCTTGTTATTGAATTACTTTAAAAAAAATTACTTTAGTTTATTTGGTAAATATTTTCATAACTCTTTCTTGAACTGCATTGTTGTTTAAGGGCTTGTAAGTWAAGCAGTTCACGATAAGGTTGTATTCGGCACGTGACAAAGTTTGATTTGAAATTGACTGGATATATTCACTGCAGTGTTAATTCATAAACTCAATGTTAGGCTTATCGGCTAATATGCATAGCCTACGCTTATAATTTAGGCTATAGGCTACATCTCTAGTCTGTCTTCCCAACGGGCACAGGTCGGTTGTCAAGACAATGACATATTATCCTGATGTCGTATGATGGTCAGATTTTGAAAGTTTTGAAATCTTTTAGGAGATGTCTAAAACGTTCATATGCAACTAGAATCTGACCTGAATAAGACGTCTTGTTGCTGACGTCCTCAAATTATATCAAACCAAAATATAACCTCTCAATATTACTGATGCTGTGCACATGCATCTCACAGCAACAATGTTCACGGCAAATCAATCCATATGTATTACCTTAAACCACAATATCCAGCTACTATGACAATGGTGAGATAATCTACAAATATGAAATTGCCTTCTTAAAATTATCCTAAGGTTCATTCAACTATTAAACATATATTTTGTACCACCATAAAAAAAAAAAATCACATCAGTAAAGAAATACAATTTCTAGGTAAAATAACATGTATTTATTGAATGGGAGGAGATATCATTACAAAATGAACACAACCGAACAACTAGTTTTCATCGCCGTCTGTCCGGTGCATACTTTAGCACCAGTCCAAGGTCCCTCTACAATTGCACCTCCAGATGGGTCGGGTCTCCTTGCCGTCCGCCAGAGGTATTCAGCCATGTTGGTTCTGACCTGTCTATTAGAGAATATGGCAAGCTCAACCATGTGCACACACAAAATGTGACCTTTCCTATTGTTCAGAACATGCTATACTCACAAGTCCATCACTGTGCAGGATGTTAATCTGCATGGTGTTGAGTCTCTGCCACTTTGTCCGTAGTTTACAGTTTAAGACGTACTCAATATTCACATCTATAGTTAGGCTGCAAGTCAAGAAATGACTTTCTGGCTTCGAGGATGGTTGAGCAGACATTCTTCCTCCCAACTCAGTACATTGGTAATGGGAGCAGCATTGGTAGCAGCATCGGGCCATGTCGCCTTTTTTTATCTGGGGGAGAATAAAAATGGATCAAGGTGGATGAACATTTGAGATAGCACTTTTATTTCAATATGCACCTGCAGTAATCACATCTGCSTCCAGCTCTGACAGCAGGTTCTCGGCATGAATATCCTTGCGAGCCAGACAGTATCTTCTCGGGGGAAAACTGTTTTCGGTCAGCTTTGTTGAACATTCAAARTTGAGTGAATCAAAATCTGGAGAACAGGTAGACGCAAACAAATCTATGAATTTGTTTATCATTTAGATTAGAAGGGTAGATTGAAAGGTAGCACTTTCAATGGCAAAATCTAAGCTGGAATGCAAATTATTTTGTACATCAATGAAACTGGTACAAGAATATAAGTTATAATTAAATCATACATTGAATTCTGACCCACCATGCCTGGAATATTCAGCAACTGTGATTGGAATTTACCCCATAGTCTTGGACCCGTTTTCACGTATCCACTAAGCCCTCTGGATAGCGGTCTTCTTTATGAGACACATCTGACTCTTATGGGCAAAAGGTATTTCATGCCATGTAACATTTTACTTGGGAAATCCCTCTTTCCCTAAATATAGTAAGTTGTGTCTTTCCCTAAATATAGTGACTTGTGCATATCAACAAAATTGCAGCTGATGTGTGAAAAACTGTAGACCATCTGTGGCCTAATATCATTACGCGTCTATTTGAATCAATTAAACCGCTCAGTAACAACAAATAACACTCAAAAAGTATTACTCCTTCAAGGGCTCCATTTCGGTGGAAATAGCAGAACTCATGCATGATAAATAATGCAGCGAGTTTTTAAATGAAAATGTAATACTTTCACCCTCTGAATCCTGAGGCAAGGGAACTGTTCCAGTAATGAAGATGTAAGTTGTGTCTGTCTCAGAYGTTGGGCTGAAAGAGGGATAAACAGAAAATACAACATTAATCAAAAGGTACAATGTTTACAAAAGAATCACAGTCAAATTTCCTGTCATAAGGACCATAATGATGTAACTAGTATAGAACAWGTTTCTCCAAACCTCTCGAGCTGTGGAATCAACATTCGGACCATGGACTGTGTCTGTTGGATTGAGATGCTTGGGGGGGGGGGGGCAGGTATCCTAGCAGTTAAGAGCGTTGGGCCTGTAACTGAAAGTCGCGTTCTAATACACGAGACTAGGTGAAAAATCTGTTGACGTGATCTTGAGCAAGGCACTTATCCCTAATCGTGCCTGTAAGTCACTCTGGATAAGAATGTTTGCTAAATTACTAAAATGTAATGTCGTTGTCCCGTTGGAAGGTGAACCTTCGCCCCAGTCAGATGTCCTGAGCACTCTGGAGCAGGTTGTCATCAAGGATCTCTGTACTTTAATCAGTTGAGGGAAAGATGAACGGAGCAGTCTCCCAGTCCCTGCCGGTGAAAAACATCCCCACAGCATGATGCTGCCACCACCATGCTTCACCGTAGGGATGGTGCCAGGTTTTCTCCAGACATGACGCTTGGCATTCAGACCAGAGTTCAATCTTGTTTCTCATAGCCTGCTAAAGACTCAGACCGTCATGTGCCTTTTACTGAGGAGTGGCTTCCATCTGGCAACTCTACCATAAAGGCCTGATTGGTGGAGTGCTGCAGAGATGGTTGTCCTTCTGGATGGTTCTCCTATCTTAAGAGGAACTCTGGAGSTCTGTCAGAGGGACCATCAGGTTCTTGGTCACCTCCCTGACCAAGGACCTTCTCCCCCGATTGCTCTGTTTTACCTTGCGGCCAGCTCTAGGAAGAGTCTTGTGGTTCCCAACTTTTTCAATTTAAGAATGATAGAGGCCACTGTGTTCTTGGAGACCTTAAATGCTGCAGTAATTATTTGGTACCCTTCCCCAGATCTGTGCCTCGACACAATCCTGTCTCGGAGCTCAACGGACAATTCCTTCGACATCATGGCTTGGTTTTTGCTCTGACRTGCACCGTCAACTGTGTGACCTTATATAGACAGGTGTGTTCCTTTCCAAATCATGTCCAATCAATTGAATTTACCACAGGTGGACTCCAATCAAGTTATAGAAACATCAAGGATGATCAATGGAAACAGGATGCACCTAAACTCATTTAAGTCTCATAGCAAAGGGTCTGAATACTTATGTAAATAAGGTATCTGTTTATGTAATACATTTGCAAAAACTTCTAAAAACATGTTTTCGCTTTGTCATTATGGGGTAGTGTGTGAAGATTGCTGAGGAAAAATATTTTATTTAAACCATTTTAGAATAAGGCTGAAACAAAATGTGAAAAAAGTCAGGGGGTCTGAATACTTTCCCGAAGGCACTGTATGTGCGCTTCTGAGGCTGTGCTGAGTGCGCTCCCTCCCAGTCCCCGGGTATGCATCTCAAAAAGCTACCATAGTTTTTTTTAGGGAGAAGAAATGGCCTGAAATTTAAATTTAAGCTCTGGATATCAGCTACCCAACTTTATGCAGGAAATGCAGAAGTATTTCCTTTTTCGCAATGATCAGCTTGTCAAATTGAGGGATACAAACTTCAAAGCACTGATCATGCCAATGGGGTGAAACCCCTGGACAAGTTGTGATTGTCCATTTTACTTTGAACTGTCCTGTTTTTAGGATATGTTGTTTGTTGACATGACAGTGCATTTGTTTGGGGGGGGGGGGGGGGGGGGGCACCATATAGGTCAGGGTATTTGATCTGAGAAACCTGCATGATGTAAAAAGTGTTCCCTAGCCAACTAAACGCAACTCCTCGATTTACTATCGTAAATGTACTATTTGTCGTAAATTGTGGTGTTGAGTTCTGTTGGCTACATTTCCCCCTATACATGCATTGACTGAAGGTCAATGTCTCTCCTCTAGAAGTGTCTATGTCTCTCCTCTAAAGTCTCTCCTCTAGAAATAAAATACACTASATTTAGTTGCCATCTGAAATGTCAAACCAAGCACAAGCATGTTACAAAATTAGCTAGCTAGCCTGCCTTGTACTTCATAGTACAAAATAACCATGTCCATTGGCTAGCAGCATGGCTATTGGCTACACGAGGCATAGGCTAACTATAAAGTTACTGCAGTGTAATATGGGGCTAAACTTAAATACAACACATCTCAATACATTGTACATCAATCCATACAAAACACCTTATTTACAAAAGGTGTTTAAAAAAATGTTTGCCTTGGAAAGTAGTGACAACCGCTTTCAGAACCTGGCCTAGACAATGACTCCGTGCTCTTGATCTACAAACATTGCTAGGTGGGAAACTGCATCAATGACCATTAGAGGTCCTCGTATACCAATGAAAACCTCAAATACTTGTCACTAAATGGGAGAGACTGGACCAGTGGTGTAAAGTACWTTTACTTAAGTTGTTTTTTGGGGTATCTGTACTTTATTTAGGACAAGTTTTACTTCACTACATTCCGAAAGAAAATAATGTAATTTTTACTCCATTTTCCCAAACACCCAAAAGTACTATTTACATTTTTAATGCTTAGCAGGACAGGAAAATGGTCCAATTCACATACCTATCAAGAGAACATCCATTATCATCCCTACTGCCTCTGATCTGGTGGACTCACTAAACACAAATGCTTYGTTTGTAAATGTTTTGAGTTTTGGAGTGTGCCCGTGCATATCCATAAAAAATTGTGCCGTCTGATTTGCTTAATATAAGGAATTTGAAATGATTTATACATTAGTATATTTTAGCAATTAAATGTACTTTTGATACTTAAGTATATGTAAAACCAAATACTTTTACTCAAGTAGTATTTTACTTGAGTAATTTTCTATTAAAAAAGRCATCTTTAATTTTTSTGAAGTATGACAACTGGGTATTTTTTTCCACCACTGAACAGCCCAAATGAATGTTGAGCCCCCAAAAATGTATAATACGTAACAGAAAAATCCCCAGTAAGCAATGTATGTAAAGACTGGAAAAATATTTATTTCAATTTACTTACAGAATGAGTGACAATGCTTTCCCTCTTTTTGTTTGATTCGCTCATTCCCCCTCTCCAGAAATAGAAAATAAATATTACCCTGCCATTGTGTGTTCTCCCTGATAGATTGTCTTAGTAACAGCAAAGTCCGCCTTACACAATGTTATCTTATCTAATACCCCTTACATCCCTCTTGACAAGGATAAGGAATGGTACTTGTAACATTTCCTCATGGGGGAAAGAATGGGGGTGGTGGTGGAAATAGCTGGTTCACATAAAAAAATACATGAAATCACGTCATAGAAGTCATCATACAATCAATACAGCCGCAAATTGATAGATGTTAAAAACAGCAAATTGAACCTACTGCTACACAAGGAAAATAAGGAGTTGATTCTGGAAAAGGGGGACACAATTGGAAATTGAATGTCAATGATAAAGCTCACAATTCACGCCTCCCGTGTGCTTACAAAATATACACAAATTTAAGCGTTAGTAATCCATTCGTTAGCTCAATAAAAAGACAATGAAAAACAGTCAACCTCTCACACCCTTTCATTGTCTTCTAAAAATGGGACAGTTCCCATGGCCACCACTCATGACATGTTAAAACAAGAGTATAAAACACAAACTGAGGAGGAGGAGGATTTCAGGTTTGAAATGAAATGTGTTCCCGGTTAACCCCGCGTTGTTCATGTGGCAGAGCTGAGCCGCTCACTGCCGTTAAATGTCCTGTTCGCTGGCTGGCTTCTCTTCCTCCTGGTTATCCTGTTTTGACACAGTACAGGTCCTTTAACGTCTTGAGTTCCTCAATGAGAGTCTTGTTCTGGTTCTCCAGCACCGCCACACGATTCTCCAGACATTTGACGTATTGCTTCTTTTTCCTGCGACACTCACGGGCAGCTTCCCTGTCAGGGAGAAACACAGAAAACTGCTTTAGAGGATTACATTTAAAGAGCGACTGAACTCATCGATTCTCCATGTGTTTTTCTGTTGCTCATTAAAGGAAAACAAGATTTCAATCTTAGTGGTGTGGTTCGATGTGGGTGTCTTATGTTGACTATATCATATCCTTGCARTAATGTTGATTGGGATGGTGACCGACTAGGAACAAAACAGGCCACCACACCACATGGCTTAGCAACCACGTGACGCAGCAGCATGGCAACATGTACGTGATTGGTCAGGGAATTCCATGCTTCGAGCATCCTGCTTTCTAGATGTTGCCATTTTTTATAAAAGTTGAATTTCTGAGGCTAACGTTAGCTCACAAATGTGATTTWAAAAWATATATTTTTAAACTAGGTCAGTTAAGAACAAATTCTTATTTACAAATGACGGCCTAACCCGGTCGACGCTGGGCCAATTTTGCACCGCCCTATGGGACTCCGAATCCACGGCCGGATGTGATGCAGCCTGGATTCGAACCAGGTACTACAGTGACACCTCTTGCACTGAGATGTAGTGTTTCAGACCACCGCACCACTCAGTAGTTTTAGTTGGGTAAAAAAAGCCTTTTATAAAAGAACTCATTCTTTCAACATAGCAATATAAGACATTGTCGCAAATGCTATCTAATGAAGTCTGAGGCACTGTGCGCTAATGGTTACTTTGGCTGTCTGTAAATAAGTGGCAGGGTAGTAGATTGAGTCTGGTGAGCGATTGGATAGTGTGCACTACAGCACAACAGGCAGCTGTGATCCAGATGATTTGATTACTGCCAGCCGTGATTACGGTGCCAGGCAGCGGTCCTGTGTGGGAAGGTTTGAAATCAAAACCCAACCCTCATGTAAGTTGAGAGATCTTCAGTTACACAAATCACTTTTGGAATATACTGACTTTATGACCAAAATTATTCTACTTACACTTTAGTACATTTTGGTTCTGGAATAAATGTTTGACTAATATCGATGCCACATAGGCCTTTTTCAACCAGAGAAGTTGGTTCACACACAAACAGACAAAGGGACCAACTGTGCACTGCCACAACACATCTTTATATACACACACACACCTGTTCTTGGCGAGGCGGATCTCTCTCTTCATGGTGGGGTCGCCACTCTTTTGTTCAGATATTCCTACAGGGGAAGTCATGACTACGGTCTGTTGCGCTGTGGGTGCCGTGCGGATCTGGTACGTCTGCATCTCTCCTCCTGCATCTGAGGGGGATGAGGCCAATTAAAACAGTAGATGAGAGCATCTCCTCTTCAAAATCTTAACAAATTACAATGTGGACCACAAGCTGGGTTCAGTGGATATTTACACACCTTCAGAGAAGCTTTAGTGACAACACAAGACAATTATGGGGGGGGGGGTTTAGCAGGCACTACTGGGTACTTCTCCTTGTGGTATCGTCTCAACGCTTACCGTGAGTCATGAAGCCATACTCACTCTGTACGACCACCTGGTTGCTGGGCACAAGTATCTGCTGTCCATCGGGTGTCTGAGCGTACTGTAGGATGGTGGTGCCCTGTTGTTGGCCTGAGTTGGTCATGGTGAGAGTCTGTAACCCCTGGAGACCCTCTGACCCTGGGCTGGCCAGCTGGATGGCGCCATTAGAGGCAATGGTAACTACAGACAATAAACACACAGGAAGTTAGGGACAATGGTAACTACTAGGTATGACGGGCACCGATATGAGAGAGAAAAAAAAATCTGTTGCATTTTTTCCGATATATACATTTTTATAAAAGAAACTGCAACTGTGTGAAGGTTCACTTTTCTGGTCTTGCCCATGGCTGCCTGAGTTGAAAGCCTGTGAAAAGTTGAGGGATTTGTGCATGCTTACAGTACCACACCTCGGGAGCCAGTTTGCACTCCCTGTCCCCGGCGGTGCGATATATTTTCACAAAACTGTAGAAGCCCATTATTGATGATCCATTACTCAACAAGTGCCTCCAATTCTAACAATATCCAACTGTATAATCTATTTATGGTGTCATAATTATGCACTGGTAGGATGGTGTGTGGTTGTTGTAGTGCTATGTAGTAGGGCAACCCTTACTGTATTGGCCACTACTAGTCTGGTAGATTGTCTGGGTGTTGGGCATTGTCACTGTGGTCATGCCAGAGGAAGCAGGGTTTTCATCCTCTCCTTCATTCCGTGACGCCACCTCCTCAGCAGACAGCTCATTGAGGATCTTCCTACAGACCACCGTGAAGAAGCGGGAGATTACTCATACAATAATCCATTACCGAAATCCTTACACTAAAACACACAATGCTACAGAACCAAAGTAATGAGATTGGAAAATGAATGGAGAAGAAGTGGCTCACTAGTGTTGGAATCGGCTAAACTTTGATCATTGAGATAGGAAATGAAAGAGACTGGGTTACGTCAGAAGTTAATGGTTCTCTGAAGAAAAACAATGAACATCTGTGGATTAGATGAAGGACTGTGTTGAGGTCAGGAGGTGAGGACAGATTCTCTTAAGGCAGTAAAAGGTTTGTCATCCTGTTACCCTCTTTATTAGTTTCCTGTGGAGCCATAAACTGTAAGGAGGAGGAGTGTCTTAAGTAGGATGTATATAACTGAATAAATAAATGTTTTGCTGTCTGATTACAGCTGTACAGAACCTTTGGGAATGATTAAAATGATGCAGAAAAATTAATCCATACTTTTGTTACTTCTAGGTTAGACTACTGCAATTCTCTACTTTCCGGCTACCCGGATAAAGCACTAAATAAACTTCAGTTCGTGCTACATACGACTGCTAAAATCCTGACTAGAACCGCAAAMTTTGATCATATTACTCCAGTGCTAGCCTCCCTACACTGGCTTCCTGTTAAGGCAAGGGCTGATTTCAAGGTTTTACTGCTAACCTACAAAGCATTACATGGGCTTGCTCCTATCTATCTTTACGATTTTGTCCTGCCGTACATACCTACACGTACGCTACGGTCATAAGCCTCATAATTGTCCCTAGAATTTCTAAGCAAACAGCTGGAGATAGGGCTTTCTCCTATAAAGCTCAATTTTTATGGAATGGTCTGCCTACCCATGTGAGAGACGCAGACTCGGTCTCAACCTTTAAGTCTTTATTGAAGACTCATCTCTTCAGTAGGTCCTATGATTGAGTGTAGTCTGGCCCAGGAGTGTGAAGGTGAACGGAAAGGCACTGGAGCAACGAACCGCCCTTGCTGTCTCTGCCTGGCCAGTTCCCCTCTCTCCACTGGGATTCTCTGGCTCTAACCCTATTACAGAGGCTGAGTCACTGGCTTACTGGTGCTCTTCCATGATGTCCCTATAAGGGGTGCGTCACTTGAGTGGGTTGAGTCACTTACGCGGTCTTCCTGTCTGGATTGGCGTTCCCCCTTGGGTTGTGCCGTGGCGGAGATCTTTGTGGGCTATACTCGACCTTGTCTCAGGATGGTAAGTTGGTGGTTGAAGATATCCCTCTAGTGGTGTGGGGGCTGTGCTTTGGCAAAGTGGGTGGGGTTATATCCTGCCTGTTTGGCCCTGTAACTGGGAGTATCATCGGATGGGGCCACAGTGTCTCCTGACCCCTCCTGTCTCAGCCTCCAGTATTTATGCTGCAGTAGTTTGTGTCGGGGGGCTAGGGTCAGTCTGTTATATCTGGAGTATTTTCCTGTCTTATCCGGTGTCCTGTGTGAATTTAAGTATGCCCCCTCTCTAAATTCTCTCTCTGAGGACCTGAGCCCTAGGACCATGCCTCAGGACTACCTGGCATGATGACTCCTTGTTGTTCCCAGTCCACCTGGCCGTGCTGCTGCTCCAGTTTCAACTGTTCTGCCTGCGGCTATGGAACCCTGACCTGTTCACTGTGATTACTATTATTTGACCATGCTGGTCATTTATGAACATCTTGGCCATGTTCTGTTATAATCTCCACCCGGCACAGCCAGAAGAGGACTGGCCACCCCTCAGCCTGGTTCCTCTCTAGGTTTCTTCCTAGGTTTTGTCCTTTCTAGGGAGTTTTTCCTAGCCACCGTGCTTCTACACCCTGCATTGCTTGCTGTTTGGGGTTTTAGGCTGGATTTCTGTACAGCACTTTGAGATATCAGCTGATGTAAGAAGGGCTATATAAATACATTTGATTAGATTAAACTTGGTTAAAGCTTCTCTAGTGTTCGTGAGTTATTTACTCTGAAAAATAAGAACCTAACACTAGTAAACATCTAAAAGATATCATTCTAGCATCATTGTAGGAGTACAGCAGTAGCTCATCCTAGAAACATTTTTAAAATTGGTCCTGATGGTGGCAAAGTGGGCCAACAGCTTTAACCCCGGCATTGCTGCTAGCAGCTTTAAATTTGGAAGGACTGCCATCATAGTCCATACACAGTTAAGTCTACAGTTAAAAAGCCAAGATAGCTACAGTATTCAGACCCCTTGACCTCTTCCACATTTTGTTACATTACAACTTTATTCTAAAATTKATTTGTCCCCCCTCCATCTACACACAACACCCCATAATGACAAAGCTGAAAACAGGTTTAGAAAAAAAGTTTCCCAGTCCCTGCCTCTGACAAATATCCCTAAAGTATGATGCTGCCACCACAGGGGATGGTGCCAGGTTTCCTCCAGACACAACGCTCGGGATTCAGGCCAAAGACTTCAATCAGACCAGAGAATCTTGTTTCTCATGGTCTGAGAGTCCTCCAAGCGGGCTGTCATGAGCATTTTACTGAGGAGTGGCTTCCGCCTGGCCACGCTACCATAAAGGGCTGATTGGTTGAGTGCTGCAGAGATGGTTGTCCTTCTGGAAGGTTCTCCCATCTCCAAAGAGGAACTCTGGAGCTCTGACAAGGTGAACATTGGGTTCTCAGTCAACTCCCTGAACAATGCCCTTCTCCCCCGATTGCTCAGTTTGGCCGGGCGGCCAGCTCTAGGAAGAGTCCCTTCCCCAGATCTGTGCCTCGACAAAATCCTGTCTTGGGGGGCTACAGACAATTCCTTCGACCTCATGGCTTGGTTTTTGCTCTGACATGCACTGTCAACTCTGGGACCTTGTATAGACAGGTGTGYGCCTTTCCAAATCATGTCCAATCAATTGAATTTACCACAGGTGGACTCCAATCAAGTTGTAGAAACATCTCAAGGATGATCAATGGAAACAGGACGCACCGGAGTTCCATTTCAAGTCTCATAACAAAGGGTCTGAATACTTATGTAATTAAAGTTTTGGGGGGAATAAATTTACAAAAATGACTAAAATCTGTTTTTCGCTTTGTCATTATGGGGTATTGTGTGTAGATTGATTATAAAAAAAATCCTCAGCAATTTCAGAATAAGGCTGTAGCGTAAAAAAATATGGTAAAGGTCAAGGGGTCTGAATACTTTTCCAATGCACTGTCTCAACTGTATCAAAAAAGTTGTTTGTTGTTAGCTACCTAGCTATCCAATTGCATACAGGTAAAGTTACAGCCAGCTAGCTAGCTGAGCTGGCCAGTTGCATTCTGCTCTTAATGTTGATTGCTGATGTGCTAAGCCATGCATGACATAATTATAATCTTTGTCATGTTGGTCAGTTTGTCATGTTTACCTAGCTAGCTACTGAAATTAGCCACTGTGGTGCGAATGCTAATCAAACGCCATGTTAAGTGATAGGGACATGCTAAGTTGGCTAGCTAGTCACAATGAAATGATGGCTAAATAGTTAGCCATCTGCATTGGATTATAGACCTCGGTTGTTTTTTTGCATGTTCAACTAGCTGGTAATTATCTAGTTAAACGTTTCCTAAATCCCTTTAGTTATCGTGTAGTGTCTGCATTGCAATTGTTCGGCTGGAAGCAGGTTGAGTGTACAGGGCATTTTAGTACAGCTGTAGCATTCAACAGGTAAAGATATAGGAGATGAATGAATTTGTGTATTAACCTGTTTTTCTGGAATTTGTCTTTCAGCATAAACCTGTTCTCGGCCCCAGTACAAGGAGATGAACGAGGGTGAACAACCAACATTTCAGGTATTTTGTCTTTGTACTTTGAGCTTATTGCTTGAACTTCGGGTCAAGGAATGTTATTGCTGGCGTGTGATGTCTATTTTTGTCTGCTTTCTTCCATTACAGCTTCAATTGTCTGGAGCCTGGTGTTGTTGCAGCCAAGGAGCTTTCACTCAACTGGGACCAGGTTTCAGCTGCTGTGCAACGTTGATGTCCTTCCTCCCAGAGATGTGCAACCATCCCCCATGCATGCATCTGAAAAGGCTATGGGCATTACATGTCCTGCTCCAAAGCACAGGACAGAAATATGCTATTTTCAGGTCTCTCAAAAGATGTTAGACCGTTCAAGTCCGGGCTCTGGCTCTGGCTGGGCCACTCAAGGACATTCAGAGACTTGTCCTGAAGCCACTCCTGCGTTGTCTTGGCTGTGTGCTTAGGGTCATTGTCCTGTTGGAAGGTGAAACTTCACCCCAGACTGAGGTCCTGAGCGCTCTGGAGCAGGTTTACATCAAGGATCTCTCTGTACTTTCCTCCGTTCATCTTTGCCATGATCCGGAATAGTCTTCCAGTCCCTGCCCCTGAAAAACATCCCCACAGCATGATGCTGCCACCACCATTCTCCCATCGCCACATAGGAACTCTAGAGCTGACCAAGGCTCTTCTCCACCAATTACTGTTTTGATTTTTTTATACATTTGCAAACATTTCCCCCAAAACAGTTTTCGCTTTGTCATTGGGTATTGTGTGTAGATTGAGGATAAATATTTATTAAATTTATTTTAGAAGAAGGCTACAAGGTAACAAAATGTGGAAAATATAAAAGGGTCTGAATTCTTTCTGAATGCACTGTATGATATACCATTTTGAAGCTCTGAGTCTGTACTTTTACCTAATGTAAAAAGTAACATTTAAAATGTTTGAACATAACACCAAAAAGAGAAGGTGGTGGGGTCACAAATCAGGTGTTAAACTAGGTGAAAAGGTGACTTGAGCGCCACCAATATCCCAGTCTATCACCAGCATTGACCTCTGCAGTCTGCACACACTTCTTTCCACCACTACATGGACAGGTTAAGATGGTGTTTGATACAACAGCGCGGTGGCGGCTACCTGTAGGAGGGCCGTCTGGCCAGTATCTCTCTGGTCTTCTGGGCAGAGGCTCCACTGTCTGAGGAGTCCTGGGAATCGTCACTGTCTGAGCCCTGGCCCTGTGGAGGAGAAGAAGAGACGCCGGTACATGATGAGTTACTCATACACCATGTTCACTTAGAAGGTCCTGCACAGTCAAAAATAATTATTTTCGTGATATTTGAATGAAATCAGATCATGAAAAATGAGTGCTGCTGGTACATTGATAAAGTT
Source organism: Salvelinus sp. IW2-2015 (assembly GCF_002910315.2). Classification (NCBI taxonomy): domain Eukaryota; kingdom Metazoa; phylum Chordata; class Actinopteri; order Salmoniformes; family Salmonidae; genus Salvelinus; species Salvelinus sp. IW2-2015. The sequence continues at coordinate 34,454,498 of NC_036838.1, forward strand.
TGATCATAAAGTTATTGGTCAACTTCTCCATGTCAAACACTTGAATTCAGAAGGCAGGATTATTTAGGGGGATTGTGATTATCAAAATCTAATTTGAATACACCAATGGTAACATCTTATTCTCTTACCCAATATAAATACGTACCGCCTTGTAACCAACATCGCAGAAGGTGTGGTTGCAGAGGGGTGTGGTTTACAAAGCTAATCTACTGGTGCCAAAATTTGACTGCAACTTGTCAGCAAATATAATTAAAAGGTTTCCCATATTAATCCCACAAATGCTGATGCTCCAGATACTCAACTAGTCTAAAGGCGGCCAGTTGTATTGCTTCTTTAAAATCAGCACAACCGTTTTCAGCTGTGCTAACATAATTGCAGAAGGGGTTTTCTAATGATCAATTAGTCTCTTAAAATGATAAACTTGGATTAACTAACAACATGACATTGGAACATAGGAGTGATGGTTGCTGATAATGGGCCTCTGTCGCATATGTAGATATTCCATTACAATTCTGACGTTTCAGGCTACAATAGTCATTTTCAACATTAACAATGTCTACACTGTATTTTTGATCAATTCTATGTTATTTTAAAAATGGCCCAAAAAGAAAATTTGAAATGTCCTTGTTTTTGAAAGAAAAGCTAAGTGACCCCAAACTTTTGAACAGACAGACAGAATGGGATGCAAAAAAATGAACATCCCTTTTTCAGGACCATGTCTTTCAAAGAACCCATCCCCCCCAAAAAAATCAAAATAACTTCACAGATCTTCATTGTAAAGGGATTACACTGTTTCCCATGCTTGGTCAATGAACCATCAACAATTAATGAACATGCACCTGTGGAACGGTCGTTAAGACACTAACAGCTTACAGACGGTAGGCAATTAAGGTCACAATTATGAAAATTAGGACACTAAGAGGGCTTTCTACTKACTCTGAAAAACATCAAAAGAAAGATACCCAGGGTCCCTGCTCATCTGTGTGGATGTGCCTTAGGCATGCTGCAAGGAGGTATGAGGACTGCAGATGTGGCCAGGGCAATAAACACCAATGTCCGTACTGAGAGACGCCTAAGACAGCGCTTACAGGGAGACAGGACAGCTGATTGTCCTCGCAGTGGCAGACCACGTGGAACACCTGCACAGGATCAGTACATCCAAACAAGTTGCCATTCTGTTACACCAGGAACTCGCAATCTCTCCATCAGTGCTCAGACTCTCAGCYTATTGCGAACAGAGGCTGGACTTATTGGCTTGTAGGCCTGTTGTAAGGCAGGTCCTCACCAGATGTCACCGGCAACAACGTCACTTATGGGCACAAACCCACCGTCGCTGGACCAGACAGGACTGGCAAAAAGTGCTCTTCACTGACGAGTCGCGGTTTTGTCTCACCAGGGGTGATGGTCGGATTTGCGTTTATCGTCGAAGGAATGAGCGTTACACGAGGCCTGTACTCTGGAGCGGGATCGATTTGGAGGTGGAGGGTCCATCATGGTCTGGGGCGGTGTGTCACAGCATCATCGGACTGAGCTTGCTGTCATTGCAGGCAAGCTCAACGCTGTGTGTTACAGGGAAGACATCCTCCTCGATGTGTTACCCTTCCTGCAGGCTCATCCTGACATGACCCTCCAGCATGACAATGCCACCAGCCATACTGCTCGTTCTGTGCGTGTTTTCCTGCAATATAGGAATGTTAGTGTTCTGCCATGGCCAGTGAAGAGCCCGGATCTCAATCCAATTGAGCACATCTGGGACCTGTTGGATCAGAGGGTGAGGGCTAGGGCCATTCCCCCCAGAAATATCCGGGAACTTGCAGGTGCCTTGGTGGAAGAGTGGGGTAACATCTCACAGCAAAGCTGGCAAATCTGGTGCAGTCCATAAGGAGGAAATGCACTGCATTACTTAATGCAACTAGTGGCCACACCAGATACTCACTTACTTTTGACCCCCCCTTTGTTCAGGGACACATTATTCAATTTCTGTTAGCCACATGTCTGTGAAACTTGTCTCAGTTGTTGAATCTTATGTTCATACAATATTTACACATGTTAAGTCTGCTGAAAATAAACACAGTTGACAGTGAGAGGATGTTCCTTTTTTGCTGAGTAGAGAGAGAGAGAGAGAGAGAGAGAGAGAGAGTAACTTCCACAAAGCTGTAAACGATCTGAGAGACAAGGCAAGAAGGGCCTTCTATGCCATCAAAAGGAACATAAATTTCAAATACCAATTTAGGATCTGGCTAAAATACTTGAATCAGTCATAGAGCCCATTGCCCTTTATGGTTGTGAGGTCTGGGGTCCGCTCACCAACCAAGATTTCACAAAATGGGACAAACACCAAATTGAGACTCTGCATGCAGAATTCTGCAAAAATATCCTCCGTGTACAACGTAGACACCAAATAATGCATGCAGAGCAGAATTAGGCCGATACCCACTAATTCTCAAAATCCAGAAAAGAGCCGTTAAATTCTCCAACCCACCTAAAAGGAAGCGATTCCCAAACCTTCCATAACAAAGCCATCACCTACAGAGAGATGAACTTGGAGAAGAGTCCCCTACAGCAAGCTGGTCCTAGGGCTCTGTTCACAAACACAAACACACCCCACAGAGCCCCAGGACAACAGCACAATTAGACCCAACCAAATCATGAGAAAACAAAAAGATAATTACTTGACACATTGGAAAGAATTAACAAAAAAACAGAGCAAACTAGAATGCTATTTGGCCCTAAACAGAGAGTACACAGTGGCAGAATACCTGACCACTGTGACTGACCCAAACTTTGACTATGTACAGACTCAGTGAGCATAGCCTTGCTATTGAGAAAGGCCGCCGTAGGCAGACATGGCTCTCAAGAGAAGACAGGCTATGTGCACACTGCCCACAAAATGAGGTGGAAACTGAGCTGCACTTCCTAACCTCCTGCCCAATGTATGACCATATTAGATAGACATATTTCCCTCAGATTACACAGATCCACAAAGAATTTGAAAACACAATCCAATTTTGATAAACTCCCATATCTACTGGGAGAAAATTCCACAGTGTGCCATCACAGCAGCAAGATTTGTGACCTGTTGCCACAAGAAAAGGGCAACCAGTGAAGAACAAACACCATTGTAATACAACCCATATTTGCTTATTTATTTTAACTTGTGTGCTTTATCCATTTGTACATTGTTACAACACTGTATATATATAATATAACATTTGTAATGTCTTTATTGTTTTGAAACTTCTGTATGTGTAATGTTTACTGTTAATTTGTATTGTTTTATTTCACTTTTGTATAATATCTACCTCACTTGCTTTGGCAATGTTAACACATGTTTCCCCATGCCAATAAAGCCCCTTGAATTGAGAGAAGAGAGAGAGAGAGAGAGAGAGAGAGAGAGAGAGAGAGAGAGAAGAGAGAGAGAGAAGAGAGAGAGAGAGAGAGGAGAGAGAGAGAGAGAGAGAGAGAAGGAGAAGAGAGGAGAGAGAGAGGAGAGAGGAGGAGGAGAGAGAGAGAGAGAGAGAGAGAGAGAGAGAGAGAGAGAGAGAGAGAGAGGAGAGAGAGAGAGAGAGAGGAGAGAGAGAGAGAGAGAGAGAGAGAGAGAGAGAGAGAGAGAGAGAGAGAGGAGAGAGAGAGAGAGGAGAGAGAGAGAGAGAGAGAGAGAGAGAGAGAGAAGAGAGAGAGAGAGAGAGAGAGAGAGAGAGAGAGAGAGAGAGAGAGAGAGAGAGAGAGAGAGAGAGAGAGAAGAGAGAGAGAGAAGAGAGAAGAGAGGAGAGAGAGAAGAGAAGAGAGAGAAGAGGGAAGAAGAGAGAGAGGGAAGGAGAGAGAGAGAGAGAGAGAGAGAGAGCAGAGAGAGAGAGAGAGGAGAGAGAGGAGAGAAGAGAGAGAGAAGAGAGAGAGAGAGAGAGAGAGAGAGAGAGAGAGAGAGGAGGATAGATAGATAAACAACATTGCGTGGCAGGAAAAAAACAAATGTGGATAGCCCTTCAATTTGTGGCCTCCTCTATTTAGCCACATTTGTTGCTGACAGGTATATAAAATTGAGCACACAGTAAGGCAATCTCCTTACAAACATTGGCAGTAGAATGGCTTCCTGAAGAGTTCAGTGACTTTCAACGTGGCGCCATCATAGGATGCCACCTTTCCAACGAGTCAATTTGTAACATTTCTCCCCTACTGGACCTGCCCCGGTCAACTGTAAGTGCTTGTATTATTGTGAAGTGCAAATGTCCAGGAGCAACAACGGCTCAGCGTGAAGTAGTAGGACAAAAGCTCACAGAACGGGACTGCCGAGTACTGAGGCGCACAGCGCGTAAAAATGCAACACTCACTACTTGAATTCCAAACTGCCTCCAGAAGAATTGTCGGCACAAGAACTGTTCTTCAGGAGCTAGATGAAATGGGTTTCTGTGGCCGAGCAGCTGCACACAAGCATAAGATCGCTTGCATTGCGCATGGTGGTGTCGACTGGAGTGGTGTAAGGCTGTCCGCCACTGGACTCTGGAACAGTAGAAACGCGTTCTCTGGAGTGATTTTAAACACGCATCACCATCTGGCAGTCCAGTGGAACGAATGTGGGTTTGGCAGAGGCCAGGGAACGCTACCTGCCCGAATGAATAGTGCCAACTGTAAAGTTTGGTGGAGGAATAACCAGGGAAGCAAACTAGTCACCTTTTGGCATATTTGCTGTTTTGAATCCAAATTTGGTGACCTACGTGATTCGTGTAGATCTGACAACGGAGAAGGTGATAAAGCGTACTTCATGAGTAACCGAAAAACTGGTATTTGGAAAGTTTGAGGTGAGGGAGGAAGTGTGGTGGAACCTCCGTACCTTCAGGCTTGATCAGGCCCTACACCCAAACAAGGGCACTGCGTTCTCCACCTCTGGCCTGCCTCGCCTCCCTACCTCTGAGGAAGTACAGTTCCCGCTCAGCCCAGTCAAAACTGTTAGCTGCTCTGGCACCCAATGGTGGAACAAACTCCCTCACGACGCCAGGTCAGCGGAGTCAATCACCACCTTCCGGAGACACCTGAACCCCACTCCTTTAAGGATACCTAGGATAGGATAAAGTAATCCTTCTTCTCCCCCCAATACCACCCCCCCACCTTAAAAGAGTTAGATGCACTATTGTAAAGTGGTTTGTTCCATGGATTATATCCAGGTGAATGCACCAATTTGTAAGTCGCTCTGGATAAGAGCGTCTGCTAAATGACTTAAATGTAAATGTATTGTTAAGCATCTTGCTACAGTAGCTGGATCAAATTCTCCATTAGCTAGCCAGAGAAATGTTGAGCAACATTAGCCAACTGAACTGATCAAATAATTGAGTTTATGCGGTGAAAATTAGCTAGCTAATAACGTTACAACATCAGATGAGCTAACGTTAGTAACCAGACCATAACTAACCATTTGCATTAGTATTAACTGGTATACGACTCCCTGCCGTTCCTCAAGTTACAGCGCGTTAGTTGCTTACTGGACCATGGCAATCTGTGTAAAATGTTCAAACTAACTAGAGTACTCTGAACTAATGTTTCCCCCCTTTCCTTAAGAAAAGGGGTATGGCAGGTCTACTCTCTGCCTGAAAGAGATCAATTATGCCAACAAAGGGTATCATGCACTGGTGTCACATTGTAGAATCGATGTCCACAGGCAGAAAGTGCACAACGTAATAATGTTCAGTGTAGCTCAAATACGTTGTTTTTGTTGTGTTGAATTTGACTAACACGTAAGGGGGATTATACATTTTTTTAACGCCGTGAACATTATTTTTGCGCAAGGCTACATGTGTGCACTTGATTGACGTTTATTTTTTTCACCTTTATTTAACCATGTAGGCCAGTTGAGAACAAGTTGTCATTTACAACTGCGAACTGGCCAAGATAAAGCAAAGCKGCAAATCAACGACAGCGTTACACATGGGATAAAGATAAAGCAAAGCGGSAAATCAATGACAGCGTTACACATGGGATAAACAAACGTACAGTCAATAACACAATAAAAGAAATCTGTATACACAGTGTGTGCAAATGAAGGGGGTAAGGCAATAAATAAGCCAATAGTGGTGAAGTAATTACAATTTACACTGGAGTGATATGTGCAGATGAGGATGTGCAAGTAGAAATACTTGTGTGCAAAAGAGCAGAAAAACAAAAACGAGGATGAGATAAGTAGTTGGTTGGATGGGCTATTTATAGATGGGCTGTGTACAGCTGCAGCGATTGGTATGCTGCTCTAACAGCTGACGCTTAAAGTTAGTGAGGGAGATAAAAGTCTCCAACTTCAGTGATTTTTGCAATTCGTTCCAGTCATTGGCTGCAGAAAACTGGAAGGAAAGGCGGCCAAAAGGTGTTGGCTTTGGGGATGACCAGTGAAATATACCTGCTGGAACGTGTGCTACGGGTGGGTATTGCTATGGTGACCAGTGAGCTGAGAAGGCAGAGCTATACCTAGCAAAGACTTATAGATGACCTAGAGCCAGTGGGTATGGCCAGCCAACGAGAGCATACAGGTCCCAGTGGTGGGTAGTATATGGGGCTTTGGTGACAAAACGGATGGCACTGTGATAGCAAATTGGATGCAGTCTGAGTAGAGTGTTGGAGGCTAATTTGTAAATTACATCACCGACGTCAAGGATCGGTAGGATAGTCAGTTTTACGAGGGTAAGTTTGGCAGCATGAGTGAAGGCGGCTTTGTTGCGAAATAGGAAGCCGATTCTAGATATAACTTTGGATTGGAGATGCTTAATGTGAGTCTGGAAGGAGAGTTTATAGTCTAGACATACACCTAGGTATTTATAGTTGTCCACATATTCTAAGTCGGAACCGTCCAGAATAGTGATGCTAGTCGGGCGGGCAGGTTCGGGCAGCGATCGGTTGAAGAGCATTCATTTCGTTTTACTAGCATTTAAGAGCAGTTGGAAGCCACGGAATGAGTGTTGTATGGCATTAAAGCACGTTTGGAGATTTGTTAACACAGTGTCCAAAGAAGGGCCAGATGTATACAGAATGGTGTCGTCTGCGTAGAGGTGGAGCAAAGAATCACCCGCAGCAAGAGCGACATCATTAATATATACAGAGAAAAGAGTCGGTCCAAGAATTGAACCCTGTGGCACCCCCATAGAGACTGCCAGAGGTCCGGACAACAGGCCCTCCGATTTGACACACTGAGCTCTATCTGAGAAGTAGTTAGTGAACCAGGCGAGGAAGTCAGAGAAACCAAGGCTGTTGAGTCTGCTGATAAGAATACGGTGAGTCGAAAGCCTTGGACAGGTTGATGAAGACAGCTGCACAGTACTGTCTTTTATCGTCTCCTATAGTGACCACTAAAATAGAGTAAAAATATAATGGTCGTTTCATTCTATTTCTACTTTAAGATGTTTGTTTTTTCACAAGTGCAATATTTAGATATAGGCAGTGTGTGTGTGGTCACAAGCGTTCTATTATAAATGCTGTCATGGCAAACTGCAATATTAGTGTATTGTTTTTTCTCAAGACTTGAGTGTCATTTGCAGTGAAGTTTAGGCAACAAATAACATTGGATTGCTTAATAAAAAAATTTTTTTGTTGCTGCGAGTTAGGTTCACATTAACCACTTTATTTTACACAGAGACTGATCATGTAGATTATAATCTTTGTTTAATTAGTTAAAACTGGCATTTCCCCAAAGCAGGGATTCTTTCATGTGTCCSTTCCCCCCCCCCCCCCCAAAAAAAATGGTCTGGGGCTCTTTTTCATGGTTTGGTCTAGGCCCCTTAGTTCCAGTGAAGGGAAATATTAACGCAACACGCGAACGGAAAGTATTCAGACCTCTTAACTTTTCCCACAATATTTAAGTTACAGCCCTATTCTAAAATTGATTGTATAATGACAAATTAAAAATCAGGTTTAGAATTTTTAGCAAATGGTAAAAAAATATATACATATTTAAAATCACATTTACAAAAAGGCATTCAGACCCTTTACTCAGTACTTTGCTGAAGCACCTCTGGCAGAGATTACAGCCTGTTTTTGCTTTGTCATTATGGGGTATTGTGTAGATGTATTTTTTTTAATCAATCAATTTTAGAATAAGGCTGTAACGTAACAAAATGTGGAAAAAGTCAAGGAGTCTGAATACTTTCCGAATACACTGTGTGATATGTGGTATTCAAAGGGGGCAGTGAAAATATATATTTTTAAACTGGACTTTTTTTCCTTCTATACCTTTATGAATATCAGTAGCAACATTTTTTTATTACACTGTACAAAATAAAAAACACAACATGTAAAAAGTGTTTGTCCCATGTTTCACAAGCTAAAATATCCCAGAAATGTTCCATACGCACATGGAAGCTCATCTGCATGCTCTTTGTCCTCACCAGGGTCTTGACCTGACTGCAGTTCGTCAACGTAACTGACTTCAGTTGGCCAATGCTCACTGCCACACTGGAGAAGTGTGCTCTTCACGGATGAATCCCGGTTTCAACTGTACCGGGCAGATGGCCTACCACGTGTATGCGTTGTGTGGGCGAGCGGTTTGCTGATGTCAATGTTGTGGACAGAGTGCCCCATGGTGGCGGTGGGGTTATGGTATAGGCAGGCATAACCTACGGACAACGAACAATTTTATTGATAGCCATTTTAATGCACATAGATACTGTGATGAGATCTTGAGGGCCATTGTCGTGCCATTCATCCGCTGCCGTCACATGTTTCCGCATGAAACTGCGCAGCCTCATGTCGCAAGGATCTGTACATAATTCCTGGAAGCTGAAAATGCATCGCCTGCATACTCACCAGGCATGTCACCCATTGAGCAAGTTTGGGACAACGTGTTCCGGTTCCCACCAATATCCAGCAAATTCGCACAGCCATTGAAGAGGAGTGGGTCCAACATTCCACAATCAACAGCCTGATCAAACCGTTTAAGAAGCAAACAGAACTGGGAGGGACCTACCTGAATGTCCCCCCCAAAAAACTAGTTTTCGTATTAAAAGATAACTATTTATGGCTAACGAAAAGCTAACTATTAAAAGTCAGATCCAACAATAATATGAAGGGGCTAGAAATCCGGGGCTTAACTTAGTACGTTGACGATTCATGTTTTCTTTTAAATCTGCAATTTGGATCCATGCACAGACACTCTGGATTAAAACTGAATTATGATAAATGCACAACATTATGTATTGGATCGCTAAAAAATTCAACTTTTACATTACCGTGTAGTTTACCAATAAAATGGTCCGACAGTGAACGACAATCGGTATTCATATCCCGAAAGAAAGAACGCAATACAAAACATGTTAACAGAAAGTTAGACAAATTAGATAAGATCTTGCTACCATGCAAAGGACAACATCTGTCTATTTGTGTAAAAATCACCAAAGAATATTCCACTTTATTTGGAGCGGCAAGCCAGACAAAATCAAACGGGCCCATTTATATAATCAATATCAAATTTTATTGGTCACAAAGACATGGTTAGCAGATGTTATTGCGAGTGTAGCGAAATGCTTGTGCTTCTAGTTCTGACAGTGCAGTAATATCTAACAATTCCACAACTACTACCTAATATACACAAATTAAAGTGATGGCCGAGCGGCATAGGCAAGAAACAATAGATAATATAAGATACATTACTCATCTCGTATATACTGTAAGATATGTAAACATTGTTAAAGTGGCATTATTTAAAGTGACTAGTGATCTATTTATTAAAAGTGGCCAATGATTTGAGTCTGTATGTAGGCAGCAGCCTCTCTGTATTAGTGACTGCTGTTTAACAGTCTGATGGCCTTGAGATTGAAAAATAGCTTCCGTCTCTCGGCCCCAGCTTTGATGCACCTGTACTGACCTCGCCTTCTGGATGGTAGAGGGGTGAACAGGTAGTGGCTCGGGTGGTTGTTGTCCTTGATGATTTTTTGGCCTTCCTGTGACAACGGGTGCTGTAGGTGTCCTGGAGGGCAGTTTGCCCCTGGTGATGCGTTGTGCAGACTCCACCACCCTCTGGAGAGCCTTGTGGTTGAGGGTGGTGCAGTTGCCGTACCCGCCGGTGATACAGCCCGACAGAATGCTCTCGATTGTGCATCTGTAAAAACCCGACAAACTTTTAGGTGACAAGCTAAATTTCTTCAGCCTCCTGAGGTTGAAGAGACGCTGTTGCGCCTTCTTCACCACACTGTGTGGGTGGACCATTTGTTGTCCGTGATATGTACGCCGAGGAACTTTCCACCTTCTCCACTACTGTCCCATCGATGTGGTTTGGGGAGTGCTCCCTCTGCTGTTTCCTGAAGTCCACAATCATCTACTTTGTTTTGTTGACGTTGAGTGACAGGTTGTTTTCCTGACACCACACACCCGAGTGCCCTCACCTTGTCCCTGTAGGCCGCCTTGTCGTTGTTAGTAATCAAGCCCACTACTGTTGTGTCATCTGCAAACTTGATGACTGAGTTGGAGGTGTGCATGGCCACGCAGTCGTGGGAGTACAGGAGGGGGCTGAGCACACACCCTTGTGAGGCCCCAGTGTTGAGGGTCAGCGAAGATGTCGTTTCCTACCTTCACCACCTGGGGGCGGCCCGTCAGAAAGTCCAGGACCCAATTGCACAGGGCGGGGTTGAGACTAGTGGTCGACCGATTAAAAATCGGCATGGCCAATTAATTAGAGACGATTTCAAGTTTTCATAACAAATCGGTAAACAGCATTTTTGGATGCCGATTACGTTGCCATCCACGAGGAAACTGCGTGGCAGGCTGACGGCCTGTTACGCGAGTGCAGCGTCAAAAAGACCTTGTGGCTGCAAGGAGCCAATGTAAGTTGCTAGCTAACATTAAACTTATCTTGTAATAAAAACAATCAATCTTCACAAAATCACAAGTTATCATCAACCATGTGTAGTTATTACTAGGTTAACTAGCTTGTCCTGCGTTGCATATAATCAATGTTAATTTATCATCGAATCACAGCCTACTTCAACTTTGCCAAACGGGTGAATTAACAAAAGCACACTGATGAAAAAAAGCAGTCTTTGCACAAATGTACTTAACCATAAACATCAATGCCTTTCTTAAAATCAATACACAAAATTATATATTTTTAAACCTGCATATTAGCAGGCAATATTAACTAGGGAAATTGTGTCACTTCTCTCCAGTGCAAGTAGAGGTCAGGGTATATGCAACAGCTTGGGCCGCCTGGCTCTTTGCGAACTGTGAACTAATTTGCAAGAATTATACATAACATTAAAGGTTGTGCAATGTAACAGCAATATTTAGACTTAGGGTTGCCACCAGTTCGATAAAATACGTAACAGTTCCGTATTTCACTGAACGAATAAACGTTTTGTTTTCGAAATGATAGTTTCCGGATTTTACCATATTAATGACCAAAGGCTCATATTTCTGTGTTTATTATAATTAAGTCTATGATTTGATAGAGCAGTCTGAGCGGTGGTAGGCAGCAGCAGGCTCGTAAGCATTCATTCAAACTTTACTGCGTTYGCCAGCAGCACTTAGCAATGCTTGAGGCACAGCGCAGTTTATGACTTCAAGCATAATCAACTCCTGAGATTAGGCTTGCAATACTAAAGGGCTTATAAGAACATCCAATAGTCAAAAGGTATATGAAATACAAATGGTATAGAGAGAAATAGTCGACGCATCATAATTCCTATAATAACTACAACCTAAAACATCTTAACTGGGAATATTGAACCACCAGCTTTCATATATGTTCAAGTTCTGAGCAAGGAACTTAAACATTAGCTTTTTTACATGGCACATATTGCACTTTTACTTTCTTCTCCAACACTGTTTTGCATTATTTAAACCAAATTGAACATGTTTCATTATTTATTTGAGACCAAATAGATTTTATTCATGTACTAAGTTAAAATAAAAAAAAGTGTTCATTCAGTATTGTTGTAAATGTCATTATTACACACACACACAGTTGAAGTCGGAAGTTTACATACACTTAGGTTGGAGTCATTAAAACTCGTTTTTCAACCACTCCACAAATTTCTTGTTAACTGTAGTTTTTGCAAGTTGGTTAGGACATCTACTTTGTGCATGACACAATAGATTTTTCCAACAATTGTTTACAGACAGATTATTTCACTATCACAATTCCAGTGGGTCAGAAGTACTAAGTTGACTGTGCCTTTAAACAGCTTGGAAAATTACAGAATCAAATCAAATGTTATTGGTCACATGCACATGGTTAGCAGATGTTAATGCGAGTGTAGCAAAATGCTTGTGCTTCTAGTTCCGACCATGCAGTAATATCTAACAAGTAATCTAACAATTTCACAACTACCTTATACACACACACGTGTAAGGAATGAATAAGAATATGTACATATAAATATATAGATGAGCGATGGCCGAATGGCATAGGCAAGATGGTATAGAGTACAGTATATACATATACAGAAAAGTATGTATGTAATGGCTTTAGATGTTTCTGATTGAGATATATACACACACAGTCGTGGCCAAAAGTTTTGAGAATGACACAAATATTAATATTTCCACAAAGTTTGCAGCTTCATTGTCTTCAGATATTTTTGTCAGATGTTACTATGGAACACTGAAGTATAATTACAAGCATTTCATAAGTGGCAAAGGCTTTTATTGACAATTACATTGTTCCCCGAGCCACTTAGTTATCACTTTTGCCTTATGGCAAGGTGCTCCATCATGCTGGAAAAGGCATTGTTCGTCACCAAACTGTTCCTGGATGGTTGGGAGAAGTTGCTCTCGGAGGATGTGTTGGTACCATTCTTTATTCATGGCTGTGTTCTTAGGCAAAATTGTGAGTGAGCCCATTCCCTTGGCTGAGAAGCAACCCCACACATGAATGGTCTCAGGATGCTTTACTGTTGGTATGACACAGGACTGATGGTAGCGCTCACCTTGTCTTCTCCGGACAAGATTTTTTCCCGAATGCCCCAAACAATCGGAAAGGGGATTCGTCAGAGAAAATGACTTTACCCCAGTCCTCAGCAGTCCAATCCCTGTACCTTTTGCAGAATATCAGTCTGTCCCTGATGTTTTTCCTGGAGAGAAATAGCTTCTTTGCTGCCCTTCTTGACACCAGGCCATCCTCCAAAAGTCTTCGCCTCACACTGCGTGCAGATGCACTCACACCTGATCCCGCAGCTGAATCAACTTTAGGAGACAGTCCTGGCGCTTGTTGGACTTTCTTGGGCGCCCTGAAGCCTTCTTCACAAYAATTGAACTGCTCTCCTTGAAGTTCTTGATGATCCGATAAAATGGTTGATTTAGGTGCAATCTTACTGGCAGCTATATCCTTGCCTGTGAAGCCCTTTTTGTGCAAAGCAATGATGACGGCACACGTTTCCTTGCAGGTAACCATGGTTGACAAAGGAAGAACAATAATTCCAAGCACAACGCCTCCTTTTGAAGCTTCCAGTCTGTTATTCAAAATCAATCAGCATGACAGAGTGATCTCCAGCTTGGTCTCTGTCAACACTCACACCTTTGTTAACGAGAGAACCACTGACATGTCAGCTGGTCCTTTTGTGGCAGGGCTGAAATGCAGTAGAAATGTTTTGGGGGGGTTCAGTTCATTTGCATCGCAAAGAGGGACTTTGCAATTCATCTGATCACTCTTCATAACATTCTGGAGTATATGAAAATTGACATCATACCAAACTGAGGCAGCAGACTTTGTGAAAATTAATATTTGTGTCATTCTCAAAACTTTTGGCCACGACTGTACATACACACACAGTTGAAGTCGGAAGTTTACATACACTTAGGTTGGAGTCATTAAAACTCGTTTTTCAACCACTCCACAAATGTCTTGTTAACTGTAGTTTTTGCAAGTTGGTTAGGACATCTACTTCGTGCATGACACAATACATTTTTCCAACAATTGTTTACAGACAGATTATATACACCTTAGCGAAATACATTTAAACTGTTTTACACAATTCCTGACATTTAAATCCTAGTAAAAATTCCCTGTCTTAGGTTAGTTAGGATCACCACTTTATTTTAAGAATGTGAAATGTCAGAATAATAGTAGACAATGATTTATTTCAGCTTTTATTTCTTTCATCACATTCCCAGTGGGTCAGAAGTTTACATACACTCAATTAGTATTTGGTAGCATTGCCTTTAAATTGTTTAACTTGGGTCAAACGTTTTGGGTAGCCTTCCACAAGCTTCCCACAATAAGTTGGGTGAATTTTGGCCCATTCCTCCTGACAGAGCTGGAGTAACGGAGTCAGGTTTGTAGGCCTCCTTGCTCGCACATGCTTTTTCAGTTGTGCCAAAACATTTTCTATAGGATTGAGGTCAGGGCTTTTTGATGGCCACTCCAATACCTTGACTTTGCTGTCCTTAAGCCATTTTGCCACAACTTTGGAAGTATACGTGGGATCATTGTCCATTTGTGACCAAGCTTTAACTTCCTGACTGATGTCTTGAGATGTGGATATAGATACTTTTGTACCCGCGTCCTCAAACATCTTCACAAGGTCCTTTGCTGTTGTTCTGGGATTGATTTGCACTTTTCGCACCAAAGTACATTCATCTCTAGCAGACCAAACACGTCTCCTTCCTGAGCAGTATGACGGCTGGTCCCAAGGTGTTTATACTTGCGTACTATTGTTGGTACAGATGAACGTGGTACCTTCAGGTGTTTGGAAATTGCTCCCAAGGATGAACCAGACTTGTGGAGGTCTACACATTTTTTCCTGAGGTATTGGCTGATTTCTTTTGATTTTCCCATGATGTCAAGCAAAGAGGCACTGAGTTTGAAGGTAGGCCTTGAAATACATCCACAGGTACACCTCCAGTTGTGGTCCACAGGCACACCAACCGCCAGTCAAGGTGAGGTCCCCCGCCACTCAGCCTACTATCTTCCTCTCCACTTGGTCGGTCTTTTCAGACTTACTGGCAGTTTTTTGGTCTTAACATAAGACGCAGTTCTCAATTTTAGCATTTTTAAAATCAGGAAAAATACTATGGGTGATGTTTTAGTCACTCAAAAAGCTATTTTACATGGGAATCAGAATCACTGCCCAGGACCTTAACTTAAATCAGAATGTGGTGGTTCTAGAGTGTACACGATAGAGATACCTGCCCATCAAATCACACATTTACCCCAGTAATACCATTTGGCAAGATAACGTAAGCTAAAGGCTAACAACGATTAAAGTATGCTAGAAGAACAGGGGACACCTCCATGTCCTCCGGAGGCACTGTAGTCCAGGGGCAGTATTCATAAAGCATCTCAGAGTAGGGTTGCTGATCTAGGATTAAAATCAAATTTTATTGGTCAAATACACATATTTAGCAGATATTGTGGATGTAGCAAAATGCTTGTGTACGTAATCTTATTCATTATGATCTTTATAGTAAAACTGATCCTAGAATAGCAGCACTTCTACTCTGAGATGCTTTGTGAATACGGGCGCAGGCCTAGTTCCTGGTTGTTGAGGAGCACCTCCTACCTGAACAGTCTGCAACTGTGGGGACTGGATGACAGACGACTGGGCCGACTGGATCACCCCCTGCACCTGGAACTGACCCCCAGGTAGCTGGACCACAGTCACAGGAGAGCCCCCCAGAGACATCTGCAAACAGTCAGATTAAACAATGACACAGGAGTGAATATTCAATCCTGTACTGTCCCATCCTTTGGATTCGGTTTGCTGTCCTATTAAAGCTACTCAGCCAGGTGACGCAGATGCAAACAGCAGTAGCAGGTAAATGTCCACAACTACTAAGAGCTTTGAAGTGCGAGGCTCCCCTTCCCCTCGGTTTGTAGCACCGTAAAGCGCACCTGTGCACATACGCTGTGTGACTATGTGAGAGCGAAGTCATTCTGCTGTCGCTGACACTACCTTTAGAGGCTGATGCAACAACAAACACTAAAACAGCGGTGTCTGGGTATTGCCAGGGTCCTCACGATACTTAGCTGCCGATACATATAGAATCAAAATGTGTATTGTATCCAGAGGTCACGTTAAGGCAGGAAACAGAGCAACAATGTTTTGTACAGTGGTTCCTCCTCTAAAAGCTGCATTATACTGCAGCACGCCTTGTGGGCTGTTGCAGCATTCTGTGGCACGTTATATAATTGTCAGCCATTTTTCTGTTAATGCAAGTTAGTGCTAGTTTGACCACCAGAGGGCATCTTTGAGAAGCATTTGAGTCTTCCATATTGGCATTACCAGATAATTTAATTTTTTGTTGTTGTAATAACATAGTATATGGGATTAATTAAGAAATTTGTCTTAATTAATATTATGGTGTTTCTATTCCGAGAAAAATAAATATAAAAGGGGGGGGGGGAAATAAGCCCTCAGGGTTTCCGTTAAGATGGAATGGAACATATGGCGCTGTACAACGTGACAATCAGGAGTAGGCTACAGCATAAGAGGATTCTAAATTGTTTGCCTTCATTAGACAACTTGTTCCAATATCTGTAAATCAGGGATATTTATTCCCATAGTAATTCGTTATGGATCGATAACTAAATCAACATCTGCATTTTGAAAGAGTATTTTTGGCATTATTTTATTAACGAAAGCATAAAGATGCTGATGAAGAAATACAGTACATGCTTTTAAATGTATATAATAAAAGAATATACTGTACTTCTTCACCAGCATCTTTATGCTTTCGTTAATAAAATAATGCTAAAAATACTCTTTCAAAAATGCATATGTTGATTTAGTTATTATTGTAGGCAATGTTTACTTGTCAGACTGCACAATAGCCTAATAAACAAATGCAAATGGATTTTGTGCAGTCTGACAAGTAAAACATAGCCTATAAAAAAGATCAGGGTGGACAGACTACAAACCTCCGTCAACATTTATAAGTCCATTATCCTGCAGAGTTCGCTACTCTGGGGCAGAAAAGGTGAACATGCTGTGTGTTCCTTGCCAGAAGCCTTTCGGCAGGTCTAAGACATGATAAAAACAAGACCAAATGGTTTCTTATTGCACTTTATTTAAAAGGTGCACTATGCAAAAATTGCTACGCCATTTCCTGGTTGCTAAAATTCTAATAGTTCCTCTAATTTCAATTTGTGACAAAACAAGCAAGTATACACAACAATAGAAACACCTTCCTAATATTGAGTTGCACCCCTAAAAAAAAGCTAAATTCGTAAAGGGCATGGAGTCAAGGTGTCGAAAGCATTACACAAGGATGCTGGCCCATGTTGAATCCAATGCTTCCCACAGTTGTGTCAAGTTGGCTGGAAATCCTTTTGGTGGATGGCCATTCTTGATACACTTGGGAAACTGTTGAGCGTGAAAAAGTCAAAAGTTCTTGACACACTCAAACCAGTGCACCTACTACCATACCCATTTCAAAGGCACTTCAGTCTTGTCAATTCACCCTCAATGGCAAACATACACAATCCATGTCTCAAGGTTTAAAAATCCTTCTTTAACCGGTCTCCTCCCCTTCATCTACACTGATTGAAGTGGATTTGACAGGTGACATCAATAAGGGCTCATAGCTTTGTGTGTGTATGAAACACTTCTGGGATCTTTTATTTCAGCTCATGAAACATGGGACCTACACTTTCCATGTTGCATTTATATTTTTGTTCAGTATACATACTCCTTTTGCAAAGTGTTGCCATTTCCTCTATATTGACAGGTGAGAAATAAATGTTATACTCACATAACACTGAGACTTTACTCTTTTTTAACAACAGTAACAGTAGTTGTTTTAAAACGGTCTTTCCCACAATTACATGTTGAAATGTTGCTTAACTGTCAGTATGCTTGAACTTATCAGAATGGATCTCTCCCTTTACTCAGTGTGCAAAGGGAGGAGTGAGAGGCGGCAGCAAAACAGGGAAAGGGCAGATACTTTTATTGTGGGAAGCAGGTTAATGCACATTACTGTTTACCAAACAATGGTTTTAGAATCCCCCCCCCAAAAAAAAGTAATTATCAGCAGGAACGTTGGGTTGCCGAATCACCGAAATTACATAACTCTCCTGTTGTGTTCATTAATTCTGTGTTCCCGGTCCAAAATGACCACCCCATTATAACTGATTATAAACCCATAATAATCCATATATTATCAACTAATGTTGCATTAGATCTTTTTAATCAACTTAAGTTCTTGTGAACATTACAACTTCTATTTGCTATTTATGGCCTGTAGGCCTCATTGACCTGAGCTCATACAACTCGTTTGAGTAAAAGAATGCTAAATGTATGGATTATTTTGACTATAACAAATACTCAGATGAAACAGTGCTATTTATCACAGAACTCTTTGTGCCAAAGTTTAACAAGGACTCTCTCCTCACCACTGTCATGATCAAAGATGATACGTGCTGCCACAGAATGAACTGTGAGCAAGGCCTCTCAAAACTTTATATACCAGAGCGGCAAGAAAAGTTCTATATATTATTGAAACAATGTTGCAATTGTTTGTGAGAATGGAACCACACCTGTTGGCAGTGGGGGAAAGATTATATTGGAGAAAGGTTCCCGTGGGGGTTGCCATGGAAGCCAAGAAGGGGAGTGAGGTGTGTGTGCTCAAACACATACATGTGGGGGTCTGGGAGGAAGTGTGTCCATCTGATGAATGAACATGTGCCTGAACTCAATTGTATACACTAATTGTAGTCTCGCCCCTTCATTTCTAATGACCAGTCATTTTTAACCCGGGAACACCACAGGTGTACAAAAGTTAAATAAGACACCCAAAATGTTATGAAAATGTTCAGAAATGTAATTTGTGTGTTCAGATGCCCTGTGTGGACAAAGTCATGGAACCTTATGACAATCAGATTAAATGAACTACATTTTTCAGAGAGAAAACCTGTCAAATCAGTCCAATTCGACTGGAACACAGCAGGAGGGGTAAGCAAGCAAAATTGCTTTGGTAAGAGGATGGCAATGCCGGTTTATTGTCTCAGCTTAAGATACTGTTGTATAGGCTACCTTGCTCTCTCCTTTCTTTCCTCTGGCAACAGCCCAACTCGCACATGATGTGCACACACAGAGACGCACATGTGGATAGCTCTCTAACAACTTGAAAGTGCGCCTCGAGTTCTCATGTGATTCTCGTGAAACCATGTCTGTAGAAAATTGAGTTACAAAACCCCAATGCAAACCTATCAGTTTTAAAATAGTATAACTTTTATTCACCCATGATCCATCATCTAGAGTAGTCCTTAGTTGAGAAAAGTTAATTTAATTAATTATATGCTACTATATGCCTACAGAATGAGTTTCTTATTCTCAAGTAACCCATTTCACCCCACTTGGCCTTCTTATTACCGAAACGGCTAAAAAGCTCAAATTTGGAACAAGTCTGATTTAAAATAATATAATTTAGTTAGTAATTCAGTGTTGTTTAACTCCGGCCTTTTCAAGCCAGGTTAAAACATTTTTTGTAAAGGATTTATTTGTTACTTTGAAAACTGTTGCAGTAATAAGAATTGTGGGAAAACATCATTTTTTGGTAAAATATCAGTTGTAAGAATGACCCAATTGTTTATATTTTTGTTGAGTGGTGGAAACAAGTAAAGCTGCAATATGTAACCTTTTGGGCAACCTGACCAAATTCACATAGAAATGTGTGTTTTTGATCTGTCATTCTCATTGAAAGCAAGTCTAAGTGGTAGATCTATTCTATGTGTGCTATTTCTATGCATCCATTCTTAAGTTTCATTTTTGCGTCTTTAATTTCAGTTTTGTACACCAGCTTCAAACAGCTGAAACTACAATATTTTTGGTTATAGAAAAGATATTGCACAGCTGTGTAGATGGTACAATGATGCTCTACACTATACTTGCTTGTTTTGTCAAACTGAAAATAGGAAAACTATTAGAATTTTAGCTACCAGGAAATGGCAAAGTGGCAGATAAATTAATTTAAGACTTAAAGGACCTGTAGACACCCTGGTAACTATGCCTCTTCATTATCATGCTGATATTATTCACAGAATGAACCCATCATGTTCTCTGTAACAGTAACACTACACGGCCCTCAAAGTTCTCACCTGCATAGTGCATTGCTGTCTGTGATATTATTCCCATTCCTAATCCCTACTTCCATAAAGTCTGTGAGTCATTATTAACCTCTTGATATCAGCCAGTCTGTTACCTGTTGGGCTATCTGGGAGATCTGGGAGGCTGTGATGGTGGTGGGGATGGTGACAGTCTGTGTCTCAGCGCCATTGCTGTTCTGCACCTCTTCCATTGTCACTGCGGAGGCAGATATACAGAAAAATTTAAAGACCACTGGTAAAATTTCCTGATGGGACACTGGTGTGTATGGGCAATGGACAGAGCCCTCTCTGGCAAGTCTATTTTGTAAATAGAGGGATATGGTGGACAAGGACTGGACAGGCTGAGAATCTACATGGAAATAGAGGACAGTCACCTATCCCTCACACCTATATAATTACTATTATTTATTTATTTTTTAACGATTGACTAGCATGTTATTCGTCATAGCTAGAATTACTATGCACATCCACCAGGATATATGTATCCATTGAACAAAACATAGCTAGCTAATGAGAGAGTGTCTAGCCTAGTGGTTAGAGCGTTGGACTAGTAACCGAAAGGTTGCAAGATCGAATCCCCAAACTGCCAAGGTAAAAAAACTGTCGTTCTGCCCCTGGACAAGGCAGTTAACCGTCATTTCGTCATTGAAAATAATAATTTGTTCTTAACTGACTTGCCTAGTTAAATAAAGGTAAAATAAATCAATAAAAACTAAGGACATGATTGAAAATGCTGCACTAGGTACCAGTAGCTAGCTACATTAGTTACAAGGCTGACAGCACTAACCTGTGGTAGCTAGCTATATGTTTATGCCAAGTGCGTTGTCTTTCTTGCTCAACATAACGTGTGGTCAACAGGCAAATTCCAATGTCATTAGCTAGCTAGCCCGCACAAGAAACCGGTTCACAATATGTAAGCATTGTTTGCTAGCGGAGTTATCTAGCTAGTTATTAAGCGTTTAGCTAACGTCCTCTTATTTGAATACAAGCTAACTAGCTAGGTAAATTCGGGTGCGTTCGTAATTTCACTCTGGCCATCTACTGCAATTTCAGAACTCTCGTCTGAGTGTGCCAGAGCGCAGAATAGCTGATGAATTTACGAATGCTCAACACCCCTTGAATATGGCGGGTGTGTCAGTAAACGTCGGCAAAAAAACGTAATTAAATTGTTGCCAGCAGCAATTAGTCACCAACGCTCTGGATAACATGAAAACAGCCTAGTCAGCTTTGCTTGGGCGAGTGAGATGTTCTCTCATGCGTGTCTGGAAGTAACTAGCAGTCTAGCCAACGTTAGAGTGGTTACTGTTGTGAGGTCAGAACGCTCGGATCAGCCCTACTCCTCGGCCAGAGCGTCCAGTGTGCACTCTGAACGCTCCAAGAGCGAAACGCGTTTGAATTTACGAACGGACAATCTGACAACGCTCTGAATTTACGAGTGCACTCGGGCACTCAAGATTGAATTTACGAACATACCCCTAGTAACTTTTGATAGTTATCAAACGTTACTAATTTATCTATTGCTAACTAACGTTAATTGGTCGAAACAGGCAGTGTAACGTCAGCCAGCTAACACTAGCTAGCTGGCTAACTAACACTAGCTAGCTGGCTAACTAAACATTGGTGGACAAGCCAGCTATTCTTAACATTTGCCTTGTAGCTAGCTAACGTTAGCTAGCGTGGCTAGTATGTGCTTTTGTTTCAATGAATGAGCGAATTTTTGTAATACACAGTCACTGGCACGCAAGTACCCGCGTCAACGGACGTCAGCGATAAGGGGAACCATGATTAGCAACTTACCTTTCGACGAGGAGAGGGAGCCGACAGGCGCCATTATATTAGCAAAGCACACCATAAAATGGCATTGTGCCGTTTAGAGCGGAGCACACATATGCAGACGGTCAAATCATTGAAAAGCTGTATTACCTTTACAATCCTTCGTGGACCTCAGCGATGGCGTTGATTATCACAAAAGCGCGTATAAATCACGGGAAAACAAATAGTTGTTAGCTAGCTAATTGCTAATATGGTAAATAAAAGGGCGGCGCAGAACCATGAAAAAATAAAAACGTTCTATTTGTTTTTAAAGGAAGGAGGCGGAGATGCGCGCAGCCCCAGGAAGGACATATGACGTAATTGCTTCCTTTGAGAACTGTGATTGGTGGAAAAGTGTGTATAGTAAAACTATGATGACATAAAATAGATACATTGTCGCTGCCTCTGTAAACAAATTCCACATGCACAGTTTTGTAAATAGCACTTAAAATGTCCACATCTGTAGTAAATGGCCACCTTCAGTGGATATACATAGCATCAACTTCCTGAAATAGCTTAGTAATACWAAGCTATTTTAGGTACAGTATTTCTTAGTTGTATTCTTCAAAAACCAAGGGGTATATTTCAATAGTTGAAACGATCAATAACATGACAGCACCTTTAACAAATCCAGTTACCCACCCATACACATGAGTAATGTCCTTGAACTCAAGGAACTCGGAAAAAAATCTGAAAATAATGATTGGCTGTAAAATCAGTCTTTAATTCATTTTTGCAATTTCAGTATAAAACAGCAATTATAACCAATTTACTAAATGAAACGAGTGAAAATAATGGGGTAAGTGTAGTATAATATAATCAAGTCTTTATTTAAAAAATAAATGAGCTAAATGAATTCAGAAAACAATTAAATCACTATGACTGACTATGAATATGACCTGTTTTTAAAGAGCAACTGAACGTAATAAGCAACTACTCCTTTTGAAAACGGCATATGTGGCATCAATATGCCTTAGGAACATTTATTCTATTGTCAAAATTGACTATAAAGTGTAAATAGGATAATTTTGGTCAAAAAGTCAGTCTCATCCAAAACAGAGATTTGCGAGATAATTAGGAAAAAATGGTATGTCACGGAATGAAGGGTACCGTAACTGTTTTCCTTGGGTTGGGTTTATTTCAATCATGCCCACAGCTGGCAGGAGCGCAGCTGCACGCAACCTGATTGTAAAATGCCCATGGTCAATTTGGTTTGAAATTCGATATCCCTATGGGGCTAGTTAGAGACCATCAGTAAAATACACAATGTACATGGGGAAATATTGTTTTATGTCAATAGCTCCAAATTTCCATGACTTAAAAACATCAAACCAACTATAAATTTAACAAATTAAAGTGATTCTCTGGTACTTTTGTATACTTTTTAGCCAGTAGTGCACATAAGCCAATAGTGTTCCCCGGGAAATTGGTAGGATACTACATAAGTGCACCATGTCATTGCTCTCTCTCACTCTACTGTGTGTGCCTCTTGCAAGCTGTCCCACAAATGGCAAGGGGCTGAAGCTTATTGGTTAAAACTCAAATTGCTAGGGGGCTGGCCTATGTGGGGGGAAATGTAGGGAAAATGGCACTGCACAACTTCCAGAAAACAGTCGATTTCAAACCAGAGATTTTGTGGCTAATTGAGGTAAAACAGTATTTCTGCTCATAGATTATGCATGTATGAACTACACATTGACACATCCAGTCCAAAGCTGGAGGTTTGAAAAATACTTACTAGTTGCCAAAGTACCGGAGCATGTCTTTAATATATAAATATTGAAGCATTTAATGAGACAACTAAAAGGTGTGCAACATGAAATTATTGTCCTATTTACATTTTGGTCATTTATTGACAGTCCATAACTAGCCCCACAAATAGCCTATCCTAAGTGAAACCAATTTTGCCAAGGTAGCACACCAGGCCATTTAAGCTAATTGGAGAAAGAAGTTGGCTAGCTTGCTGGCTAGTCTATGCTACTTCCAGACACAATACCTGGTTAGACTGTCAAGTTATCTAGAAGGGTGATTGACTGACTAACTGTGTACTGTTTTGGCAGAGTCAAAGCAAAAAACACCTCCCACGTTTGAACATACACAAGAGACACCCACATCAAAGCAAGCCTCCAAAACCCAAATCTTGTTCTCAGTCGCATTTCCTAATGAGGAGAATTGAAACCGAGGCTAAATCAGGAAGATCAGCCCCCCTTTAATTGACATTATTATTATTATTAACCAAATAATTGATATACACAGCATACTAAGAGTGCATACACAAAATATTGATTGAACAACTCAGATAAAGATATATGTGCAGTGCTATATGTACAATACCACAAGTCAAATTGAAGTCCTCTTTGTGTAAATTTATTACAAAATGTATAAGCAACATGAATTTCCCCCTGGCTGTGTAAACATTGGGGTTAAACTGCACGGCCATTGATTGCATAGTGTCAAAAAGTATTTTAGAGAGAGCAGAGAGAAGAGGAAGCCCTTATTGACCTCCCAGTGGTAGATTGATTGCAGTTAGTAGTAATGCCAAGCAAGTCCTGGGACAAACATACACAACATGGGGAGTATTATTCACTCGGTTGTCAGAGTAGCCAACTATTGTTCCCTGAAATGTCTCCCCCCCAAAAAAAACTATCCCTTTTGTGGTTGAATCTGATGCCTATGTGTGCTTGGTCTCTGTGTCATGCAGACAGACATTCCATGGTGAACTTGGAACTTTAATTCAAATGTAGGATATGGAGCTATAACTTGTCACTGCTATAGTTTTTCTGAATGGATAGGGTTAAATCATACGGTAAACTTCTCATCGCTCTAAACATTGTGATTGAACAGCATAAGGGGGACAATTATTTAACTCACACACATCTCTGGTCCAGAACCTTCCCATATTGTTCTTATTCATATATTACAACAAAGTTGAATGCAAACTTTTAAGCTGTAGTGTTGAACATGACTGAATGTTACATATAGACAAACCCCATTCACACTTCTCACATATTTAAGATGGAGGGGGATCGAAAATAACAAAACAACAAACTATTTACGCATAGACATGTTAGACAATAATAATGAATAGTTCATCATGGACTCCTACACCACTGCAAGGATAAAAAATGTTATTTTGAGGATCACTAGAACCTTACAGACAGGAAGGAGCATACAATATAATAATAACGTGAAAACTTCTAAAGGTTACAGTAAATTATAAACTTTTCTCCCCGAGTGCTAAACATTGTGTGTGGAGAGGAGAGGAACATAATAAAACCTAAACAGGTGGATGTTGTTCTCCGGTTTCAATAAAATACTACCTTCTTGATTCCAACAATACGATTGGCTCAGGTGTGCAATTGAAGTTTACAGGGGGAAATAAAAACAGGTTCCAGTGATTTAAAGTAGAATATGATTAAATTTTCAAACCTGACCACTATGATAGTGGCCAATGTATAATTACATTAAATATGACAGTCCTATTTTTGCAAATTGGGGCCCTGAAAGTCCTTTTCGTATGCAAAATGTTGCATTGCCAAATTCTCTTGCTCACATTCTTCAATCGCTCAGCTTTGGACAGTCACTGAAAAGTACCCTCCAATCTAATTGATCAGTGGTTCATACAAAAAATAAGAGCTTGCTTTACTATGCCACAAAACAACAGTCATTATATTGGTTTCATCATTCTCCCCAAGCTCATAACATCAAACCAATCTCTGGTTGGGCCCAGGAGTTATGGCTGACTCTACAAATCCCTGACAACCTTATTCATGGTGGCGTGGTTTTCAAGATCCTTCGAGCTTGATGTGACTTGACCAGGGAAAACTCCTGGCACTATTACCTGGTTTCTTTCTGCTAATCCCTAGTTAACTTGGATTCCTCAAAAATGATTCCTCACAATTAATATGCTCCTTGAACAGGAGGAATGTGCATAATTAGATAATCAAAAATAGACACGTGCAAGATCAGTGTTAAGATCTTAAATTCACTAGTCTTTACCATTACATAAAAAAAAAATTCTTATGTACAATAATCTTTCGCCACCATCTGTTCACAGCTAGGTTAGTTTTCCAGAAAACTATCAGGTGAGAGAGATAAATTGTTTTTTTGTTTTTTTTACATTTATACATACAATTTTAAAATAATATCTATACAGTGAAATACAGTATATCTAAAATACAGAGGCCTTGATGGGTACAGTACAGTAAATGGCCTCTATGTTCTACTCCAAACATCCCTTTGGATATCAAATCAGGATTATCACCCCAATAACACAAACAGTTATGAAATGGAAGAACAGCAATGGACAAAAACAAAATATGTATGGGCAAAGTTTTATAAGGCAAGAAGTAAACTTAAATCAAGAAAGTTGAGAATTTATTCCATTTCTTATTTTGCCTTTTCAAGCAATAAACCTGTGATGCAAGTACAGCCAATGACGACTGACTGACGTACTTTCCTCTACGGCTTCTGATTGGTCTATCTAATGTGTGTTCATTAGTGTTCTAACATGCCTTTACACATCCTTCATAAACCCCTGCCTCAAAGTGCACAGATACGTCACTGCAGGGTGAAGCAAGCATTTAGAATAAGTTAAAGATCATTTTAAAAAACAATAAAAAAACAAGGACTGGGTAAGACCTGGAAAGCTTGGGGAGGAAAGCCAGTAAGAATGGAGTAAGATGAATGTACATACTGTATCACTCAACCCCAGGAAATTATGTCACCAGAGACAGGAAGTGCTCATCTATTTGGCCCCTCGCAATACCTTCCAGATGATTGGATCTTGGAGGAGTTGGGAGAGAGGTAAGATTGACTTCAGCACCTTAATACTCCCTGACACTGTGCAAATAGAGGGCCAGTCTGGCTGTTGAGGTGTTGTGTGATTGGGCAGGAGGGCCGTAGGGGGTGTGGCGAGAGTAGAGTTCTCTTCCCTTCCAGTTGAAAGCTGTGTTTGGTGTAGACACTGACTCTGTCCGGGTGGATATATATAAATATAACACAAAATAAATATATATCTCATTCCTAAATCATGGGCATTAATATGGAGTTGGTCCCCCTTTTGCTGCTATAACAGCCTCCACTCTTCTGGGAAGGCTTTCCACTAGATGTTAGAACATTGCTGCGGGGACTTGCTTCCATTCAACCACAAGAACATTTGTGATGTCAGGCACTGATGTTGGACGATTAGGCCTGGCTCACAGTCGGCGTTCCAATTCATCCCAATGGTGTTCAATGGGGTTGAGGTCAGGGCTCTGTGCAGGCCAGTCAAGTTCTTCCACACCAATCTCCACAAACCATTTCTGTATGGACCTCGCCTTTGTGCACAGGGGTATTGTCATGCTGAAACAGGAAAGGGTCTTCCGCAAACTGTTACCACAAAGTTGGAAGCATAGAATCATCTAGAATGTCATTGTATGATGTAGCGTTAAGATTTCCCTTCACTGGAACTAAGGGGCTGAGCCCGAACCATGAAAAACAGCCCCAAACCATTATTCCTCCACCAAACTCTTCAGTTGTCACTATGCATTGGGGCAGCTTGCGTTCTCCTGGCATTTGCCAAACCAAGAATCGTCCGTCAGACTGCCAGATGGTGAAGTGTGATTCATCACTCCAGAGAACGAGTTTCCACTGCTCTAGACTCCAATGGAGGTGAGCTTTACACCACTCCAGCCACCGCTTGGCTTTGCGCATGGTGATCTTAGGCTTGTGTGCATGCGGCTGCTCGGCCATGGAAACCTATTTCATGAAGCTCCGAACGAACAGTTCTTGTCCCAACGTTACTTCCAGAGACAGTTTGGAACTCTATAGTGAGTGTTGCAACCGAGGACAGACATTTTTTATGCGCTACGCGTTTCAGCAGTCCCGTTCTGTAAGCTTGTGTGGCCAACCACTTCGCAGCTGAGCCGTTGTTGCTCCTAGACGTCTCCAATTCACAATAACAGCACTTACTGTTATTGTTATTGTGGTTTGACGAACTGACTTGTTGAAAAGGTGGCATCCTCTGACGGTGCCATGTTGAAAGTTACTGAGCTTTTCAGTAAGGCCATTCTACTGCCAATGTTTCTYTATGGAGATTGCCTGACTGTGTGCTCGATTTTATACACCTGTCAGCCATGGGTTTGGCTGAAAAAGCTGAATCCACTAATTTGAAGGGGTGTCCACATACTTTTGTCTGTGTGTATGTATGTATATACAGTGCCAGATAAAAGATTGGAGACACCTACTCATTCAAGGGTTTGTCTTTATTTTTACTATTTTCTACATTGTAGAATAATAGTGAAGACATCAAAACTATGAAATAACACATATGGAATCATGTAGTAACCAAAAAAGTGTTAAACAAATAAAAATATATTTTGTATTTGAGATTCTTCAAAGTAGCCACCCTTTGCCTTGATGACAGCTTTGCACACTCATGGCATTCTCTCAATCAGCTTCACCTGGAATGCTTTTCCAACAGTCTTGAAGGAGTTCCCACATATGCTGAGCACTTGTTGGCTGCGTTTCCTTCCCTCTGCGGTCCAACTCATCCCAAACTATCTCAACTGGGTTGATGTCGGGTGATTGTGGAGGTCTGTTACTTGAACTCTGTGAACCATTTATTTGGGCTGCAATCTGAGGTGCAATTAACTCTATTGAACTTATCCTCTGCAGCAGAGGTAACTCTGGGTCTTCCTTTCCTGTGGCGGTTACTCATGAGAGCCAGTTTCATCATAGCGCTTGACGTATTTGGCGACAGCACAATTTTCCGTATTGACTAACATTAATGTCTTGAAGTAATGATGGAATGTCAGTTGTCTTTGCTTATTTGAGCTGTTCTTGCTGTAATACGTCCTTGGTCTTTTACATATAGAGCCATCTTCTGTATACCACCCCTACCTTGTCACAACTCAACTGACTGGCTGAAATGCATTAAGGGAAAAAATTCCACAAATTAACAAGGGACACCTGTTAATTGAAATGCATTCCAAATGACTACCTCATGAAGCTGGTTGAGACATTGCCCGGAGTGTGCAAAGCTGTCATCAWKGCAAAGGGTGGCTACTTTGAAGAATCTCAAATCTAAAATATATTTTTGGTTTGTTTAACACTTTTTGGGTTACGACATGATTCCATATGTGTTATTTCATAGTTTTGATGTCTTCACTATTATTCTACAATGTATAAAATAGTAAAAAGTAGGTGTGTCCAAACGTTTGACTGGTACTGTATATATACACCATTTTATACAGTGTACATCTCAAAACACAACAGTGCCCCTTGAAATCCAAAAGACCTGGACTGCAAAAGACCTAAGATTTGAACCACATGCACCCCAAAAAGGGCTGTGTCAATACAGTGCGATAAAGTGCAGCCAACCCATCCTACTGCCCATTGTGGTACCATGCATTTTCTGTCTATGGAGCAGGTTGGTCCAAACTAATTTCTTCCTAATCCCCACTCCAACAGCCGTAATCTTTTCCACCATACGATGACCTGCCCAGCCCATCCGCCTGGCCCCTCACATATTATATGCCACGTAGATGGGGTCCAGTTGGTCAGCCAGGAAGGAGTCCCGGAGGTGCATGCGCTGTTTCTCTCCCCTGGAGTTGATGGGTATGACCCCCGGGTCCACGATGACCACCACGCCCACGATAAGATGGTGCTCCTCCAGCACCACATTGGTGACCAGGGGCACCAGGTCCAGGGCATCCTGCTCTGAGCCACACAGCTCAGCCACCACCACCAGTAGGTTGGTCCACGTGAACACCGCACTGCATGGGACACATATGAAAAAGGGTGTTATATTAAAATCAAATGTCAGACAAAGATGCAGTACACACGTGCGCACGTACACACACAAACACACACACACTAAGAAATCTCTTCATCTCCCTCCAATTATGAAAACATAGATAAACCAATTGGACAATAAGTAAGGTTTCCTGAGACCCTCCAGTGTTCTGACCTCTCTGCGATGCTGCGGTGAGCCCGGGAAACAGATGTCTCGATGTCGATGGGGTGGTAGCGCAGTCCCCTAAGCTCCAGAGTCTCATCCAGGGAACCCACCACAAACAGGGCGTCATGACGATCTGACCACAGAGAGGAAGACAGACAGAGAGGGGCAAACAAATATGTTGAATACTGGGAATGTTGGGATAGTTAATTTAGCCCTAATCAGATCCCTAGTATGTCTCCCTTTTCATGTTAGCCATTAGCGTTAGCCTCCATATCCCTGACCGTGCCCAGCCACTCACGCCCAGCGGCATCCAGTAGTTCAGTCCTCTTGACGAAGCCCAGGTAGCCAGTCCTGGCCCACAGGGTCGTGGGGTCTCCAAAGCTCAGCTTGGTGTTAAAGTGGTCGGCCTGCAGGCTCTCCTCTCCATAGATGGTATAGTAGCCACTGGCACTGTGAGGGCTGTTGATCCAGATCTGACAGAGACAGAGAGCAGAGTAGGGGACAATGTACAGTTAAGGATGAAATAGGAGAGTAATGTATGAGGAGAATTGTTGGTTATTGACAGGGATATGCGTTTTTCCTAATTATACCCTTCTTATTGCCCATCCTTTTATCAATGCCACATGTTGACATTTTCAATCTAATATTAGCATTCTCTCTCCTCTCACCTCTCCTAGATGGGAATCTCCGAGAGGTCCTCTGGTCTCTGGGTTCAC
This sequence comes from Salvelinus sp. IW2-2015, assembly GCF_002910315.2. Lineage (NCBI taxonomy): Eukaryota > Metazoa > Chordata > Actinopteri > Salmoniformes > Salmonidae > Salvelinus > Salvelinus sp. IW2-2015. Next base: position 34,484,973 of record NC_036838.1, read on the forward strand.
AATGATCACCCTGACTCCTGGTAAGATCTAGAGAAAGTGATAGAGTAGAGAGACAGATGGTGAACAACAAACTCCCACAACAACACATCTTGTATCTGAATACAAAATGGAATTTAATGTGTGTGGATCCATCAGGGGAGACTTACTTTTCCAGACTCCATCAAAGGGAGACTCTGAGGGGCTCCTCTCTCCACCAGCCTCACCCTGAGACAGAAAGTGAAAGCACATTGTGATGGTAAACTCAATATTGTAAAAACAAAAATATCCTCAGTGTCAAAGCTGCTCACACATATGTTCTCACCTGTCATGGCGGAGGGACTTCATGTCCACATACACAGTGGAGGGGTCCGGTCCAGTGGTTCCCTGAGAAACACACAGAAAACCTGACTGAAAACTCAGATACACATCCACTGTACATGGATCAGTCCTTGAGGAGACATACAGGGAGGTCCTGCTGTACTAACTGACCTGGCAGACAACCCTCAGATAGATTCCTCTATTTACATGTGACTCTTCTATTATGTAGAGTTAACAGAAGGCTTTAGCCTCCAGTTCAGGGAGACACTGGTTAGCGCATCAACCAACATGAGTCAGCAACAAATCATAGGAACATTGGCCATGGCCGTCAAAACATTCATAAAAGTCTATCTTTCCAAACAAGTGAGTTATGCTTCCATCTTATAAAATTCCCTGTTGCCTAGTAACTCCTCACAGAACTGATTCTAGCTGGTTGAATACCTGCATGCAAATGGCCAGGTTGACCCTRGATCCAAAGGCTGTGCTGACAGCGCGGGGGGAGAGGCCCAGGTCCTTAAACAGCTTGGAGAATGACATGGTGAGGGCCAGACGAGTACGCTCCTCTGCTATCACCACACAGCTCCTCACACATGACAGGTTCAGCCCACGCGCCTGGAAGGAAAGAGAGAAGGAGAGTTAGCGTGTGCGTGTGCGTGTGCGTGCGTGTGTGTGTGTATATGTGTTGTACTCACTTTGAGTATATCTGTCTGCGTGCCTATCCCCTTGGTGCAGAGCTCCATGACAGAGTAGGAGCAGAAGGTGTCTCTGATGCGGTACTGGCTCAGGGTGCTCAGCCACAGGGGCAGACAGCTCTCCAACTCCATAGGAGGGATTAGGATGGACTGGTGGCCCGAGTACACACTACACACAGGAAACAAGAGAAGGTGTGTGTTCGGAATGTGTGTAAGTGAGAGAGATAAAGATACCCTGTGTGTGTGTGTGTGTGTGTGTGTGTGTGTGTGTGTGTGTGTGTGTGTGTGTGTGTGTGTGTGTGTGTGTGTGTGTGTGTGTGTGTGTGTGTACCTTGCGAGGCACCACAGTACGAAGCCCAAGCCACAGTAAGGGTCCAGGCAGATGGCTATTTGGCGTGAGGAGTATAGCTCACACTGTAGCTTGATGGAGCGACACAGAGCACTGACTGCAGCATGGGAGATCTGATGGCCAGAGAGACACAGCCAATCACACACACATCACAATGAAACAACCAATAAGAGAAGCAGAATCAAYCGCTAAAGCCATGGTTATGGCTACTGCCATTGGCCCATTGTACAGCAGATGAGCAAAATGGCCCGTTGGCTACTTACTTTGCCGATGGCAAGCTGCTTATGGGCTACCATAGGTTTACAAACTATCTGGGACTGTTTTAGAGTATTGAGACCCAGCGGTAGCCTCCTGTAGTTGACCTTACCTTGACCCCAGTGAGCATACCCGTGGTGGACACACTGAAGTCCAGATAGGCGATCATCTCTGCCGTGGGGGGCTTGTAGATCGTGGGAGGTCTATGGCGAGGGAGGTCGTCTGGAAGAAGGGAACATGCACAACACGGTTGAGTTTCTCTGGCTCAGGTTATATGGTTAGGTATGCTCTGTATGTGAGATCTTCTATGGCAGGGGTTCTCAAAGTGGGGTGTGGAGGTACTTTAGGGGTACGCAGCCAGAGCAAGCATATATATATATWTTTTTTTAAATAGATTAAACAAATTTTGTCCAAGGGATCCGTGGAATAAGTTTAGAGGGTATAATACAATACAATATAATTTATATACAATATATTTTCTTAAACCTGGGCATCATGTGCCTGGGAAGCTCACAGGGATATTGGTATCCACAGTAGTCCACCAATTATCAACTTTTCAACTCAATACCTTACATAAATGCACTGTAATTGAAACTTTGAATAGCAAAGTTTTCTCTCTGCCTCATGGCAAAATGTGTAGAATTGCAGGAAATTTGCAAAAAAAAAAACAGATGCTCTATGTTCCATCCCAGGGCCTGAGACTTGTTTCATCCGGCCATGCACTGCCAAAGTCATAGTAGAACTCCTTGTATGCTATTTTCATCTCACTCAAGTTGTGYTCTAAATATGAGGGGGTCCATCATTGATGAATTTGCTACCACAAAAGGCGTCCCCGGGACCAAAAAGTTTAAGAACCCCTGGTCTTTGGTACCTGTGTCTATGATTGTCGGCCATGTTTTAATGTTCAGAGTGGCAGCAGCCTCTTTAGAGCGCAGGATCCTCATGAGGTTCTGAGTGGTAAGGATACAGGCAGCTTTACTGACCTGGGGACAGTCAGAGGCACCACAAACAACATGTTAGTTTGTCTTATTTGGAAGACCAAAATAATTACACTCAAACAGCAAGCTCATAAGAAAGCACCCATCCTCATACACTGACTTGATCAAAAGATAGCACATACAGTTGAAGTCGGAAGTTTACATACACTTAGGTTAGAGTCATTAAAACTCGTTTTTCAACCACTCCACACATTTCTTGTTAACAAACTATAGTTTTGGCAAGTCGGTTAGGACATCTACTTTGTGCATGACACACGTCATTTTTCCAACAATTGTTTACAGACAGATTATTTCACTTATAATTCACTGTATCACAATTCCAGTGGGTCAGAAGTTTACATACACTAAGTTGACTGTGCCTTTAAACAACTTGGAAAATTCCAGAAAATTATGTCATGGCTTAGAAGCTTCTGATAGGCAAATTGACATAATTTGAGTCAATTGGAGTTGGAGTGGATGTATTTCAAGGCCTACCTTCAAACTTAGTGCCTCTTTGCTTGACATCTTGGGAAAATCCAAAGAAATCAGCCAAGACCTCAGAAAACAAGTCTGGTTCATCCTTAGGATCAATTTCCAAACGCTTGAAGGTACCACGTTCATCTGTACAAACAATAGTACGCACATATAAACACTATGGGACCACGCAGCTGTTATACCGCTCAGTAAGGAGACGCGTTTTGGTGCGAAAAGTGAAAATCAATCCCAGAACAACAACAAAGGTCCTTGTGAAGATGCTGGAGGAAACAGGTACAAAAGTATCTATATCCACAGTAAAACGAGTCCTATATCGATATAACCTGAAAGACCGCTCAGCAAGGAAGAAGCCACTGCTCCAAAACCGCCATAAAAAATCCAGACTACGGTTTGCAACTGCACATCGGGATAAAGATCGTACTTTTTGGAGAAATGTCCTCTGGTCTGATGAAACAGAAATAGAATTGTTTGGCCACAAAGACCATTGTTATGTTTGGAGGAAAAAGGGGGAGGCTTGCAAGCAGAAGAACACCATACCAACCGTGAAGCACGGGGGTAGCAGCATCATGTTGTGGGGGTGCTTTGCTGCAGGAGGGACTGGTGTACTTCACAAAATAGATGGCATCATGAGGCAGGGAAATTATGTGGATATATTGAAGCAACATCTCAAGACATCAGTCAGGAAGTTAAAGCTTGGTCACAAATGAGTCTTCCAAATGGACAATGACCGCAAGCATACTTCCAAAGTTGTGGCAAAATGGCTTAAGGACAGCACAGTCAAGGTATTGGAGTGGCCATCACAAAGCCCTGACCTCAATCCTATAGAAAAAAATGCTGGGCAGAACTGAAAAAGCGTGTGCGAACAAGGAGGCCTACAAACCTGACTCAGTTACACCAGCTCTGTCAGGAAGAATGGGCCAAAATTCACCCAACTTATTGTGGGAAGCTTGTGGAAGGCTACTCAAAATGTTTGACCCAAGTTAAACAATTTAAAGGCAATGCTAACAAATACTAATTGAGTGTATGTAAACTTCTGACCCACTGGGAATGTGATAAAATAAATAAAAGATGAAATAAATAATTCTCTCTACAATTATTCTGACATTTCACATTCTGAAAATAAAGAGGTGATCCTAACTAACCTAAGGCAGGGAATGTTTACTAGGATTAAATGTCAGGAATTGTGAAAAACTGAGTTTAAATGTATTTGGCTAAGGTGTATGTAAACTTCCGACTTCAACTGTATACACACAAACACACACACTTACGTCGATGATCATGCGGACAGTGGGAAGTGTGGCTGCCAGGTTCTGTGGATGAGGAGGTCTGACAGTGACAGGAACACAGCCAGCGTACAGACAGCCATAGAAGGAGGCTATCAGGTCAATACCTAGAGAGTGAGACAAAGACAGACTGTAACTCTAAGTCATCCTCAACAGGTACGGCTATGCCACTTCTCAGAGTCTGACGGACAGACAGAAAGGACTCACCAGGAGGGTAGAGCAGCACCACGTTGTCCCCGGTGTTGATGCTGCCTTTCTCTGTGAGCGCCGCTGCAATCTTCTCCGCCCGCTTATGCAGCTGCACACATGTTGCTGTAGATACCTCTACCCCCTGAAGCACAGGAGTTAGAGAGGGTAGGGGCAAGGGGTTTATTTACAACTGGGCACAACTGTATATGGGGGGGTTCTGTTTACTGTAATACGTGTGAGAGTGTGTCTATAAGACTGAGAGTGCTACCTTTGCATTGAGCAGCACATAGAGACAGTGGTCTGGGTCAGTCTGTGCCCTCCACTGTAGAGCCTCGGACAGGAACTGGTGCTGAGGAGAGAAATAGAGGGTCAAAGGTCATTACATAGCAATCGTATCAATATGCATATCAATATGAGGGGAAAAATATCTATTGATATCAACACAAAATAACTACAAGTAAATCTAATAAGAGTTGTATTTTGCTGATGGGAAAAACCTGACAGAACTTGAATTTACTCAAGTTAATTCCCTTGAGTTACAGTAAGTCTAAGGACATGAAGATGGTCAATACAGGTGCACTGCAGTAAATAGCCCTGGAGCCAAAATGTCCTCCGTAGGTAGATTTTCTACCAGGAGGAGGGCAACTGTCACTCCCATTGACAAAATATCAAGAAAATTGTCAATTTACACCATGCAGCATTAGCCAAACTACTCCTTAAAATAATGAAAAACTGATTTAAGTTGTAGCTAACAGCAATTATGGGGAGAAATCGATTGGGGAAAAACAGCAAAGCACATGAAGAGCAGATGTGGATGTTTGGATCTCGGGGAGATGGCTTGCAGGGCCTTCCTTGGAGTCCAAACAATTCTGCAGACCAGCAAGGCCTGTGTTTGTCTGTGTGTGTAATATTTTGAACATTCAGGAGGTGATGGGAACCAATGGAAGGCATGGGGCATCAGGTGACATTAAGAGATGCCACGACAGACTGTCCCCATCACTGTGCTGTGATGCAGAAGGGAAACAAATGGCATAATACATTAGCACGTGCAGATTCAGAGCATCACTTCTGACACCATGCAAGATCTCACATCTTGCCAGAACTTAGCGATGCAACCATAGAATTATTTGCGTGTGCAACTGAAAAATAACCCCATTCACATTGAGCGCGTCACTGTACAGCACATTGCAGACAGAAGCAAAGGAAGAACCAGGGTGTGGTGGGTAGGGAGGGGGCAGTAGCTCTTACCATCATAGTAGGCCACATACGGAGCTATGTAATGTTACATCCAGGGAGAGACGGGTGCATTAGGACAGAAGAAAGAATGCATCATGTTGCTCACGTGGTTTACCAGCTTTCTTGTCCGGTCTAACTACCCAACAAGCAAACACTTACTGGACCAATGGTGTCAAAGAGGCAGCACACCACTGCAGGCAAGCCCATATTGGACCGCTGTCTGCTACCAATATGGCGGCAGACCAACAGGGCACCGAACGTGACTATCCGGCAGTAGGCATGCCATTGTTTGTAGTGTTGGCTACCACCAGGTTAGTAGTACCAGCTACCGCTATAGTCCCTACCATGCTATGGGCCACCGTGCATGTGGGTCCTTTCTAACTGATGATGATGATGAGAGAGGTGGTCCTACCTTCCTGATCAGGTCCTGGTCCTCGATCATGCCCAGATCCCTGCCTGCTGCCTGGGCTATCCTCTTCCCTGCTACCAGGTTCCCCACCATGATGGAGGCTGGACCCACACCCACTGAAGAGATAAAGAGAGAGAGAGAGAGAGACAAAGAGAGAGAGAGATAGAGACAAAGAGAGATGCATTTTCACAATAAAGTCCCTAGCTCAAAAGTCATCGCCACTGTAAGCCAACCAGTTGCCAAGTTTTGCTGTATGATCCCCTGAACTGAGCCTACTGTACCTGGCTGTTTCTGCCGTGGTTTGGGGAGGTTGGTGACACAGGTATGGGGGCACATGAGGATGTTACAGGGGTGCAGGTTGCCGTCCAGGAAGTGTTGTTTGGTCTCGAAGATGTGGATCCCTCCCAGGTGGGTCTTGGGTAATGTGTTGGCAGGCACCAGGGCTAGGCAGTACAAACCCACCTGGTGAATACTGTCAATGGCCTGGACAGTGGACACACACAACACCCCTCAGTTAGACAACTTCTCTAATTAAGTGTTTAGAGTACATTGAAAACTGTGGTGTTAATTTTGGAATGTACCAAGAAAGAGGTGTTTGTAGGGGGGTTAGCTACCTGCAGTACTCGGCTCATCCACTGGAAGCTGTCCTCCTCACTGGCATCTGGCCTCTGCTCTGCCACAACCACTATCCTCTCATCATAGAACACTGTCACAGAGAACACCGCAATCCTGACACACACACGCACACAATTAGAATGTCTGCAAGGATCCATAGTCACACACATAGATATTGACCTCTCCCTCCAGAAACGGTATATGTACATCCACACATAAAGCAGAGAACACTGCAATTCCTACACACACAAAACTGCTCTGATAACAAGCATTTTCACAGCTTGAGATTCTCTTTTCAGAGCCAATACACCCCCACATCCCACACAGAAACATGCTGTATACATACACTCATATTGCGAGTGCACTATAGGCCTGCAGTGCTCACTAATACCCAGCAGATGACAGTGGTGATACACAACAAACAAAGCTTAATGCCATAGAGACTGCAACATTGCATCTGTGAAATTATGGAGTCTGTGACAGCCTCAATGTCGCTGCTCATGCTATCTTCAGTTTAAAGTAGTCCATTTTCTTTAGATAAAAAAAAAAGTGGAAAGCTAATATTGGTGACTTACTGCCACCTGCAGTGCTGGAGTCTTGAACCAAATATTGTGTGTCATTCATTTATTGTGGCCACTAGATGTCATACAGCTTAAAGCCATTTACAAACTAGGCAAACCAATTTGAAGATGACACATTTTGATCATTGGCTGATCGCTCCCAACCCACAGGAATCCTCACCCAGTTGACTACTTTAAACTGGTGGAAGCCCTCAATGGCAATGTCCTTGCAAAAACTGGTTATTTCCAAGTAATGATCTCTATACATCTCTATGCTCAATCCCCAATATACCTGACTCACAGCGAGCACATACAGCACAGAACTCATCCACTGTCCCTTCAAATACATGCTGACACATGCGCACACACACACGAATGCATGCACACACACAGTACTCACCTCCCACGATACACAGTCTTGACAGGCTCCACGGCCAGTGCTGTGGCCACCAAGTCATCAGCGTTGTGTCTCCTCCCACTCACCATCAGCAGGCCTTCGTTCTTCCCCACCACAAATATCAGACTGCCCTGTAGAAGGGTTAGACACAGCATTCAATACACACTGCACGCGAATATGGACACACGCACACAGTCACACAAACACAAGACAGTCTTACTTACGGGTCCTACGAAGCCTAGGAGTCCAGATCTCACAAAAGGGATCTCTCCAATAGGAGCACCAAGAGCATTGACAGGAATCACCTATAGATAGATAGATAGACAGACGAACACAGACAGACAGACAGACAGACAGACAGAACAGACAGACGACAGACAGCAGACAGACGACAGACAGACAGACGACAGACAGACACAGACAGACACAGACAGACAGGACAGACAGACAGACAGACAGACAGACGACAGACAGACAGACAGACAGACAGGACCAGCAGACAGACAGGACAGACAGACAGACAGACAGACAGACAGACAGACAGAAAGAAAGAAAGAAAACAGATGTTTTTAACATTTCTAATAGAAAATGTGTTGGTAAGCATATTGAATGTTCAGAGTTTGGTGTGTCTGACCAGGTCCTGACCAGGTGTCTGACCATGTTCCCCCATACAGTACGTAACACATAAGGGGGAATCGAATGGTTGTGGGTCCGTACCTCAAAGGTGTTCTTGGTGACTCCTGGTAGGCCATAGTACATGTTTCCTCCTGCACGAGAGTTCACCACGATCTCCCCTATCTCATCTGTCTTACAGAGCTGAGGAGGCCCTTCAGGCTTCACTATACACATCAGAGCTATAGACACAGAGAATCAGAGTCAGGCTTCACTATACACATCAGAGATAGAGACACAGAGACAGAGTCAGGCTTCACTATACACATCAGAGCTATAGACACAGCGACAGAGTCAGGCTTCACTATACACATCAGAGATATAGACAYAGAGACAGAGTCAGGCTTCACTATACACATCAGAGATATAGACACAGAGTCAGCTGCACAGATAAATACATGTACAGGAATAATAATGCACATACAATTACAGAAACCAACTTACACATAAAGAAACAAATACAGTATAATAATAATAGTAATATATGCCATTTAGAAGACACTTTTGCCCAAAGTGACTTACAGTCATCCGTGCWTACATTTTATGTGTGGGTGGCCCCGGGAACAAACACATTCATATTTAAAAATGGACCTGCAGTGGAGGTGATTTGGAATCATACTCTCGTGAGTAGTTACTATAGCCCTGCCTGAGACTTGTACGCCAATTACAGACATACACATGGATTTCACTCCTGATATCATTCTCAAGTGAGATCCTCCATTTCTCTCTCTTTTCTATACTGTGCATCCCCCCTCCTCACCTCCAGGCATCACATGACCCACATCCTGCACGGTGAGGGCAGAGTTTTTGTCCTCCGTGTTGACCCTGATGACCCCGTGACTCAGACCCCCCATGGAGAGGATGGCCCTGGCTGGGAGGGGCGTCCCCGGCACCCCCGGCCTGCACACAGAAAGGTACAGGAGAGGACAGGAATTTTACACAAAATATACACACACTGCCGAAAGACTTTCCTTGTATCTGTAGAAAAATGTATTTATTGAAAAATGTAATTATTGAAGGTGCATTATGTAACTTTCATTTCATTTCATCCAGAGGTAACTCAGGGTACTACAAACACATGTGTTTGTCAGTTACTTTAAGGAGCAGTTCTCTCTCTGTGGGTCTAACGCCAAGTTCTGGAAAACGGTTAAAGTCCTGGAGAATAAACCCTCCTCCTCACAGCTGCCCATGTCCCTTAATGTTGATGATGTGGTTGTTACTGACAAGAAGCATATGGCTGAGCTCTTTAATCACCACTTCATTAAGTCAGGATTCCTATTTGACTCAGCCATGCCTCCTTGCCCGTCCAACATTTCCTCATCTCCCACCCCTTCTAATGCGACTATCTCCGATGCTTCCCCCTCTTTTTCCCCTGCCCCGCTACAAAGTTTCTCCCTGCAGGCAGTCACTGAGTCCGAGGTGCTAAAGGAGCTCCTTAAACTTGACCCCAAAAAAACATCTGAGTCAGATGGTTTAAACCCTTTCTTCTGTAAGGTTGCTGACCCTATCATCGCAAAGCCTATCTCCAACCGTTTTAACCTGTCTCTCCTTTCTGAGGAGGTTCCCATTGCTTGGAAGGCAGCCACAGTTCGTCCTTTATTTAACGGGGGAGATCAAGCTGATCCTAACTGTTATAGGCCTATTTCTATGTTGCCCTGTTTATCAAAAGTGTTGGAAAAACTTGTCAATAATCAACTGACTGGCTTTCTTGATGTCTATAGTATTCTCTCGGGTATAAAATTTGGTTTCCACTCAGGTTATGGATGTGTCACTGCAATCTTAAAGGTCCTCAATGATGTCACCATTGCCCTTGATTCTAAGCAATATTGTGCTGTTATTTTTATTGACTTGGCCAAAGCTTTTGATGCGGTAGACCATTCCATTCTTTTGCGCCGGCTAAGGAGTATTGGGGTCTCTTTGGCTTAGTTTGCTAACTACCTCTCTCAAAGAGTGTAGTGTATGAAGTCAGAAAATCTGCTGTCTCAGTCACTGCCTGTCACCAAGGGAGTACCCCAAGGCTCAATCCTAGGCCCCATGCTCTTCTCAATTTACATCAACAACATAGCTCAGGCAGTAGGAAGCTCTCTCATCCATTTATATGCAGATGATACAGTCTTATACTCAAAGATTTCTTAGTGTCCAACAAGCTTTCTCTACCCTTAACCTTGTTCTGAACACCTCCAAAATAAAGGTAATGTGGTTTGGTAAGAAGAATGCTCCTCTTCCCACATGTGTTATTACTACCTCTGAGGGTTTAGAGCTTGAGGTAGTCACCTCATACAAGGACTTGGGAGTATGGCTAGACGGTGCACTGTCCTTCTCTCAGCACATATCAAAGCTGTAGGCTAAAGTTAAATCTAGACTTGGTTTCCTCTATCGTAATCGCTCCTCTTTCACCCCAGCTACCAAACTAACCCTGATTCAGATTACCATCCTACCCATGGTAGATTACGGAGACATCATTTATAGATCGGCAGGTAAGGGTGCTCTCGAGCAGCTAGATGTTCTCTACCATTCGGCCATCAGATTTGCCACCAATGCTCCTTATAGAACACATCACTGCACTCTATACTTCTCTGTAAACTGGTCATCTCTGTAAACACGTCGCAAGACCCACTGGTTGATGCTTATTTATAAAACCCTCTTAGGCCTCACTCCCCCCTATCTGAGATATCTACTGCAGCACTCATTCTCCACATACAACACCCGTTCTGCCAGTCACATTCTGTTAAAGGTCCCCAAAGCGCACACATCCCTGGGTCGCTCCTCTTTTTAGTTCACTGCAGCTAGACTGGAACGAGCTGCAACAAACACTCAAACTGGACAGTTTTATCTTAATCTCTTAATTCAAAGACTCAATCATGGACACTCTTACTGACAGTTGTGGCTGCTTTGTATGATGTATTGTTGTCTCTACCTTCTTGACCTTTGTGCTGTTGACTTTGCCCAATAATGTTTGTACCATGTTTATTTGCTGCTACCATGTTGTGTTGCTACCATGTTGTTGTCATGTTGTGTTGCTACCATGCTGTGTTGTCATGTTTTGCTGCCTTGTTATGTTGTTGTCTTGGGTCTCTCTTTATGTAGTGTTGTGTCTCTCTTGTTGTGATGTGTGTTTTGTCCTATATTTATATTGTATTATTTATTTTTATCCCAGGCCCACGTTCCCGCAGCAGGCCTTTTGCCTTTTGGTAGGCCGTCATTATAAATAAGAATATGTTCTTAACTGCCTTCCCTAGTTAAATAAAGGTTAAATAAATACAAATAAATAAATAAAATTTGGCCAAGTAGCAAAACAAAACACAAACTGTTACTTTTGCTAAGCAGACTGATTCAGCCCWTCCTACCTGCGGATGGCTACCGTCATGGCCTCAGGGGAGGTGGCACAGGGACAGATGACCTCTGGCTTCAGCCCGTGGATCTGGAACACATTGAGGAAGGCATCGCAGGACGACACCGACCCTTAGGGAGAGAAAGACAGAGAGAGAGACTCAACAACAATGACATCTCACAACACTGACCATTTTTGGAGGGTACCCATTCTAACCATACAGGGCTTTGTTTATCACTTGCAATTATCCTATTTGCTGTATGTCAGCCCCACTGACTGCCTGGAAGGTGCAATCCCACTAAGCATCTACCGACAGCAATATTTTTTGGTCCTGTCCAGACTGGACCAAATCTGAACCAACGTCTATGTTTGGTTCAGATTTTATCCGGTCTGGACCAGCCTTGATTTCAACATCCGCAGACGTCCGGACTGGCCTATATTTGACCCAAACATAGACGTCTATAATTGGTTCAGATTTGGTCCACTACGGACATCTATACAGTGCCTTCGGTAAGTATTCAGACCCCTTGACTTTTTCCACATTTTGTTAGGTTAGCCTTATTCTAAAATGTTATAAATAAATATAAATCCTCATCGATCTACACACAATACCCCATAATGACAAAGCACAAACAGGTTTTTAGAAATTGTTGCTAATTTATTAAAAATAAAATCTGAAATATCACATTTACATAAGTATTCAGACCAGTACTTTGTTGAAGCACCTTTGGCAGCGATTACAGTCTCGACCCTTCTTGGGTATGACGCTACAAGCTTGGCACACCTGTATTTGGGGAGTTTCTCCCATTCTTCTCTGCAGATCCTCTCAAGTTGTCAGGTTGGAAGGGGAGCGTTGCCGCACAGCTATTTTCAGGTCTCTACAAAGATGTTCGATTGGGTTCAAGTCCGGGCTCTGGCTGGGCCACTCAAGGACATTCAGAGACTTGTTCCGAAGCCACTCCTGTGTTGTCTTGGCTGTGTGCTTAGGGTCGTTGTCCTGTTGGAAGGTGAACCTTCGCCCCAGTCTGAGGTTCTGAGCACTCTGGAGCAGGTTATCATCACGGATCTCTCTGTACTTTGCTCAATTCATCTTTGTCTAGATCCTGACTAGTCTCCCAGTCCCTGCCGCTGAAAAACATCCCCACAGCATGATGCTGCCAGCACCATGCTTCACAGTAGGGATGGTGCCAGGTTTCCTCCAGACGTGACGCTTGGCATTCAGGCCAAAGAGTTCAATCTTGGTTTCATCAGACCAGAGTCTTGTTTCTCATTTGAGAGTCTTTAGGTGCCTTTTGGCAAACTCCAATCGGGCTGTCATGTGCCTTTTACTGAGAAGTGGCTTCCGTCTGGTCACTCTACCATAAAAGCCTGATTGGTGGAGTGCTGCAGAGATGGTTGTCCTTCTGGAAGGTTGTCCTATCTCCACAGACGAACTCTGGAGCTCTGTCAGACTGACCATAGGGTTCTTGGTCACCTCCCTGACCAAGACCCTTGTCCCGCGATTGCTCAGTTTTGCTGGGCAGCCAGCTCTAGGAAGAGTCTTGGTGGTTTCAAACTTTTTCTATTTAAGAAGGATGGAGGCCACTGTGCTCTTGGGGACATTCAATGCTGCAGACATGTTTTGGTACCCTACTCCAGATCTGTGCCTCGACACAATCCTGTCTCGGAGCTCTAAGGACAATTCCTTCGACCTCATGGCTTGGTTTTTGCTCTGACATGCACTGTCAACTGTGGGACCTTATATAGACAGTTGTGTGCCTTTCCCAAATCATGTCCAATCAATTGAATTTAACACAGGTGGACTCCAATCAAGTTGTAAAAACATCTGAAGGATGATCAATGGAAACAGGATGCACCTGAGCTCAATTTTGAGTCACATAGCAAAGGGTCTGAATACTTAATAAATATGTTATTTCTGTGTTTTATTTTTAATACATTTGCAAAACATTACTAGAAAACTGTTTTCGCTTTGTCATTGTGGGGTAATGTGTGTAGATTGCTAAGGAATGTGTATTTATTTAATCTATTTTAGAATAAGGCTGTATCATAACAAAATGCAGAAAAAGACAAGGGGTCTGAATACTTTCCGAAGGCACTGTATGTATGTTTCACAAGTTATGACAGCACAGTACCACAGAGTAGAGTACATTACAGAATAGTACACAGTATAGTAAAGAAAAGTAGAGTATAGTACAATACAGTAGAGCACAGTAGAGTACTGTAAAGTAGTGTACTGTATTGTCCCCTACTTTATTCTAATGCACTGTACTCTAATGAACTAAACTTTACTCTACTGTCTCCAAATAAACGTTTTCCTGTACTGCACTCTACTGTGCTCTATTGTACAAAACTGTGCCGTACTGTACTGTGATGTTCAAACTTGTGAAACATAGCCTAAACGTCCATTATTAGTTCAGTTTTGGATCTGGTCTGCACCGACCAAATGTGTACTTGTTTGGGGGCGGGGCTAATTAGCACAATACCCAGCATGCTTCGTTATAAATAAAAATATATATAATTTACATTTTGGTTATTCAGCAGATGATCTTATCCAGAGCCACCTACAGTCAGTGCATTCAACTTAAGTAGATATACAACAATATATCACAGTCATAGCAAGAAAACAAATGTCTGTAACTGAGAATGTTATTGTAGTTGAAGTTGTCTGTTGGTTTATTATGTAGGTTGAATTAGTTTGAACATAATTTCTTTTGAAAGCTTTTGAAAAAGCTAACATAACTAAATGCTACAGATGAAAGTAATACTAAATATTCTGTTGCAATCTTTAGTTGGCTCCTTTTTCCTATAGTAAGAGCCTTGAAAAAGTATTATTGTGATTCAATGCTTACTTCATTGAGAATGTATGTGCAGTTGAAATTTGGCCAACATCCGAATAAAATGTATTTTTAACATCTGTAAATTAAGTATTTTCAATATCCGGAAAATACATATTTTTGACGGCCAGAAAAGACGTCTTCTCACCTTTCATTCAGCACCTACAATGCACCTGATTTCAACATCTGGAAAATAAGTATTTTCGACATATGGAAAATAAGTATTTTCACCTTTCATTCAGTACCTAAAATGCAAAAGACGTCTTAAAGTCTTTTCAACGTAATTTTGCTTACTGGGATGCAGACCAGTTCCAAACATGTCTGCCATCTGTAGTTCCAGTGTGGCTTCCACACAGACTACATTTCCCTGCATGGACTACATTTCACACTCACAGGGATTGGCTCCGTCAGCGACGATGAGCATGCGCAGTGATGCCAGACTGGTGTCCCTCTGTTCCCTGTGTGCCATCATGGCCCAGTGCAGGTCACGACACTTCACCAAGGCAACGCGCGCTATGGGGGGAGAGGAGGGACAAATGAGTACTTGAACATCACAGTGTTCTCATGGTCACATGGAGAGAGAGGGTGTGGATGTGTGGGTGGTGTAACTACCTTTATGTATGTGGACCCTCTGAACCCAGGAGAGAGGGCAAGCCTTCATCACAGCGTAGGGCACACTGATAGTGTGGATCCTGTTCATTACACTCTGAAAGAACAACAAAATACAACTTATTGAACGGAAATACATATGATATRAAATCAGTTTACCTGTAACTATTATCCCCCCATCCACAAACACCCACACACTCTCACCGTGAGAACTCCATGCCACAGGCCCATGTCCTTTTTAAAGTCCAGAACATTCACTAATGTCTCACCTAAGAACAGAAACAAATAGATAAGTCCCTATGAGAAGCATCCTTCAAACACTTGTTCCCTGTGTATCATCGTCAAAACCCAAGATGGCGTAGCAGTCAGACGTCTTTGTCCTACGTCTTGTCGTTTCCCATGTATATATCTTTTGATATCTTCTTCTTCGCATATCTTTTTTATATTTTTCTAAACCTCAACTTCAAAATACTCTCCTGCAACCCGCCTCACCCAATGTGGTGTGGATCTGTTTTTTCTAAAGTATTTTTATTTACCTCGGAACCGGAATCCCCCAACAGCAGCTAGCCAGCTCACTAGCTACTAGCTAGTAGTCAGCTAACCACTGCTAGCGGTCATCAGCTAACCTTTAGCTCGGTAAGCTCTCGCCAGTTTGTACAACGCGACACAAACCAGAGCATACCGGACCTATTTTCTCCCCATATCCCCGGATTCCTACCGTAAGCTCTGGACCTTTTCACCTGGATCATTGCAGCTAGCAAGCTGCTATCCGAGTGACTACTCCTGGCTAACGTTTGTCCCGAAGCAAGCACCAATTAGCCTGGAGCTAGCCCATGCTAGGCCCATACTCCCGGCTAGCTGAAGAGGCCCATCAGCCACTCCTGGGCTACAATACCCGGACCCCTTTTACTGCCGGTACGGGGCACGGAAGCCTGTCGATCCTTCACAACTGGACTACGACGTAATCTCCTTGAGGGGGAACTCAACTGGCCCCTACATCGCGACATCCCCTGAATGCCCATCTGCTAGTCTGCTAGCCATGGCCCGTTAGCTTCTAGCCGCGGCCAGCTAGCTGTCTAGAGCATATTGGACTGTTAGCTGAATAGATCCATTTGCCAATTTCTTGGGCCACTATACCAATTTTGCCAATTGGACTTGGACCCCTCTGCTACTCGGAACCCTACTAATCCATCACGACTGGTCTATCGACGTCACCGCACGCGAAGGCTAAAACAGACTTTCCTCCATCGAGACGTCCCTCTAAGGCCCTTCTGCTAGCTTGCTAGCCCCGGCCTGCTAGCTGTCTGAATCGCCATGTCTCCAGCCAGCCCAACCACTCACTGGACCCTTACGCATGCCTCTCCCTAATATCAATATGCCTTGTCCATTACTGTCCTGGTTAGTGAGTACTGTCTTATTTCACTGTAGAGCCTCTAGCCCTGCTCAATATGCCTTAAACAACCATTAAGTTCCACCGCCTACATATGCAGTGACATCACCTGGTTTAAACATCTCTAGAGACAATATCTCTCTCATCACTCAATGCCTAGATTTACCTCCAATATACTCACATCCTACCATACCTTTGTCTGTACTTTATGCCTTGAATCTATTCTATCACACCCAGAAACCTGCTCCTTTTACTCTCTGTTCCGAACGTACTAGACGACCAGTCCTGATAGCCTTTAGCCGTACCTTTATCCTACTCCTCCTCTGTTCCTCTGGTGATGTAGAGGTTAATCCAGGCCCTGCAGTGCCTAGCTAAACTCCTACTCCCCAGGTGCTCTCATTTGTTGACTTCTGTAACCGTAAAAGCCTTGGTTTCATGCATGTTATCATTAGAAGCATCCTCCCGAAGTTTGTTTTATTCACTGCTTTAGCACACTCTGCCAACCCGGATATCCTGGCCGTGTCTGAATCCTGGCTAGAGAAGACACCAAAAMCCCAGAAATGTCCATCCCTAACTATAACATTTTCCGACAAGATAGAACTGCCAAAGGGGGTGGTGTTGCAATCTACTGCAGAGATAGCCTGCAGAGTTCTGTCTTACTATCCAGGTCTGTACCCAAACAATTCAACTTCTACTTTTAAAAATCCACCTTTCCAGAAACAAGTCTCTCACCGTTGCCGCTTGCTATAGACCACCATCTTCCCCCAGCTGTGCCCTGGACACCATATGTGAATTGATTGCCCCCCATYTATCTTCAGAGCTCGTGCTGCTAGGTGACCTGAACTGGGACATGCTTAACACCCCGGCCATCCTACAATCTAAGCTTGATTGCCCTCAATCTCACACAAATGATCAATGAACCCACCAGGTACAACCCCAAATCTGTAAACACGGGCACCCTCATAGATATCATCCTAACCAACTTGCCCCCCAAATACACCTCTGCTGTTTTCAACCAAGATCTCAGCGATCACTGCCTCATTGCATGCATCCGTAATGGGTCTACGGTCAAACGACCACACCTCATCACTGTCAAACGCTCCCTGAAACCCTTCAGCGAGCAGGCCTTTCTAATCAACCTGGCCCGGGTATCCTGGAAGGATATTGATCTCACATCCTGTGGTGTTCTGCATTAGCATCGAATAGCCCCCGTGATATGCAACTTTTCAGGGAAGTTAGGAACCAATATACACATGCAGTTAGGAAAGCTAAGGCTAGCTTTTTCAAGCAGAAATTTGCATCCTGTAGCACAAAMTCAAAAARGTTCTGGGACACTGTAAAGTCCATGGAGAATAAGAGCACCTCCTCCCAGCTGCCCACTGCACTGAGGCTAGGAAACACTGTCACCACCGATAAATCCACTATAATTGAGAATTTCAATAAGCATTTTTCTACAGCTGGCCAAGCTTTCCACCTGGCTACCCCTACCCCGATCAACATCCCTCCACCCCCCACAGCAACTCGCCCAAGCCTCCCCCATTTCTCCTTCACCCAAATCCAGATAGCTGATGTTCTGAAAGAACTGCAAAATCTGGACCCCTACAAATCAGCCGGGCTAGACAATCTGGATTTGTTGCAAATTGTTGCAACCCCTATTACTAGCCTGCTCAACCTCTCTTTCGTATCGTCTGAGATTCCCAAAGCTTGGAAAGCTGCTGCGGTCATCCCCCTCTTCAAAGG
Organism: Salvelinus sp. IW2-2015; assembly: GCF_002910315.2. Lineage (NCBI taxonomy): Eukaryota > Metazoa > Chordata > Actinopteri > Salmoniformes > Salmonidae > Salvelinus > Salvelinus sp. IW2-2015. The sequence continues at coordinate 34,503,303 of NC_036838.1, forward strand.
GGGAGACACTCTAGACCCGAACTGCTACAGACCTATATCTATCCTACCCTGCCTTTCTAAGGTCTTCGAAAGCCAAGTTAACAAACAGATTACCGACCATTCGAATCCCACCGTACCTTCTCCACTATGCAATCTGGTTTCAGAGCTGGTCATGGGTGCMCCTCAGCCACGCTCAAGGTCCAAAACAATATCATAACCGCCATCGATAAGAGACATTACTGTGCAGCCGTCTTCATCGACCTGGCCAAGGCTTTCGACTCTGTCAATCACCGTATTCTTATCGGCAGACTCAACCGTCTTGGTTTCWCAAATGATTGCCTCGCCTGGTTCACCAACTACTTCTCTGATAGAGTTCAGCGTGTCAAATCGGAGGGCCTGTTGTCCGGACCTCTGGCAGTCTCTATGGGGGTGCCACAGGGTTCAATCTCGGGCCGACTCTCTTCTCTGTGTACATCAATGATGTCGCTCTTGCTGCTGGTGATTCTTTGATCCACCTCTACGCAGATGACACCATTCTGTATACCCCTGGCCCTTCTGTGGACACTGTGTTAACTAACCTCCAGACGAGTTTCAATGCCATACAACTCTCCTTCCGTGGCCTCCAACTGCTCTTAAATGCAAGTAAAACTAAATGCATGCTTCAACCGATCACTGCCCGCACCTGCCCGCCCGTCCAGCATCACTACTCTGGACGGTTCTGACTTAGAATTTGTGGACAATTACAAGTACCTAGGTGTCTGGTTAGACTGTAAACTCTCCTTCCAGACTCACATTAAGCATCTCCAATCCAAAATTAAATCTAGAATCGGCTTCCTATTTCGCAACAAATTACTTCACTCATGCTGCCAAACATACCCTCGTAAAACTGACCATCCTACCGATCCTCGACTTCGGTGATGTCATTTACAAAATAGCCTCCCACACTCTACTCAACAAATTGGATGCAGTCTATCACAGTGTCATCCGTTTTGTCACCAAAGCCCCATATACTACCCACCACTGCGGCCTGTACGCTCTCGTTGGCTGGCCCTCGCTTCATAGCCCGTATATTGTAATTACTTCTCCACCATGGCCTATTTATTGCCTTACCTCCCTTATCCTACCTCATTTGCAAATACTATATATAGACTTTTTCTACTGTATTATTGACTGTATGTTTGTTTATTCCATGTGTAACTCTGTGTTGTTGTATGTGTCGAACTGCTTTGCTTTATCTTGGTCAGGTTGCAGTGGCAAATGAGAACTTGTTCTCAACTAGCCTACCTGGTTAAATAAAGGTGAAATTAAAATAAATAAAAAAATCCTCATGAAGATGCCATAGACTTACTCTTGCGATAGAGTATGCCTCTCTCATATAGTGTAGTTACTCACCCTCACAGTAGTTGCAGGCCTGGGTCAGTGCTTGGCAATGGGTCAACATGGCCACCTTAGACACAGCCACACCCATCACTGTGCCCTCCTTACTTGCCTTGTACTAGGGGGAGAGAAAACACAATCCATTAGGATTGTATGAGAAGTACACACATGTGCACGTGCGTGCACACACACACCTCACCTCACCTCTATGTATGCAGGGTCAGTGTTAGCTGTAGGGATGTGGGGCTGCCAGTCCTTTCCAGGTTTGGTGAGGTACTTGGAGTCTGTCACCACCCACTTTAGCTGAGGCCAGCCTATGAAAGACAGTTAATAACATACCAATCAACTTCATTAAAAAGAGACTCATAGCGAAAGACAAAAAGTATCACATTTTGATCTCTAGAGACAATGGTTGTGTTTGAGATCAACCAGATTGCAGTCGTCGACTGGATGACTACAAATCACCTGGCTTCCTAAATAACTACTCATTACTATTTGTAGATCAGTCAGTCTACTCAGTCGGTGACCAGTGAATGAAATACATTGATACTCTGTAATACGGCCAGTAAGAGAGGCAGCTCCTGACCTTTGAACTGTAGTATCTCTCCGGTGGGCGTCTTGGGGAGTCCCTTCAGACAGATCTCACTGGTCAGAGCCAGAGTTACACCACAACTGCCAAGCAGGAAGCCCACTTGACTACTGCCTGCATCCTGGTGGAACAACAATGGACATGGAGTCAATCACAAAGCAGATATAACAGCATGTCAATGTGGGCTTGAAAAAGTTCCAATGACATGTCCTTACCTTGCGAGACAAAGGTACCTCTATTGGGACAGGGATGACCTCAGCCAGCAGGCAGCCATAGAAGGCCACCCAGAACATCCCAGGGTCACTGTTTGGGTACACTAGAGCCACCTACAGGGGAAAAAAAATGATGTATGGACCTTAATGCAGAAATCAGCAGTAAAAACAATAACAAAGTGTTCTCTCCGCCCGTTTCGGTAAAAACCCTGTTTTGGTAAAAAGCTGAGGGATGGGGCTGAATCATTTATAATTTTATTTAACAGGGAAGACATATTGAGACCTAGGTATCTTTTACAAATGTGCCCTGTATATATATAAAAAAAGTAACAGTCAGTATCTGGTGTGGCCACTAGCTGCATTAAATACTGCAGTGCATCTCCTCCTCATGGACTGCACCAGATTTGCCAGTTCTTGCTGTGAGATGTTACTCCACTCTTCCACCAAGGCACCTGCAAGTTCCCGGACATTTCTGGGTGGAATGGCCCTAGCCCTAGCCCTCACCCTCTGATCCAACAGGTCCCAGACATGCTGAATGGGATTGAGATCCGGGCTCTTCGCTGGCCATGGCAGAACACTGTCATGCACAGAATGAGCAGTACGGCTGGTGGCATTGTAATGCTGGAGGGTCATGTCAGGATGAGCCCGCAGGAAGGGTACCACATGAAGGAGGAGGATGTCTTCCCTGTAACGCACAGCGTTGAGATTGCCTGCAATAACAACAAGCTCAGTCCGATGATGCTGTGACACACTGCCCCAGACCATGACGGACACTCCACCTCCAAATCGATCCCGCTCCAGAGTACAGGCTTCGGTGTAACGCTCATTCCTTCGACGATAAATGCGAATCCGACCATCACCTCTGGTGAAACAAAACCGTGACTCGTCAATGACGAGCACTTTCTGCCAGTCCTGTCTGGTCCAGCGACGGTGGGTTTGTGCCCATAGGAGACGTTGTTGCCGGTGATGTCCGGTGATGTCCGGTGAGGACCTGCCTAACAACAGGCCTACAAGCCCAGCCTCTCTCAGCCTCTTAYGGACAGACTGAGCACTGATGGAGGGATTGTGCGTTCCTGGTGTAACTTGGGCAGTTGTTGCCATCCCGTACCTGTCCCGCAGGTGTGATGTTCAGATGTACTGATCCTGTGCTGGTGTTGTTACACGTGGTCTGCAACTGCGAGGATGATCAGCTGTCCGTCCTGTCTCCCTGTAGCGCCGTCTTAGGCGTCTCACAGTACGGACATTGCAATTTATTGCCCTGGCCACATCTGCAGTCCTCATGCCTCCTTGCAGCATGCCTAAGGCACATTCACATTTCTATCCAACCTAAAGTGGGGAGAACAAGTATTTGATACACTGCCGATTTTGCAGGTTTTCCTACTTACAAAGCATGTAGAGGTCTGTAATTTTTATCATAGGTACACTTCAACTGTGAGAGACGGAACCTAAAACAACAATCCAGAAAATCACATTGTATGATTTTTAAGTAATTAATTTGCATTTTATTGCATGACATAAGTATTTGATCACCTACCAACCAGTAAGAATTCCGGCTCTCACAGACGTGTTAGTTTTTCTTTAAGAAGCCCTCCTGTTCTCAAACAGACTCCAACTCCAACCTCCAAGTTGATGAAGAGATGTGTCTGTTACTTGAACTTTGTGAAGCATTTATTTGGGCTGCAATTTCTGAAGTGCAGTTAACTCTAATGAACTTATCCTCTACAGCAAAGGTAACTCTGGGTGTTCCTTTCCTGTGGCGGTCCTCATGAGAGCCAGTTTCATCATAGTGCTTGATGGTTTTTTGCGACTGCACTTGAAGAAACTTTCAAAGTTCTTGAAATTTTCCAGATTGACTGACCTTCATGTCTTAAAGTAATGATAAACTGTCGTTTCTCTTTGCTTGTTTGAGCTGTTCTTGCCATAATGTGGACTTGGTCTTTTACCAAATAGGGCTATCTTCTGTATACCACCCCTACCTTGTCACAACACAACTGATTGGCTCAAACGCATTAAGGAAAGAAATTCCACAAATTAACTTTTAACAAGGCACACCTGTTCATTTAAATGCATTCCAGGTGACTACCTCATTAAGCTGGTTGAGAGAATGCCAAGAGTGTGCAAAGCTGTCATCAAGGCAAAGAGTGGCTACTTTAGATGTAGCAACTGCTGATTGCAAGCAAGCAATTGATTTTATAAGCAACACACACGTACATTGTAATGTTGTAATATTGTTGTATTGGGGAATTATACATTTTGTCGTAGAGTAGTGGTGTAATAATGTGCTGGATGATGTACTGTTTTATTTGTATTTGTTTTGTGATGTAATTGCCTTAATCTTGTTTGGACCCCAGGAAGAGTCGTTTCTGCCTTGACAGCAGCTAATGGGGATCCTTAATAAATAAAAACAAATTTAAAAAAAAATGTATGGCGCTATATCATTACGAGAGAAGTAGAAGTAGTGTGAGTCAATGTGTCTCACCCTGTCCCCAGGCTTGAGGACCTGCTCGTTCTTGGGTCCCAGTTTGTTGAGGAGGGTGTAGGCCAGCTTCACACTGCGGCTCCACAGCTTCCCTGATGGCGGGAGAAGGGGAGGAGGTAGGAGGGAGGAAGGGCATGCGTCGTAAATAACAGTGTCACGATCTGTCAATCAATCTCATACTCCACCTCTCATAACCCTCCATTACCAGGATTACTCTATCCACATCATGACTACAGTATAGCACCAACAATAACCTAAGAGGATGTAATAAATAAAGTATCCAGGGCCTTGTCCCTCACTAAGTAGAGTTATAAATGTTAAAAATCATATGTTCTATAATTGTAGGCAATCATATAACCATGTATTAGATGGGGGTATCTAAGTCAGGTTGTAGTAGCAGTATAAAATCTCTGTATGGCTCTAGTCTCTCACCGTGGGTCAGTGTGGTTAGGGATTTGAGACTG
>NC_036838.1:34508826-34509577 GCF_002910315.2 Salvelinus sp. IW2-2015
TGTGGTTAGGGGTTTGAGATTGTGAAATACTGTAGGTCAGTGTGGTTAGGGGTTTGAGATTGTGACGTTCCGTAGGTCTGTGTGATTAGGGGTTTGAGACTGTTACATACCGTAGGTAAGTGTACAGGGCTTTGTGTATGGGCCTAGTTTCTTACCGTAGGTCAGTGTGTACAGGGGTTTGAGACTGTGACGTACTGTACCATAGGTCAGTGTACAGGGCTTTGTGTGTGGGCCTAGTTTCTTACCGTAGGTCAGTGTGTACAGGGTTTTGCCAGTGATGTCCAGGGCGGTGAGGGCAGGGCTCTTGCCCTGTGTGGCCCCCCATCGAGCCAGGGCAGCCTGGAGGGCCGGAGGCCAGTTACTGACCACCCCTAAGGGCTCCCCCTTCACTGGGATGATCTGACGGCCCTCTGGCCGTGGTGTGTTGGGGTCCGGCTGGGGCACTGGAGGGAGAGGGAGGTTGGGGGAGGCAGAATGAACCAGGTAGCACCTTTGAGGTTGGTACAGAGGGGTGGAAATGAAAACATTGAAGGTGAAATTTACAGAGATATACTCTGGTCTCAGATCTGTTTGTGCTGTCTTGGGAGTTGGCAAGACAGCACAAACAGATTTGAAACCAGGCTAAAAGAGATCCACTGACTGAAGAATGAATGGTGGCTCACCCTCTACGATCTCCTCCTGGTCATCCACAAAGAACTCACTGAGGGGGGGCCTCTTGGGCCTCTTCAAGGTATTGAGCAGCTGCTGGATC
>NC_036838.1:34510492-34571098 GCF_002910315.2 Salvelinus sp. IW2-2015
AAAGAGGCTGTTCTTACCGTCAGCTGTCTCCATCATGCTGGAGCGACTCTGTTCGCGGCTCATCCCCCGGACCACAGGAGGGTTGTTGGGCCGGTCCACCTGAGAGGAGCCCCTGGCCTGGGGGGCTGCCGCCAACACGTCTGGGGGGGGTCCGCTGTTCTCTGAAAGGCCTGGCAGAAAGACAGGGTAATTTTATCTGCTCGGTTTATCTTATATAGGGTTACATGCCAAGGCGTTCTAAAGTGTTGTGGTCATGAGGACATATCTTACCGATGCGTGCTTGAGCCAGCATGTCAGCTATGGCTGGATGCTGTGGCTGTGACTGTGGCTGTAGTTGTGACTGGTACTGTGGCTGGTACTGTGGTTGGTATTGGGGCTGGTATTGGGGCTGGTATTGGGGCTGGTACTGGGGCTTGTACTGGGGCTGGGCTTGGGTCTGGGGCTGGGGCTGGGATGGTTGAGGCTGGGGCTTGCCCTCTCCATGGGACAGGGTGGAGGAGGCAGAGGAGGAGGTGGACGAGCTTTGGACAGAGTGGTTGATCCAGGAGTCAGGGCTCTGCAGACTGGGGGGCTGCAGCAGAGAGGAAGGGGCAGGAGCCCCCAAACCAGCACCCACTGACGACTGTCTCAACAGAGCACCCTCATCCTCTGAACTTGACGACGAGTCTGAGATAGGAGAAAGGAAGTAAGAGAGATGGAGAGAATTAGAAAGAGAGAGCATGTGACATTAGGATTAAACTCTACAGTACTAACAATAAAGCTTACGTAGGCTGTTCCTGAGGAAATAGAAGCAGTCAGGCTGATTTGAAGGAGTCAGTCCTACGCTACCTGGTGGGGTGCAGTTGTTGATGGGCGACTGAACGTAGGTGGAGCGGCGTTTGGTGGGCATGGGTAGTGCCATCTTCTCYTCCTTGTGTTTGGCCAACGCAGCCTGCACCGCCTCTGTGTGGATATCTGGGACAACGGGAGAGAGAGAAAGAGAGAGAGAGGGAGTGAGGGAAAGCGGAAGAAATTACAATTTTGAATTTGGATGATTGCAAAGGATAGGGAATAGGGATGGAGAGGAAGATGAGAACATCCAAGGTAAACATGAGTTTTTCTGGAAAAGTATATCTGAAATCTAAGTGATCCTGCCAGTCAGGGAGATATTTAAAATTATTATTATTATTACATAGATACTGATGCATAAAGACAATCACTGTTCTGTCAACACAGTTAAAGCTGAATGGAGGTTTGACTTTCAACCGTCAGAATAGGAGAGATGGCAGTTAGGTCCTGCTGTAACAGGAAACCACAGTCTGTTTGCTGGAGAGAGAGGGGCTATTATCATGCTCACCCATCGTTGTACACACACACACGCACACACACACACGTGCACAAAGGCACGGATCAGAGGATGACCAGAAGACACATCAGCACTTTCTTATACATTTCCTCATGACACAATCTACATAAACCATCAAACACAACACTATAGAATGACATAAGATAACATTTGATTCTACTAAAAAAAGACAGCTATTCTGTTCCCATTCTTCCTATACGCTGCATGTGTGATCATACATCGCCATAGAAACATGAGAGAATGACCGTCACACGCGTCTGAGAGGCATCTCCATGGCGACAGCCGAGGTTGCCGGGTGTTAAAATGTTAAAGTTGTTAGATGTCTGTCCTCTACCTCTCCGGCCCTACACGACAACCAACAATGAACAGCACAGACAGCCAGACACGATCAGCGCCCACACAAATACACACTTGCAGCACCTCAGCCTAGCAACACAAACATACACTACACACACCCATGTAAGCGCAAATAGGCTACATACACATGTGCGCCAGACTATCTGGATCTAAACATCATCATATCGCTGATAGCTAATTCTCAATCTCTCAGTCCTCTTGCGCACACCCTTCCAGTATTCCTTTCTCTGTAGCTCTACCCCCTCCTCTATCCCTCTCTCTCGTTCTCCCCTTCTCACTCTCTCAAGGAGACTGAGGTGTCAGCAGGTTCTTCCGTAGGACTGCTGGAGTGTGACTGACCCACCCATCGCTGCTCTTCCCTGACTCCTCACTCTATCCCTCCTCTTTATCCCCCTCTTATTCCCTCTTATTCCCTCTTATTCCGTCTCAGTCCTGCTCAATTTCTCTGTGATATTCCTCCGTTATCCTGTAATAGAACAGTGTTTGCACTCAAACTTCAATCCTCTTCAAAGTCCTTCTCCATTATCCCTGCATCCTATTTATTTCCACCTGGCTACCAGCTCTCATTTCCTTTCCCTCTTTCCCAATCCTTGCCCTGAATCCAGTCGGACTTCCAGCAAGATCCCCTGAGATTCCTCCACACATCAAATGGAACTTGAATAATTTTTGCTGTTCTCTCTGGTCAGCCGTCCTATTAGCTCAAACAGATTCCACATAGTGCTGGTCCTTCCGTCCTTCATCCCCCAAAACTCCACTCCACAATGAGGTATGGGACCTAGTGTGCGTGTGTGTATGTGCATGTGTGTCTCACGTGAGAGGCGAGACCAGTCTGATGCAGAGGCTGTCCAAACAGGGATGGGAGGAGAGAGAAATGGAAGGAGAGAGAAATGATAGAGTATGAAGCTGCCTAGAGGGAGGACACATGTACACTGCATGCACCTCTAGTAACAGAAGGAGAGAGAGAAAGAGAGAGGACAGAAAGACTCTTATACACTTCTCTGCAATCCATTGTTCTTTCATGTCTTCTCAACCATCTAACGACTAATTCTAACACTCCTTCCCTGTACTCTATAGAATCTACAAAATAATTATATGGTGCTGAGTTCCTCCTTCCTGTTTAGTATTCCCCCTGCTCTCTCCACAGCCCAGCACATTGCCAAGCCATGACATCACTCCCCAATCACAATGTGAGGGATCTGGCCTCTTGGGCTCCCCTTTAGAGGGGATGCTGTTGCACACTGTAGGGACTTCTCTTTCTAAACAACCCAACAGGACACACACACACATGACCTCAGCCAGCACTCACAATCCAACACGCGCACACACAAAGCACCATTGCCCTTTCATTGGTCTATTTGCGACCATTACAGGATTACAAGATTCTGCTTCAAACCAGATTGGACCATAAACTGACTATATTAATGCTTATATTGACTGAAATGAAAAAGAATAATGAGAATAGATCAAACTTAACATGAACCAAAAATGTAACAGTATTGACTATGACTGGATTTCCTAAGGYGACCTAAAGTGTTGATTTAAAAAACGGAAACTGAGACAAGTTGTTGCCCACCTGATCGGTAGCGGTCATCCCTGGTCCCTCCACTGCGGTGCGGTCGCCGAGAGCGACGATCACGGTAGCGTGAAGAGGAGCTGGGTGGAGGAGCCTGGGTGTGAGCATTGGCATGGGTGGAGCCAGAGGCGTTGCTAGGACCAGGAGCCTGGGCATCATAGGCAGGGGGGGGGGCTTCCACTGGGGAGTACAAAGTAATAAAGTAGATGACAAGGAGACAAAAAGACAGTACACAAAGTAAATAGTATATACAGTGCATTCAGACCAATTCACTTTTTCCACATTTTGTTACGTTACAGCCTTATTCTAAAATGGATTTAATCATATTTTTCCTCTTCCTTTTTTTGCCCAGAAAATTTAAAAATACCTTATTTACATAAGTATTCAGACACTTTGCTATTAGACTCGAAATTGAGCTCAGGTGCATCACGTTTCCATTGATCATTCATGAGATGTTTCTACGACTTGATTGGAGTCCACCTGTGGTAAATTCAATTGATTGGACATTTATTTGTATTTTTCTATTTAACCTGGCAAGCCAGTTAACTTCTTTGGGGTAGGGGGCACTATTTTCACATCCAGATGAAAAGCATGCCCAGAGTAAACGGCCTGCTACAAAGCCATAAAAGCTAGAATATGCATATCGTTAGTAGATTTGGATAGAAAACACGCTGAAATTTCTAAAACTGTTTGAATGATGTCTATGAGTATAACAGAACTCATCAGGCAGGCAAAAACCTGAGAAAAAATCCAACCAGGAAGTGGGGAATCTGAGGTTGGTCGATTTTCAACTCAGCTCCTATTGAAGATACAGTGGGATATTGGTAATGTTGCACTTCCTAAGGCTTCCACTAGATGTCAACAGTCATTAGAACCTTGTCTGATGCCTGTACTGTTTAGTGGGGCCAAAGGAGAGAGGAATGAGTCAGGTCTGCCATGACCTGAACATGCTCTGACCATGCGCGTTCACGTGAGAGCGAGCTCTGTTCCATCGCAATTCTGAAGACACAGGAATACTCCGGTTGGAACATTATTGAAGAAATATGTTAAAAACATCCTAAAGATTGATTCAATACTTCGTTTGTCATGTTTTTACGGACTGTAAATATAACTTTTTTTACTTTTCGTCCGTACTTTCTGCTGGACCTGCCCGCGCGTCGTGAGTTTGGAAAGTGTACTGAACGCTAAAACAACAAGGAGGAATTTGGACATAAATGATGGACATTATCGAACAAAACAAACATTTATTTTGGAACTGGGATTCCTGGGAGTGCATTCTGATGAAGATCATCAAAGGTAAGTGAATGTTTATATTGTTACTTCTGACTTCTGTTGACTGCATAATATGGCGGCTATATTTGTGTCTTGATTGGGCTCTTAGCGCCAACTCAGATTATTGCATGGTTTGCTTTTTTCGTAAAGCTTTTTTGAAATCTGACACAGCGGTTGCATTAAGGAGAAGTGCATCTAAAATTCCATGCATAACATTTGTATCTTTTAGCAATGTTTATTATGAGTATTCCTGTAAATTGATGTGGCTCTCAGCAAAATCAAAGGATGTTTTGTGACWYCTGAACATAAGGTGCCAATGTAAACTCAGATTTTTGGACATAAATATGAACTTTACCGAACAAAACATACATGTATTGTTTAACATGAAGTCCTATGAGTGTCATCTGATGAAGATCATCAAAGGTTAGTGATTAATTTTATCTATATTTCTGCTTTTTGTGAATCCTCTCTTTGGCTGGAAAAATGGCTGTGTTATTCTGTGAATTGGCACTCACCTAACATAATCGTTTGGTTTGCTTTCGTCGTAAAGCTTTTTTGAAATCGGACAATGTGGCTGGATTTACAACAAGTTTACAACTTTATAATGGTGTAAAATACATGTATGTTTGAGGAATTTTAATTATGGGATTTCTGTTGTTTTGAATATGGCGCCATGCACTTTCACTGGCTGTTGAAGAGGTGGGACGCTAACATCTCAAGTACCCTAGAGGTTAAGAACAAATTCTTATTTACAATTACGGCTACACCGGCCAAACCCGGACGACGATGGGCCATTTGTGCGCCGACCTATTGGACTCCCAATCATGGCCGGTTGTGATACAGTCTGGAATCGAACCAGGGACTGTAGTGAAGCCTCTAGCACTGAGATGCAGTGCCTTAGGCTGCTGCGCCACTCGGGAGCCCCCCAAATGATTTGGAAAGGCACACACTTTTCTATATAAGGTTCAACAGCTGACAGCGCATGTCAGAGCAAAAACCAAGCCATGAACCTATAGAATGGTGCAGCGGTCTAAGCTACTGCATCGTAGTGCTTGAGGCATCACTACAGACCCGGATTCGATCCCAGGCTGTGTCATAGCCAGCCGTGACCGGGAGACCCATGAGGCAGCGCACAATTGGCCAAGCGTCGGCTGGATTATGGGAGGGTTTAGCTGGCCAGGATTTCCTTGTCCCATCGCGCTCTAGCAACTCCTTGTGCAGGGCGCCTGCAAGCTGACTTCGGTCACCAGCTGGACGGTGTTTCCTACGACATATTGGTGTGGCTGGCTTCCGGGTTAGGCGAACAGTGTGTCAAGAAGCAGTGCGGCTTGGTAGGGTCGTCTTTCGGGGGATGCATGGCTCTCGACCTTCGCCTCACCCGAGTCCGTAGGTGAGTTGCAGCGATGGGACAAGACTGTAACTACCAATTGGATATCATGAAATGGGGGAGACAAAGGGGTATAAGTACAACAAATAAAGTAATACAAATAAATAAATAAAACAAGCCATGAGGTCGAATTGTCCGTAGAGCTCCAAGACAGGATTGTGTAAAGGCACAGATCTGGGGAAGGGTACCAAAACATGTCTGCAGCATTGAAGGTCCCCAAAAACACAGTGACCTCCATCATTCTTAAATGGAAGAAGTTTGGAACCATCAAGACTCTTCCTATAGCTGGCCGCCCGGCCAAACTGAGCAATCGGGAGGCCCATGGCTTGGTTTTTGCTCTGACATGCACTGTCAACTGTGGGACCTTATATAGACAGGTGTGTGCCTTTCCAAATCATGTCCAATCAATTCAATTTAACACAGGTGGACTCCAATCAAGTCGTAGAAACATCTCAAGGATGATCAATGGAAACAGGATGCACATGTGCTCAATTTCGAGTCTAATAGCAAAGGGTCTGAATACTTATGTAAATAAGGTGTTTGGTCAGGGAGGTGACCAAGAATGTGATGGTCACTCTGACAGAGCTCCAGAGTTCCTCTGTGGAGATGGAAGAACCTTCCAGAAGGACAACCATCTCTGTAGCCCTCCACCAATCAGGCCTTTATGGTAGAGTGGCCAGACGAAAGCCACTCCTCAGTAAAAGGCACATGACAGCCCACTTGGAGTTTGCCAAAAGGCACCTTAAGGACTCTCAGACCATGAGAAACAAGATTCTCTGGTCTGATGAAACCAAAATGTTACTCTTTGGCCTGAATGCCAAGCGTCACGTCTAGAGGAAACCAGGCACCGCTCATCACCTGGCCAATACCATCTAATACCAATACCATTCCCCCTTGGGTTGTGCCGTGGCGGAGATCTTTGTGGGCTATACTCGGTCTTGTCTCAGGATGGTAAGTTGGTGGTATCCCTCTAGTGGCATCCCTCTAGAAGATATCCCTCTAGTGGTGTGGGGGCTGTGCTTTGGCAAAGTGGGTGGGGTTATATCCTGTCTGTTTGGGGCCACAGTGTCTCCCGACCCCTCCTGTCTCAGCCTCCAGTATTTATGCTGCAGTAGTTTATGTGTCGGGGGGCTAGGGTCAGTCTGTTATATCTGGAGTATTTATCCTGTCTTATCCGGTGTCCTGTGTAAATTTAAGTATGCTCTCTCTAATTCTCTCTCTCTTTCTCTCTCAGAGGACCTGAGCCCTAGGACCATGCCTCAGGACTACCTGGCCTGTTGACTCTTTGCTGTCCCCAGTCCACCTGGCAGTGCTGCTGCTCCAGTTTCAACTGTTCTGCCAGCGGCTATGGAACCCTGACCTGTTCACCGGACGTGCTACCTGTCCCAGACCTGCTGTTTTCAACTCTCTAGAGACAGCAGGAGCGGTAGAGATACTCTGAATGATCGGCTATGAAAAGCCAACTGACATTTACTCCTGAGGTGCAGACCTGTTGCACCCTCGACAACCACTGTGATTATTATTATTTGACCCTGCTGGTCATCTATGAACATTTGAACATCTTGGCCATGTTCTGTTATAATCTCCACCCGGCACAGCCAGAAGACGACTGGCCACCCCTCCTAGCCTGGTTCCTCTCTAGGTTGCTTCCTAGGTTCTGGCCTTTCTAGGCAGTTTTTCCTAGGCACCGTGCTTCTACACCTGCATTGCTTGCTGTTTGGGGTTTCAGGCTGGGTTTCTGTACAGCACTTTGTGACATCAGCTGATGTAAGAAGGGCTATATAAATACATTTGATTGATTTGATTGATTGATCGATCCTTAAAGTGAAGCATGGCAGCATCATGTTGTGGGGATGTTTTTCAGCGGCAGGGACTGGGAGACTAGTCAGGATCAAGTGAAAGATGAACGGAGCAAAGTACAGAGAGATCATTGACAAAAACATGCTCCAGAGCGCTCAGGACCTCAGGCTGGGGACAAAGGTTCACCTTCCAACAGGACAGCGACACTAAGCACACAGCCAAGACAGCGCAGGAGTGGCTTCGGGACAAGTCTCTGAATGTCCTTGAGTGGCCCAGCAAGAGCCCGGACTTGAACCCGATCGAACATCTCTGGAGAAACATGAAAATAGCTGTACAGCGACGCACCCCATCCAACCTAAGAGCTTGAGAGGATCTGCAGAGAAGAATAAGAGAAACTCCCCAAATAGAGGTGTGCCATGTTAAAAACCTGTTTTTCCTTTGTCATTATGGGGTATTGTGTGTAGATATATGAGGGAAAAAACAACTAAAGAGTAAAGCGCTGTCCCTCTGTCATTTTCATGGATACAAACATAAAAAAGGGTTCAGAACTCTCTAGGCTTCCACTTCTTCCCTCTCCTACTAAGGCCCTTGGGATATGACCCTTGACCTGACCTCTAAGTGACTTAATCCTCACACGATGAAGAGAATATTGCTGCCTCTCAAATAGAGATTCATAATCACAATCTTCAACTCACAATCTTACAAAATGTCATTAGGATCTGCATGTGCTTTTACAACATACTGCATTTTCATCAAAATGTTAAAGATGTTTCTAAAAGGGTTCCGTCTAACCATAATAGAACATCATGACTAGGGTTATTTTGTAAAGGTACAGAACATTGTAAACAAGGGAGCAGCTTTGCTCATYGCCGAAAAATGCTGTCTGAAATTGTTAATATTTACAGACAATCAACCCATAAAGGAAGTGAGCGAATAAAGAGGGAAGTGGAGAGGATAATGCGCCTATCAGAGTCCAAAAATGTGTATTGGTACGCACAGCAGTGTTCTGGAATATTGGACCGTTGGCTTTTATGCATTTCAAATTCTCAGCGCGGCTCAAGCAATTTATCCAACTGTCACCCCCATTCAAATGAATAGAAGTACKCAGAGCCGTGCTGGTTGGGAATTCTTGAGAGGTGCGCGGTGTTGGGCTGTGCGTCGGTGGTCTCAGAGCCGCGTAGCTATGTCACAATGGGCCACTGGAATATCGTGTCTCTGCATCCGTGGACTGGAGGAGTCTGGAGACACTTTAGTGACCGGTACTACCACTGTGAGGCAGCAGTGAGCACCAAGCAGATTTGACCATGTTTCTTCATCTTCATAATGGAGGAGAGAAAAAAATCCTCATTACGAATTATGTAAATAACCTCAAATCAAACAAAAACAGTAGTTGAATATTGAAGGTATGTTCTCATAGGCCTGAGTGGCATTATGGGGAGATGTTGTATCCAGGATAAGGTCAATCAAATCACATTTTATTGATCGTGTACACAGTTTAGCAGATGTTATAGCGGGTGCAGCGAAATGCTTGTTTGTTTCTTACCTGGTGTATGAATAAAGAAGGGAAGCAGAAGTTTAGTCCTTTTCTTCTCATATCCCTTCTGTGTGATGTCACCTGAGAAAGAAGAGAACATTGGTCACTGATGTGATCAAACAGACATACAACATACACAAATACTAATTCAGCAGGCAGTACATATACATAGGCTACTGTCTGCATCAAACCTACAGTGGTCAAATAGACTCAGTTGAACAAAAATGAGCAGTGTGTTCTTTGTGTAAAGAGCAAGTGCTATTTATTCATTTTGTTAACTTATTCCTCAGAAAAGTTACTGTAGTACACACACACAGAGGCAGAAACAAACACAATGTCCAACTTTGATGAAGAAATACTAGATATTCTGACCAAACAGTTTAAGGATTACAGAGTAAGTGGTTTTCTTTTCATGTCTGAAATCTTCATATCTCAGAATCTGTTTGGGGGAAATATCTACAATGATACTTTGATGGCAATTTTTTTTACACTCTTTTTTAGGCCTCCTCTCTGTGGATTACATAGGAATAATTCCAATGCAAATGTTATTATGTAAGAAATTTGTTATCAGTATTTTCGAATGGCACCGGACCACCCATACAACCCATACACCCTGAAAGTAATGCAAAAAGGCAAACGGGGCTAGAAAAATAATTGAACTGACTGTAGTTGGATTCCCAACTCCCACATCAGACCTTAGCAACCCTGGTAATAACCCTCTATCCTAAACAAGGTGTGGTGTATTACCTGTTCAAACACAGGCCTTTTATAAGTCACTCCCATTTGAGACAGAGAGCGAGAGTGTGAGAGAGCAGAGTGTGAGAGAAGAGAGAGAGAGAGAGAGAGAGAGGGAGGAGAGAGAGAGGACATGAGAGAGGAGGGAGAGAGAGAGAGAGAGACGAGAGGGAGGGAGAGAGAGAGAGAGAGGGAACAGAAAGGACAGAAGAGAGAGAGAGAGAGAGAAGATAGAGATAGAGAAGAGAGAGAGAGAGAGAGAGAGAGAGAAGAGAGAGAGAGAGAGAGAGAGAGAGAGAGAGAGAAGAGAGAGAGAGAGAGAGAGAGACGAGACGAGAGAGACGAGAGAGAGGGACGAGAGGAGAGAGAAGAGAGAGAGAGAGACGAGAAGGAGGGAGAGGATAAGCAAATTAAAGAATGAATGAAAAGAGGAGAAGGAAAGACAACAGAGTACCAGAAAACAGTGATAGATTAAAGTAGCTAGCTACTAGTGTCAAGTGCTTAGCGGAAGTGCTCTGGCGGAGAGAAGGACGGATGGAAAACATGTGAGCTGGATGATGAAAGTGTTGTGTGACTCCAGTGACGGATGAAAGGAGGAAGTGGAGGAAGAGAGTGAACTAAGTATGGAGACACATGGATGCCAGAGCAGGATGGATGGAATCAGAGATATACACAGAGAATGAGGGGGAGAGAGGAGGAGAAGAGAGAGAAATAAGATAGAGGAATAATATGGGAGGAGGAGAAAGAGACAGGGGGAGAAGAGAAGAGTTTAGGGGAGAAAGGAGGGGTACACAAAGGTGGATGAGTGCTGAGTTGGTGTGATGGCAGGTCATAGTGAGCTTGTCTATTGTGTCTCAGTCAGCTCTCTACTTCTCTCTTTTTTCATCTCTCTCCCTCTTCTCTTTCACCCGACCTAGCTATCTGCCTGAGAATCTGGCCTTGAAGCAGAGCAGTCTCTCTGCCAACTGCCTCCGTAAGCACTGCTGGATACAACATCTCCCCATAAATGCACTCAGGCCTATGAGAACATACCTTCAATATTCAACTACTACTCACACACACACACACACACACACACACACACACACACACACACACACACACACCACACACACACACACACACACACACACACACACACACACACACACACACACACACAATCCATCTGGAATGCATTCACCTCGCTATCACCCCTAGTGAACACAGATGATAAATATGTCCTCCCTCAAGCCCCCTGTCCTACCTACCCCCTCTCCCTGAACCATGGGAGCCAGCCAGGCACTGTCTGACCCCTACTGGGCCCACCACTGTGAGCAAAACATGGTCAACATTAAAACTGCTGTTATCATCATCATTATCACCACCATCATCATCATCATCTGAGCTCAGTTTGAATGAGGCCTGATAGATCTGGAGGAGAGGAGTATTAGATGCCTCATTGCAAATCTGCACCGTACACCCCAATCTCACCACTTCACATAAGGTCTGCCTACTCAAGTTGCAGCATAGGGGGCCAAAGTCCAGTCAAACAGAAAGCCACTACTCTAGCTGGGACTAAGACAGCTGTCAGGGTGAATGGAACTACACATTTATTCTAACAAGTAAACCAAAGCAGCAACAGTCCAAGGGCCTCTCTGGCAAACACAAAGGAACGCTTAAGGAATTAACAGCTGTTGAACGAACCCCTGACTGCCCTGCCTCCAATTCAACTCAGTCCAACTTGGTCCGTTATTGAAACATTATATCACAGGTGCTGCTGAGTCTGAGATAACGTTCCAAAAACGGATAGATAATGAACAATGGTTTCCTGTGTCTGATGCTTCACCCAATCAGAACGGGTGATCTGTTTATCTGAGGCCAGAGATGAGATTCCTCCTGGGTCGTATCATCTGGGAAAGCTCTCAGTGGGCAGCGAACCAAAACCCAGATTACAAATTAGAGGCCTGGCTGGAGACACACACAGGCAGGAAAAGCCAAGGTGAGGTTTAGATGTTCCAGTTGTGCTAGTCACCTTCTATAGGGATTCTATAGGACTAAAGCGATTAGAGGAGGGTTTCCCCCTGAAAAGCCAGTATGCAAACACTCTACATAATGTACACACACGATGTACACATATGTTTGGACTCATCCACAAGATCATTTTGGACGCAGATACCGATTCACGCTCACACCCACTCAGATTGTCACATCGCCCACAGTTAAATAAATAATTACTATCCCCATTGGGCATGGAGTCAAGGACAGTTTGTTGTTAACGCAACTCCCCAGTGCTGTGGGTCACAGCATACACGAGATACAGCAGCATCATACAAAACACACTGTCTGTTCATGTTAGCAGGTTAGTTAATATAATAATAATATAAATAATATACAGTATCAGTCAAAAGTTTGGACACACCTACTCATTCCAGGGTTTTTCTTTATTTTGACTATTTTCTGCAACCAGATGGGATGGCGTGACAACATCATGAAGCTGGTTGAGAGAATGCCAAGCGTGTGCAAAGCTGTCATCAAGGCAAAGGATGGCTACTTTGAAGAATCTATAATATTAAATATATTTGTTTAACACTTTTTTGGTTACTACATGATTCCATATGTGTTATTTCATAGTTTTGATGTCTTCACTATTATTCTACAATGTAGAAAATAGTAAAACATTAAGAAAAACCCTTGAATGAGTAGGTGTGTCCAAACTTTTGTAAGCCACTTAGATGCTTTTATCCAAAGTGACTTACAGTCATGCGTGCATACATTTTACGTATGTACGGGTGGTCCCGGGATTCGAACACATCTCAACGATGTACTACCTGATCTACAGAGGACCACACTGAGCTACAGAGGACCACACTGATCTACAGAGGACCACACTGAGCTACAAAGGGACACACTGAGCTACAGAGGACCACACTGAGCTACAGAGGACCACACTGAGCTACAGAGGACCACACTGATCTACAGAGGACCACACTGAGCTACAGGACTATTCAGTATTTACTCCTTACTGAATACACTCATAGACTCAGAAACAGAGTTAGTCTTTTTTTATGAAGACAAGGATGGGAACAAGCTAACACTACCATAAGTAATGCATGAACAGTACAGTTGGCCTGGCTTACTCACACAACTTATTTTTAGCTCATGTGAGCAGACTGTTCCACTGAAAAGGGAAGAGGGGTGTGGATGCGGGAGGGGCGACTGGGGAAAACAGTTCTCAAAGTAAACACTATTCCATCTGGGAGATTTCAGATTGATCTCTTTATTTTCTTGATGGCGCCAAAAAAAGCTACATGCCTGCAACACCAGCTCTAGTTGAGCTTTTCCATTCACTGGAGTGTACCACTAAGAGCCAAACCCCCCTCTCTGGGTGGAGGTGGTGCAGCCCATGGGGGAAGCGCAGGTGGATGGGGTTGGATATGGTCATAGATGCAGAGTAATGTTAAAAGGGATGTACAATAGCCTTATATCAGCCTGTTCCGGATGAATGTGTGATCTCGCTCTCTGTAGCTGATCTCAGTCAGACCTATAAACAGGTTAACATTCACAAGGCCGYAGGGCCAGATGGATTATGAGGACACGTACTCAGAGCATGCGCTGACCAGCTGGCAGGTGTCTTCACTCACATGTTCAACCTATCCCTGACCAGGTCTGTCATACCAACTTGTTTCAAGTAGACCACCATAGTCCCCGTGCCCAAGAATGCCAAGGTAACCGGCCTAAATGACTATCACCCCATAGCACTCACATCTATAGCCATGAAATGTTTTGAAAGGCTGGTCATGGCTCACATCAACACCATCATCCCAGACACCCTGGAGCCACTCCAATTCGCATAGAGCCCCAACAGATCCAAAGATGACACAATCTCTATTCCACACTGCCCTCTCCCAGCTGGGCAAAAGGAATACCTATGTAATAATGCTGTTCATTGACTACAGCTCAGCATTCAACACCATAKTCCCCTCTAAGCTAATCACCAAGCTCAGGACCCTGGGACTGAACACATCCCTCTGCAACTGGATCCTGGATTTCCTGATGATGGGGCTGTAGTGGAGCGTGTCGAGAGCTTCAAGTTCCTTGGTGTCCACATCACTAAGGAATTAACATGGTCCACACACACCCAGAGGGCACGACAGGAGGCGCTACAGAGGGTGGTAAGTACATCACTGGAGCTGAGCTCCCTGCCATCCAGGACCTCTATACCAGGCGGTGTCAGAAGAAGGCCCCAAAAATTGTCCAAGACTCCAGCCACCTAAGCCAAACCTGGTCAAGAACTACAGGAAACGTATGATCTCTGTAAYTGCAAACAAAGGTTTCTGTACCAAATATTAAGTTCTGCTTTTCTGATGTATCAAATACTTATGTCATGCAATAAAATGCAAATTAATAACTTAAAAATCATACAATGTGATTTTCTGGATTTTTGTTTTAGATTCCGTCTCTCACAGTTGAAGTGTACCTATGATAAAAAATTACAGACCTCTACATGCTTTGTAAGTAGGAAAACCTGCAAAATCGGCAGTGTATCAAATACTTGTTCTCCCCACTGTATGTAGATAGCCACCTCAGTTACCTCGTACCCCTGCACATCGACCCGGTACTGGTACTCCCTGTATATAGCCATGTTACTTTTACTCGTTATTGTTATTCGTTGTTCACTGTGTATGTATTCCTTGTGTCACTATTTACAAAAGTTTTGGGTCACTTAGAAATGTCCTTGTTTTTGAAAGAAAAGCACATTTTTTGTCCATTAACATAACAGAAAATTGATTAGAAATAAAATGTAGACATTGTTAATGTTGTAAATGATTATTGTAACTGGAAACGGCAGATTTTTTTTATGGAATATCTACATAGGCGTACAAAGGCCCATTATCAGCAACCATCACTACTGCATTCCAATGGTACATTGTGTTAGCTAATCCAAGTTTATCATTTTAAAAGGCTAATTGATCATTAGAAAATCCTTTGGCAATTATGTTAGCAGAGCTGAAAACTGTTGTCCTGATTAAAGAAGCAATAAAACTGGCCTTCTTTATACTAGTAGAGTATGTAGAGCATCAGCATTTGTGGGTTCGATCACGGGCTCAAAATGGCTAGAAACAAAGACCTTTCTTCTGAAACTCATCAGTCTATTCTTGTTCTGAGAAATGAAGGCTATTCCATGTGACAAATTGCCAAGAAACTGAAGATCTCGTACAACGCCTCTTCACTGTTGACGTTGAGACTGGTGTTTTGCGGGTACTATTTAATGAAGCTGCCAGTTGAGGACTTGTGAGGCGTCTGTTTCTCAAACTAGACAATGTACTTGTCCTCTTGCTCAGTTGTGCACCGGGGCCTCCCACCCCTCTTTATATTCTGGTTAGAGCCAGTTTGYGCTGTTCTGTGAAGGGAGTAGTACACAGCATAGGGTTTTCTAATGATCATTTAGCCTTTTAAAATGATAAACTTGGATTAGCTAACACAACGTGCCATTGGAACACAGGAGTGATGGTTGCTGATAATGGGCCTCTGCATGCCTATGTAGATATTCCATAAAAAATCTGCTGTTTCCAGCTACAATAGTCATTTACAACATTAACAATGTCTACACTGTATTTCTGATCAATTTGATGTTATTTTAATGGACCATTTTTTTTGCTTTTCTTTCAAAAACAAGGACATTTCATTCAAGGGTTTTTCTTTATTTTTACTATTTTCTACATTTTCAACAAATTATATGACAATGTTGATAACTGTTTGGTTTGTTATCAAAAATYTAAAGTGTTTGTTTGTAGAGTGAATCAATTGGTTTCAGAATAGTAGCTCCTGCTTGT
Organism: Salvelinus sp. IW2-2015; assembly: GCF_002910315.2. Classification (NCBI taxonomy): domain Eukaryota; kingdom Metazoa; phylum Chordata; class Actinopteri; order Salmoniformes; family Salmonidae; genus Salvelinus; species Salvelinus sp. IW2-2015. The sequence continues at coordinate 34,526,312 of NC_036838.1, forward strand.
GACCAGACAATATCTCAGCAGTGAGAAGATCATAGCATGCCTATATAGTTTGGCGGCCTCCAGAGGAAGGAAAGGTCTTATAAACCTAAAGTTGGATAATCCAAACTTGACCGTGTTAACCACCTTCTTCACATGTTTCTTAAACGTCAAGTTGGAGTTRGACATAACTTTCAGATTCTCCCCATTAACAAGAACAGCTCGTTGGGAAGAATCAATGTATTTCTTRGAGAAGTACATGCAAACAGTCTTGTCAATATTTAAACGCAGGCAAGAATTAGTCATCCATTTCAAAACATGTACCTATTAGCTTCAGTTAACTTGTTAAAGACTAGTTGTCTATTTTTGAGTGTACATACAGAACTGCATCGTCTGCATGTTAACTTGTGGGCAAGCAAGTGGGAGATCATTTAAATAGATGGCAAACAGAAGGGTGCCTAATATTGACCCTTGTGGGTCAGCAATGTTATAGTAAAGAGAGTCCAACTGAGTGTCCCCCAAACAAACCCTTTGACTTCTGTTTGTCTGATAGGAATACATCCAACTAATAACTTCAGTGGACACATTAAGGGAGGATAGTTTGGATAGGAGCACCTCATTAATTACAGTATCAAAGGCCTTTTAAAGATCCAAAAAGACCGTGCCGACTTCCCCACCTACAGTTGAAGTCGGAAGTTTACATACACTTAGGTTGGAGTCATTAAAACTCGTTTTTCAACAACTCCACACATTTCTTGTTAACAAACTATAGTTTTGGCAAGTTGGTTAGGACATCTACTTTGTGCATGACACAAGTAATTTTTCCAACAATTGTTTACAGACAGATTATTTCACTTATAATTCACTGTATCACAATTCCAGTGGGTCATAAGTTTACATACACTAAGTTGACTGTGCCTTTAAACAGCTTGGAAAATTCCAGAAAATGATGTCATGGCTTTAGAAGCTTCTGATAGGCTAATTGACATCATTTGAGTCAATTGGAGGTGTGCCTGTGGATGTATTTCAAGGTCTACCTTCAAACTCAGCCACTCTTTGTTTGACTTCATGGGAAAATCAAAAGAAACCAGCCAAGACCTCAGAAAATAAATTGTAGACCTCCACAAGTCTGGTTCATCCTTGAGAGCAATTTCCAAACACCTGAAGGTACCACGTTCATCTGTACAAACAATAGTACGCAAGTATAAACACCATGGGACCATGCAGCTTCATACCGCTCAGGAAGGAGACGTGTTCTGTTCCTAGAGATCAATATACTTTGGTGCGAAAAGTGCAAATCAATCCCAGAACAAGAGCAAAGGAACTCGTGAAGATGCTGGAGGAAACAGTACAAAAGTATCTATATCCACAGCAAAACAAGTCCTATATTGACACAACCTGAAAGGCCGCTCAGCAAGGAAGAAGCCACTGCTCCAAAACCGCCATAAAAAAGCCAGACTACGGTTTGCAACTGCACATCGGGACAAAGATTGTACTTTTCGGAGAAATGTCCTCTGGTCTGATGAAACAAAAATAGAAATGTTTGGCCATAATGACCATCGTTATGTTTGGAGGAAAAAGGGAGAGGCTTGCAAGCCGAAGAACACCATCCCAACCGTGAAGAACGGGGGTGGCAGCATCATGTTGTGGGGGTGCTTTGCTGCAGGARGGACTGGTGCACTTCACAAAATAGATCATGAGGAAGGAAAATGATGTGGATATATTGAAGCAACATCTCAAGACATCAGTCATGAAGTTAAAGCTTGGTCGCAAATGGACACGGTGGTTGGAACCAAATATCTCAAATCTGGACTCAACAGACCAAAGGACAGTTTTCCACCAGTCTAATGTCCATTGCTCGTGTTTATTGGCCCAAGCAAGTCTCTTCTTCTGATTGATGTCCTTTAGTAGTGGTTTCTTTGCAGCAATTCGACGATGAAGGCCTGATTTACGCAGTCTCCCCTGAACAGATGATGTTGAGATGTGTCTGTTACTTGAACTCTGTGAAGCATTTATTTGGGCTGCAATTTCTGAAGTGCAGTTAACTCTAATAAGTTAACTCTAATCCTCTGCAGCAGAGGTAACTCTGGGTCTTCCTTTCCTGTGGCGGTTACTCACGAGAGCCAGTTTCATCATAGCGCTTGACGGTTTTTGCGACTGCACTTGAAGAAACTTTCAAAGTTCTTCTTGTCACTACAGGGGGTGCTGTTTCAACTTCGACATTTAGCGTTCCCAAATTAAACTGCCTCGTACTCAATTCTTGCTCGTACAATATGCATATTATTATAACTATTGGATAGAAAACAATCTCTAGTTTCTAAAACCGTTTGAATWATGTCTGTGGGTGGAACAGAACTCTTTCTGCAGCGAGATTCATGACAGGAACTGCGAAGGTCTAAAAACTAGACTCTGTTCTCAGATCAGTTTAAAGGTCTGTATGTGTCCTATGGGTCGACATGAACTGCACCCGCCTTCCCCTGGATGTCAGTAACCAATGAGAAGTGGAATGGTGTTTCTACGTATTTCTCAGAGCTTATAAAGCCCCAAGGAACGAAGTGGGCTCTCTTTTCGACTTCCGCCATTACGCAAAGCAAGACCTCAGGATAGCATTTTGAAACGCTCAGTTATCGGCCTTAGATATGTCCGTCTGTAATTTAATTCGATATAGGTGTTAGAAACATCATAACGAAGTTATTTTAAACCGAGTTATATCAGTTTATGCGAGTATATTGCTATTTTCGGAATTTCCTTAGTATTGCGTTTTGAGGATTTGGGGATGTTTGGCCACATAGCTATTGTTAGCTGCTAATTCCGAAGTTGAAGACGACGTTTTACAACCAAGCAACGATTCTTTTGGACAAAGACACCTTGCCAAGATTCTGATGGAAGCTCGTCCAAAAGTAATAACTATTTATGATGTTATTCCGTATTTATGTGGAAAAATTTAAAAGTGTTTGGTCGCCATTATTGCGGCACTGGTCTGGCTGTAACGCACACTATGTCTAGTAACGTTAATTTAAAAAATCTAACACAGCGATTGCATTAAGACTAATTTATCTTTCATTAGCTGTCCAACTTGTATTTTTTTAGTCAAGTTTATGAATAGTTTTCGATTAGAATAGGTGCTAATCCAAGATGGGCCGGCCAATATGCTCTAAGTTTTGCCCACTATTCTCATTGTATAACCACGATTTGTGCCGCTAAATATGCACATTTTCGAAACAAACTCTATATGCATTGTGTAATATGATGTTATAGGACTGTCATCTGAAGAATTCTGAGAAGGTTAGTGAAAAAATTTATATATTTTGGTGACTTATACTAATCGCTATGTTTTTGCTTGAATCAATGCTGTTGTGATGTTTGCTATTGTGGTAAGCTAATATAACGTTATATTGTGTTTTCGCTGTAAAACACTTAGAAAATCTGAAATATTGTCTGGATTCACAAGATCTGTGTCTTTCAATTGCTGTACGCTGTGTATTTTTAAGAAATGTTTTATGATGAGTAATTAGGTAATACACGTTGCTCTCTGTAGTTATTCTAGTCGCTTTGGTGAGTTTTGTGATAGTGGCTGCAATGGTAAACTATGATTTATACCTGAAATATGTACATTTTTCTAACAAAACATATGCTATACAATAATATGTTATCAGACTGTCATCTGATTGAAAGTTTTCTTGGTTAGTGGCTATTTATATCTTTATTTGGTCGAATTAGTGATGGCTACCTATGCAGGGAAAAATGGTGGACAAAAACAAGTTGTGTCTTTTGCTATGGTGGTTAGCTAATAGAAATACATATTTTGTCTTCCCTGTAAAACATTTAAAAAATCGGAAATGATGGCTGGATTCACAAGATCTGTATCTTTCATTTGGTGTCTAGGACTTGTGATTTCATGAACATTTTATTATATGATATCCCTGTAGCTTTAGGCTAGGCTATGCTAGTCTGCTTTTTTGATGGGGGGATCCCGGATCCGGGTTTGTGACTCGTTAGAGGTTAAATTTTCCGGAATGACTGACCTTCATGTCTTAAAGTAATGATAGACTGTCATTTCTCTTTGCTTATTTGATCTGTTCTTGCCATAATATGGACTTGGTCTTTTATCAAATCTTTTACCATCTTCTGTATACCACCCCTACCTTGTCACAACACAACTGATTGGCTCAAACGCATTAAAGAGGAAAGAAATTCCACAAATTAACTTAACAAAGCACATCTGTTAATTGAAATCCAATCCAGGTGACTACTTCATGAAGCTGGTTTAGAGAATGCCAAGAGTGTGCAAAGCTGTCTTCAAGGCAAAGGGTGGCTACTTTGAAGAATCTCAAATATAAAATATATTTTGATTTGTTGAACACTTTTTTGGTTACTACGTGATTCCATATGTGTTATTTCATAGTTTTGACGTCTTCACTATTATCCTACAATGTTGAAAAAACAAAAAAATATAGAAAAACCCTGGAATGAGTAGGTGTGTTCAAACTTTTGACTGGTACTGTATCTACATGTATCTTTATCTTTAATTCTGCATTGTTTGAAAATAACACATAAGTAAGAAATGCAATGTTAGTCTACAGCTGTTGTTTACGAAGCATGTGACAAATACCATTTAATTTGATTTCATATTGGTACTGGCCTAAAATGCCAAATAAACATGATTTAGTTTAGAATGTTTTTGAAATGTTACAAAATTGCAACAAAGTTTGCAAACACACACACAGTAATAGGCTAAATGACATGGGTAGCCTACGCTTTCTATTTCCAAGGCAAGCCACAATTCACCTGATACGAAATGAAAACAAGGCCTACACTCTCAGTCTCATTGATCTAGCAGCAGAGTCAGTTACTCAGTCCCCCCAGTGCAGACCAGAGCAGACACTGAGCTGTGGGACAGACAGTGATGCATGGTGACATGTTTCTACTTGATCACACAGCCAGTTCCCTAAAGAAGAGCCAGACACATGGTTTCCCTGGTGCGTCCTAGCAGCTAAAGCCATGTTGGTCTCCCTCTAGTCTAAACAACATCCCACTGGGCACAGACGTCAGTTTAACTTCTAGTTTTCATTTACATTTGGTTGAGTTGTCAACGAACGTGAATTTAAAAAATACATTTAAAAAATCACCATGAATTTAGGTTAAAATTTGTACAAAAAAAAGACAAAATGCCCTTACGTTGATGACTTTTTGCAAATCTAATCAATTTTCCATGTTGATTCAACATCATCATATTGATTTCTTTGATTGAAATGACATGGAAACAATGCTGATTCAACCAGTTCTTGTCCAGCGGGATGACTGTTGAATTAGTCTTAAACTGGAATTAAATTGAGACCGCTCTCTACCCCATGGGCACTCTGTCTGCATAGCAATTAGCTAGCTCTCTCCTCTCTCGTACGCTCTTCCTTTTAACATTATAATTCACCCTGTTTCTTCTCAAGGAGACACAGACATATCTAAACACTTGTTGATAATATACACGACACATGGCACGCAAGCACATACACACAGAGAAAGGATGAGGACTGGGATTCCCAGTCTCTCACTCACCATAATAAACTGAGTTTAAATGTATTTGGCTAAGGTGTATCTAAACTTGTGTCTAAACTACATTTTATTCAACATTCTACCTTGTAGAGACTATTGTGTCTTTTGTATAGCGCCATCTTTCAGACTGATATCCAGCGAGTAACGTTGGTAACAGAATGGGTCATATGGACACCGAAACACACTGAGAAAKGATTTTACTGTAATAGAGGAGAAGTTAACCTTTCTAACGATACACTTTTTATGTCTCAACTAGTCAAATAGAGTGCAGAGTAGACACTACTAAAACAGGAGTATCAATGAACATTGTTTCTGGAAAATTAATGCTCAGTTTGTTGGGCGYAACATTGCGTACCACATACCACTGGCAGCATTTTAGCCAAAGACTGTTATACTTGTTGTGTAGTCTGTGTTTTATAAATTTGCAGTAAGCATAAAACACAATTATATAAGGAATTGGCAACTCATTCTCATTCTGAGAAATAAGGTAGGCCACTTGATTTCAACATCTGAACAAAGTGCACTGCCTGGTACGGCAACTGCTCGGCCTCCGACCGCAAGGCACTACAAAGGGTAGTGCGAACGGCCGAGTACATCACTGGGGCCAAGCTTCCTGCCATCCAGGACCTCTATACCAGGCAGTGTCAGAGGAAGGCCCTAAAMATTGTAAAAGACTCCAGCCACCCAAGTCATAGACTGCTCTCTCTGCTACCGCATGGCAAGYGGTACCAGAGCTATGTCCAAGAGGCTTCTAAACAGCTTCTACCCCCAAGCCATAAGACTCCTGAACATCTAATCAAATGGCCACCCAGACTATTTGCATTGCCTCCCCCCACCCCTTTTACGCTACTGCTACTCTCTGTTATTATCTATGCATAGTCACTTTAATAACTCTACCTACATGTACATATTACCTCAATTACCTCGACTAACCTGTGTCCCGCACATTGACTCTGTACCGGTACCCCCTGTATTTTGCCTAGCTACTGTTATTTTAGGAATTTTTTTTTAGATATTTTTTTTAAACTTCATTGTTGGTTAACTTTTTTGGGATAGGGGGCAGCATTTGGAATTTTGGATGAAAAGCGTGCCCAAAGTAAACTGCCTGCTACTCAGGCCCAGAAGCTAGGATATGCATATAGKTGGTAGATTTGGATAGACTCTAAAGTTTCCAAAACTGTTAAAATAATGTCTGTGAGTATAACAGAACTGAAATGGCAGGCAAAAACCTGAGGAAAATCCATCCAGGAAGTGCTATTATTTTGAAATGGGTGTTTTTCCATTGAAAGCCTATCCACCATATAAAGGGATAGGACCCAGATTCCGTTCCCTATGGCTTCCACTAGCTGTGACCAGTCTTTAGACATTGTTTCAGGCCTTTATTCTGAAAAATGAGGGAGAATGAGCCATTTCAATGAGATGCCAGTGGAAAATCCCCAACCTGTTTGGTGCGCAATCTCGAGAACGCGCTATTCTTGTTTTTCTTTTATATTGACGACGCTATTGTCCGGTTTAAATTCTATCGATTATTTAGGCTAAAAACAACCTGAGGATTAATTMTAAACATCGTTTGACATGTTTCTACGAACTTTACGGATACTATTTGGAATTTTCGTCTGCCTCTTGTGACCGCATTTGAKCCATTGGATTACTGAACAAAACACGCCCCTTTTTGGAGAAAGAGTGGGAGTTTATCGAACAAAACGAACATTTATTGTCTTGTGAGTGCAACCATACGAAGAGTGCAACCATACGAAGATCATCACAGGTAAGTGATTAATTTTATTGCTATTTCTGACTTTCGTGACTAATCTACTTGGCTGGTTACTGTTTGTAATGTTTTGTGTGCTGAGCGCTGTCCTCAGATAATCGCATGTTTTGCTTTCGCTGTAAAGCCTTTTGGAAATCTGACACGGCGGCTGGATTAACAACAAATTAAGCTTTATTTTGATGTATTGCACTTGTGATTTCATGAAAGTTAAATATTTATAGTAATTTAATTTTAATTTGGCGCTCTGCAATTTCACCGGAAGTTGTCGAGGTGGGACGCCCCACTGATCCATAAGAAGTTTTAAGGGCTTGTAAGTAAGCATTTCACTGTAAGGTCTACTACACCTGTTGTATTCTGCGCATGTAACAAATAAAATTTGATTTGATTTTGACAGGATAGCATGCTGTTCAAACAGTTGGAGATCGACAGAAGGGTGGGTACATAGCAATTAAACTGTTCTACCTTGTTAGCTAGCAAATTGATCCAATTTGACTAAACTTWAAAAATACACTGAGTGCACAAAACATTAGGAACACCATCCTAATATTGAATTGCACCCCCTTTTGCTCTAGGAACAGCCTCAATTCATAGGAACATGGGCTCTACAAAGTATGTAAAGCCTTCCACAGGGATGCTGGCCCATGGTAACTCAAATGCTTCCCACAGTTGTGTCAAGCAGGTTGGATGTCCTTTGGCTGGTGGACTATTCTTGATACACACAGGAAACTGTTGAGTATGAAAAACCCAGCAGCGTTGCAGTTCTTGACACACTCAAACTGGTACGCCTGGCACCTACTACCATACGTTCAAAAGGCACTTCAATCTTTGTCTTGCCCATTCACCCTCTGAATGGCACACATACACAATCCATGTCAAAGCTTAAAAATCCTTCTTTAGCTTGTCTCCTCCCCTTCATCTACACGAATTGAAGTGTATTTAACARCTGACATCAATAAGGGATCATACAGTAGCTTTCACCTGGATTCAACTGGTCAGTCTATGTAATGGAAAGAGCAGGTGTTCCTAATGTTTTGTACACTCAGTGTAGCGATTAGCTGGGTTTCCACTAGTTACCACAGCCACAAAGTCCAAATGGGCTATATCGTCAAAGTTCATGAAAACAAAAATTTGCTTTTTGGTCTTTATTTAAGGTTAGGGTTAGGCATAAGGCTAGCTGTGTGCTTCAGGTTAGGATTGAGGTTAGTGTTATTAAGTTTAAAACAACATTTTAAGAAAATAAATTGTAGAAATAGGCGGGGTTTATGACTTTGTGGGTGTGGTAACTAGTGATGACCGATTAGCAGGCTAGCACGTGGGCTTATGCTTGAGAGATTGTTTTTGTTCATTTTCTTTAATGCCTGCTTCAAGAAGTTAGTCATTATTAGTGAATGTGCATTATGGATGGTTCTGGTAAAATTTGTAACAAAAATATAATTTTCATAGACAGACTTGAAAGCCAGATCAGTGATTATAGAAAAAAGCAGGTTCAACTACTTTGATWAAATAACTTAATTATTAGTGACTGTTCGAAATCCAGTGTATTTGACCTTTAATKGTACATCAAAGCTTATTTAGAACATTTGTAAACAAAATGTATTTTTGAAATACATTGTGTTAGCTAGCTACATTAGTTGTCTTTGCTGTCTTTGTATCTAAGCTAAGTGTGTTAGTTTAGAGTAATTATCGAGGTTAGCTAGCGCCGCCGTTAGCTAGCGCCGCCGTTCTCCTACCTAGTCAACACTGCTAGCAACACTGCTAGCTAGCCAGCTAGCCAACTATCATTTTAGTCAATAAGATTTTTTGCTAACTTCTACCGAATAGCAGCACTGTAGGAACTATTACATTACAACGGAACGACTTGATTAGTGTAGTGTTAGCTAGCTACATAGTTGTCTTTGCTGTCTTTGTATCTAAGATAATTGTGTAGTTTAGAGTAATTATCGAGTAATTATCGAGGTTAGCTAGCGCCGCCCTTAGCTAGCGCCGCCGTTTCCTACCTAGTTAACACTGCTAGCAACACTGCTAGTAGCCAGCTAGCCAACTATCATTTTAGTCAATAAGATTTTTTGCAACGTAAGCTTAACTTTCTGAACATTCGAGACGTGTAGTCCACTTGTCATTCCAATCTCCTTTGCATTAGCGTAGCCTCTTCTGTAGCCTGTCAACTATGTGTCTGTCTATCCCTCTTCTCTCCTCTCTGCACAGACCATACAAACGCTTCACACCGCGTGGCCGCTGCCACTCTAACCTGGTGGTCCAGCGCGCACGACCCACGTGGAGTTCCAGGTCTCCGGCAGCCTCTGGAACTGCCGATCTGCGGCCAACAAGGCAGAGTTCATCTCAGCCTATGCTTCCCTCCAGTCCCCGACTTCTTGGCACTGACGGAAACATGGATTACCACAGATAACACTGCTACTCCTACTGCTCTCTCCTCGTCTGCCCACGTGTTCTCGCACACCCCGAGAGCTTCTGGTCAGCGGGGTGGTGGCACTGGGATCCTCATCTCTCCCAAGTGGACATTCTCTCTTTCTCCCCTGACCCATCTGTCTATCGCCTCCTTTGAATTCCATGCTGTCACAGTTACCAGCCCTTTCAAGCTTAACATCCTTATCATTTATCGCCCTCCAGGTTCCCTTGGAGAGTTCATCAATGAGCTTGACGCCTTGATAAGTTCCTTTCCTGAGGATGGCTCACCTATCACAGTTCTGGGTGACTTTAACCTCCCCACGTCTACCTTTGACTCATTCCTCTCTGCCTCCTTCTTTCCACTCCTCTCCTCTTTTGACTCACCCTCTCACCTTCCACCCCCCTACTCACAAGGCAGGCAATACGCTTGACCTCATCTTTACTAGATGCTGTTCTTCCACTAATCTCATTGCAACTCCCCTCCAAGTCTCCGACCACTACCTTGTATCCTTCTCCTCTCGCTCTCATCCAACACTTCCCACACTGCCCCCACTCGGATGGTATCGCGCCGTCCCAACCTTCGCTCTCTCTCCCCGCCTACTCTCCTCTTCCATCCTATCATCTCTTCCCTCTGCTCAAACCTTCTCCAACCTATCTCCTGATTCTGCCTCCTCAACCCTCCTCTCCTCCCTTTCTGCATCCTTTGACTCTCTATGTCCCCTATCCTCCAGGCCGGCTCGGTCCTCCCCTCCTGCTCCGTGGCTCGACGACTCATTGCGAGCTCACAGAACCGGGCTCCGGGCAGCCGAGCGGAAATGGAGGAAAACTCGCCTCCCTGCGGACCTGGCATCCTTTCACTCCCCTCTCTCTACATTCTCCTCTTCTGTCTCTGCTGCTAAAGCCACTTTCTACCACTCTAAATTCCAAGCATCTGCCTCTAACCCTAGAAGCTCTTGCCACCTTCTCCTCCCTCCTGAATCTTCCTCCCCCCCCTCCTCCCTCTCTGCGGATGACTTCGTCAACCATTTTGAAAAGAAGGTCGACGACATCCGATCCTCGTTTGCTAAGTCAAACGACACCGCTGGTTCTGCTCACACTGCCCTACCCTGTGCTTTGACCTCTTTCTCCCCTCTCTCTCCAGATGAAATCTCGCATCTTGTGATGGCCGGCCGCCCAACAACCTGCCCGCTTGACCCTATCCCCTCCCTCTTCTCCAGACCATTTCCGGAGACCTTCTCCCTTACCTCACCTCGCTCATCAACTCATCTTGACCGCTGGCTACGTCCCTTCCGTCTTCAAGAGAGCGAGAGTTGCACCCCTTCTGAAAAAACCTACACTCGATCCCTCCGATGTCAACAACTACAGACCAGTATCCCTTCTTTCTTTTCTCTCCTAAACACTTGAACGTGCCGTACTTGGCCAGCTCTCCTGCTATTCTCTCTCAGAATGACCTTCTTGATCCAAATCAGTCAGGTTTCAAGACTAGTCATTCAACTGAGACTGCTCTTCTCTATGTCACGGAGGCGCTCCGCACTGCTAAAGCTAACTCTCTCTCCTCTGCTCTCATCCTTCTAGACCTATCGGCTGCCTTTGATACTGTGAACCATCAGATCCTCTCTCCACCCTCTCCGAGTTGGCCATCTCCGGCGCGGCCCACGCTTGTATTGCGTCCTACCTGACAGGTCGCTCCTACCAGGTGGCGTGGCGAGAATCTGTCTCCGCACCACGTGCTCTCACCACTGGTGTCCCCCAGGGCTCTGTTCTAGGCCCTCTCCTATTCTCGCTATACACCAAGTCACTTGGCTCTGTCATATCCTCACATGGTCTCTCCTATCATTGCTATGCAGACGACACACAATTAATCTTCTCCTTTCCCCTTCTGATAACCAGGTGGCGAATCGCATCTCTGCATGTCTGGCAGACATATCAGTGTGGATGACGGATCACCACCTCAAGCTGAACCTCGGCAAGACAGAGCTGCTCTTCCTCCCGGGGAAGGACTGCCCGTTCCATGATCTCGCCATCACGGTTGACAACTCCATTGTGTCCTCCTCCCAGAGTGCTAAGAACCTTGCGTGATCCTGGACAACACCCTGTCGTTCTCAACTAACATCAAGGCGGTGACCCGTTCCTGTAGGTTCATGCTCTACAACATTCGCAGAGTACGACCCTGCCTCACACAGGAAGCGGCGCAGGTCCTAATCCAGGCACTTGTCATCTCCCGTTTGGATTACTGCAACTCGCTGTTGGCTGGGCTCCCTGCCTGTGCCATTAAACCCCTACAACTCATCCAGAACGCCGCAGCCCGTCTGGTGTTCAACCTTCCCAAGTTCTCTCACGTCACCCCGCTCCTCCGCTCTCTCCACTGGCTTCCAGTTGAAGCTCGCATCCGCTACAAGACCATGGTGCTTGCCTACGGAGCTGTGAGGGGAACGGCACCTCCGTACCTTCAGGCTCTGATCAGGCCCTACACCCAAACAAGGGCACTGCGTTCATCCACCTCTGGCCTGCTCGCCTCCCTACCTCTGAGGAAGTACAGTTCCCGCTCAGCCCAGTCAAAACTGTTCGCTGCTCTGGCACCCCAATGGTGGAACAAACTCCCTCACGACGCCAGGTCAGCGGAGTCAATCACCACCTTCCGGAGACACCTGAAACCCCACCTCTTTAAGGAATACCTAGGATAGGATAAAGTAATCCTTCTAACCCCCCCCCTTAAAAGAGTTAGATGCACTATTGTAAAGTGGTTGTTCCACTGGATATCATAAGGTGAATGCACCAATTTGTAAGTCGCTCTGGATAAGAGCGTCTGCTAAATGACTTAAATGTAAATGTAATTGCCAAAAAAACGAGATATGATTTTTAGACCACATCGCCCAGCCCCATGCATGATTATGTAATGTTCGTCGTCGGAATGAGAAGGATCGGACCAAAGTGCAGTGTGGTAAGTGTTCATGATTATTTTTTAAACTGAACACTGAGACAAAATAACAAAATGTTAAACCAACACGAAACAGTTCTGTCTGGTGCAGACACAAAACAGAAAACAACTACCCACAAAACACAGGTGGGAAAAAGCTGCCTAAGTATGATTCTCAATCAGAGACAACGATAGACAGCTGCCTCTGATTGAGAACCACACCCGGCCAAACACAAAGAAATACAAAACATAGAAAATGAACATAGAATGCCCACCCAAATCACACCCTGACCAAACCAAAATAGAGACATAAAAAGCTCTCTACGGTCAGGGCGTGACAGATTAATCATCTGAAAGGGACGCACCGTGAAACCCAAACCGTTCCATGCAGCAGCACAGCTGCATTGTGAATTCATGTGGAATTGTATTAATTGCTCTTATCATTTTAACGGAAAACCAATAAAAAAAATAAAAAAAATGGTAGTTTAAACATTAAGAAAAACATTTTGGATTTGTCACATCCCTTATTTGGACAGTACAGCACAGTACTGTACAGTACAGTAAAGTATAGTATCGGTCTGTACAATACAGTACAGTATTTTACAGTAGAGTTTACTACAGTACATTACAGTAGGGCACCCTAGAGTAGAGTAGAGTATAATTTACTGTACTGAACTCTACATGACTGAACTCTACTGTACTGTACTCTACTGTGCTGTACTGTGATCTCCAAACTTGYGAAACGTCTAGACGTCAATCAGCACGGTTACATGCACACAATTATAAAATTACATGCTTTGCAAGAAGAACGATTTCCCTAAAAAGTCTGTATACATGTACACATCTGAAATCAGGTTACTGATGRGTCTATTGATAAATGCAGAAAATTGGCAATCAAAATAAACGCTCTACCACAGTGACCATGTCATTTTTGCGAAGAATATTTGATTCGGAGTTCGAACATATAACGTTTGTAGGTGAAAACTATTTCTAAGATAGCTTCAGTTTTTCCAAACTCACTTCACTCGCGCATAAGAGGGAGGCTTGCGCTACCAGTGCTAGCACATGCGCAGATCAAACACACCGTTGGAACACCAATTAAGCTGTTTACATGTCCTAATAATTCGATAGATTGCTCARAAATCCAGGCGTTTTAATCGCCGTATGCTTACTCCGATTATGACCGTACGCCGATTACAATAAGCAGAGTAAGGTGTTTACAAGACTAATGCCAAACTCAGCCTTCTGCCATAATCAGTTTATTATTGAATTACTTGTGTGCATGTAGACGTACTCTATGATTGGACCTGTACAGATTTTGAATAATAGCCAGTGTGTAGAATAATACCCAAACATGCAAAGTAGGATATTACATTTTGCTACCTTTGTGTACCTATTCATGATACATCACCATGAAGAGAATGACATTCATAATTATGCATTTCTGTATAGTAAAGAACAACCCATGATTTCATTCTGCTACCATCATTCTGTTACCGGGTGTTAATCCACTTCACTTACTGTAGTTCAATAACCAAAAGAGATTTTTTTCAAACTCAAGGTGCCATATCACAGCTGACAGCCCATTCTTCTGCAGACATCTTTGAACCTTAATTCAGAGTAGATATACGTTTTTTTTTTTTTAAGGTCACAAAAGAACAGGGAGATTTTACCGTCAGTTACCAAACTTTACATCTGCACTGTTCTTCAAGTAAAAGTGTTTTTGTAAAATGTTCTGTGGAAATTGTTAAAAGTAGTCCATGTGCCTAAAGTTGTATGTTTTTTTATGTTGTAATCAAAGGTATTTGTTTGTCAATCTTTTAAAGTGAAACATGTGAGTCTCAGTGTCATTGTCAATTGTCAAYGCATCCTGTAGCTCTAACTCCAAAAAGTTTTGGGACACTGTAAAGTCCATGGAGAACAAGAGCACCTCCTCCCAGCTGCCCACTGCACTGAGGCTAGGCGACACGATCACCACCGATAAATCCATGATAATCGAAAATTTCAATAAGCATTTCTCTRCGGCTGGCCATGCTTTCCTCCTGGCTACCCCAACCCCGGCCAACAGCTCCGAACCCCTCGCAGCTACTTGCCCGAGCCTCCCCAGCTTCTCCTTCACCCAAATCCAGATCGCAGATGTTCTGAAAGAGCTGCAAAACCTGGACAAGTACAAATCAGCTGGGCTAGACAATCTAGACCCTCTCTTTCTAAAATTATCCACCGCCATTGTTGCAACCCCTATTACAAGTCTGTTCAACCTCTCTTTAATTTCATCCGAGATCCCTAAAGATTGGAAAGCTGCCGCGGCCATCCCCCTCTTCAAAGGGGGTGACACTCTAAACCCAAACTGTTACAGACCTATATCCATCCTGCCCTGCCTTTCTAAAGTCTTTGAAAGCCAAGTTAATAAACGGATCACTGACCATTTCGAATCCCACTGTACCTTCTCYGCTGTGCAATCCGGTTTCCGAGCTGGTCATGGGTGCACCTCAGCCACACTCAAGGTACTAAACGATATCATAACCGCATCGATAAAAGACATTACTGTGCAGCCGTCTTCATCGACCTGGCCAAGGCTTTCAACTCTGTCAACTTACCCTAGTAAAACTGACTATCCTACCGATCCTCACCTTCGGCGATGTCATCTACAAAATAGCTTCCAATACTCTACTCAGCAAATTGGATGCAGTCTATCACAGTGCCATCTGTTTTGTCACAAAAGCGCCTTATACCCCCCACCACTGCGACATGTATGCTCTAGTTGCCAGACCCACTGGCTCCAGGTCATCTGCAAGTCTATGCTAGGTAAAGCTCCGCCTTATCTCAGCTCACTGGCCACGATAACAACACCCATCCGTAGCACGCGCTCCAGCAGGTATATCTCACTGGTCATTCCCCAAAGCCTCCTTTGGCCGCCTTTCCTTCCAGTTCTCTGCTGCCAGTGACTGGAACGAATTGCAAAAATCGCTGAAGCTGGAGACTTACATTTCCCTCACTAACTTTAAACATCAGCTATCTGAGCAGCTAACCGATCGATGCAGCTGTACATAGTCCATCTGTAAATAGTCCACCCAATCTACCTACCTCATCCCCATATTGTTTTTATTTACTTTGCTGCTCTTTTGCACACCAGTATCACTACTTACACACCATCATCTGCTCAACATCATCTGCTCATCTATCACTCCAGTGTTAATCTGCTAAATTGTAATTACTTTGCTACTATGGCCTATTTATTGCCACACCTCCTCATGCCATTTGCATACACTGTATATAGACTTAATTTTACAAACTGTACGCTTGTTTATTCCATGTAACTCTGTGTTGTTGTTTCTGTCACACTGCTTTGCTTTATCTTGGCATGGGCGCAGTTGTAAATGAGAACTTGTTCTCAACATGGTTAAATAAAGGTTMAATAAATAAATAATTGCCCCCCACACAAAAAACATGATATCATCTACGGTTTCCATAAAAATTACTTAACAACGTAACTAAATCTAATAGCATCAACTGAATAAACATAGAGGGAGAATGTGTGACATAAAAACAAGTCTACCTGAAATCATGTCACAGTAGACAGAGGCTTAACCTCACTGATATATGTGACGACCCTCCCACTCTGTCTGACGAATTCTTTCTCTTTGCTCTTGTTTTCCTTAATAGGATGTCGGTGGGCGGAGCCGGGAGGGTCGTCAGCGAAATGGGACACACCTGGGCTCGGGTGTGTCCCGGGATAAATACACCTCTTCCCCATTCATTGAGGAGACTCTATCCATGCAGACACACTGATAGAGTTTGGTTGTGGCATTTTTGTGGCCGGTTTGTTTGTTTTCTTTGGSACCTTTCAACACCCCTTGCTATCACATTTATGCACGCAAACACTCACTTACACTACTGATTACTGACTACACACACCATTGTTAATTGTTTTTAGTTTACTTCAGTTAATAAATATATTTTGTTATTCCTTTTCTCCACTTTGTCTCCCTTTTTGTTACAAATTTGAGCCGGTTCGTTACATATGATAGAAGTGATGATGAGTTGGAACCAGGAAACAGGATGACATATGGTCCTCCCACTCTTCCTCTGCAGCACCCTACATGCACTGATGTGTATTCTGTCTGTGCGTGTGTGTGCTCATCCATGCTATTTAAGGCTGATGGAAACACTCCATAATGCGATCAGAGGGAGCACGTTCAAGATACAATGTTTCATATCGTTCCAAGACCTAATGACTTTTACGGGATTTTCTTTACCTGAAATTTGGCTATGGTTGGTGGGCTAACTGTTTGGTATTTTGTGCAACATCTGAGCAATGATGGTTTGTGTGTAGCGCATGTGTGTTAGGGTTGGGCGATATGGCCAAAAGATCATATCACAGTATTCCACACTATCACACCTCCTCCTCCATGCTTCGTAGTGGGAACCACACATGCGGAGATCATCCGTTGACCTACTCTGCCTCTCACAAAGACACAGCGGTTGGAACCAAAAATCTCAAATTTGGACTCATCAGACCAAAGGACAGATTTCCATTGGTCTAATGTCCATTGCTCGTGTTTATTGGCCCAAACAAGTCTCTTCTTCTTATTGGTGTCCTTTAGTAGTGGTTTCTTTGCAGCAATTTGACCATGAAGGCCTGATTCACGCAGTCTCCTCTGAACAGTTGATGTTGAGATGTGTCTGTTACTTGAACTCTGTGAAGCATTTATTTGGGCTGCAATTTCTGAGGCTGGTAACTCTAATGAACTTATCAACTCTCATGAGAGCCAGTTTCATCATAGCGCTTGATGGTTTTTGCGACTGCACAATTTTCCGCATTGACTGACCTTCATGTCTTAAAGTAATGATGGACTGTCGTTTTTCTCTGCTTATTTGAGCTGTTCTTGCCATATGGACTTGGTCTTTTGCCAAATAGGGCTATTTTCTGTATACCACCCCTACCTTGTCAAAACACAACTGATTGGCTCAAACGCATTAAGAAGGAAAGAAATTCCACAAATGAACTATTGCTAAAAACTCTAACATCAAAAGATTGGACATTGGAACATTAGTTTTGAAATCCAAACGTTTGGAATGGTCGGGGGGTATTTAAAGAACAATCCTGTCAAATWTTTATTATTTTGTCATTAAGGATGGTATAACTAAATAACTGTATCTCTGAGGGTGTACACTTTCCAGTTATCAGGTTGTACGAAATAAATTATTAAGTATAAGAATACTTTTGAAAAGATAAATGTGACTTTATCCCTCTAAATGAGATAATTGTTTTTCATATAGACTTTTGCTCAGTCGGTAACCACGCCCAAGTGGGCACAGACATTGTGTCAACGTGATGGAACTGCCCTCCAAGGCGAGTGTTTAAAAGGACTTGCTGAAGAACTAACATATCAGACCAGAGAACATGAGGACCAGTCCACAAATGGTTTAAAACTACCAGACCGGAAAATGGTAAGACCCTCTGAAACTCTCGAGTGAAGACGATAAAGGCTACACCGGAACATTCAGTCTGCAGCTGTTTAAATACTGGTAGCCTAGTAAACTCAACCAAAGACCACGGCGTGTGTAACATTTGAAGGATCCAGTCTAACGAACAGAGGGAAGAACAAGTCCCTCTGATCACTGCGTGGTACACCTCTAGACTATCCAATCTAACGAACACTCCGAGACAAAGAAGCACACAACCACAAAGGACTTTGTGACATCTGGATGACAAACCAGAGTCTTACACCCCTTGATAACTTCCCATAGAACATCGAGTTCAACAGAGAGATGACAGAGAAAGACGACGCGTAAATTATGTTGCATTTCTTTTCTGAATGAGCGGTCGTTCATGTGCAAAGTATTCATATTCCCATGAGCATAGCTTTTACATGTATGTACGATAAGTTGACTCTGTCTCTCCTTCTCCTTACATGCCCCTCCCTTTCCATTGTGTAACCAAACGGTCAGGTTTTTGTTAGTCCACTAGGGACTTTAGTCATTGTATTACGCTAGTAATCAATAACCTATACTGTGTGTGTTTATGTATTTATGTGTGATTATTTAGTTAGTAAATAAATAATTAAGCCAATTTGTGTATCGCCGATTCATCACTTAGACTAGGGTTCGTGCAGATTTACGAGGTCAATGACGTTCAGAATGAGACTGATATGAGGAAATGATCGGTTGATGACTGGTACGATATCGATATATTCTCAAATATTCTTGAGGTAATTCTGGAAACGGTAACTCATTAAACAAACTTTTCCCATGGTGCCCCAGATTCCTAATGATTTAATTGTTACATGATTAATTTAAAATCTGGTAATAATTAAACGTTAGGTAATTATTTGATAAATAGCATGTCATCACATTAATGATAGTCACAAGGCACACCTGTTAATTGAAATGTATTCCAGGTGACTACCTCATGAAGCTGGTTGAGAGAATGCAAAGAGTGTGCGAAACTGTCATCAATGCAACTGGTGGCTCCTTTGAAGAATCTAAAATCTAAAATATATTTTGATTTGTTTAACACTTTTTCGTTACTGCATGATTCAATGTGTTATTTCATAGTTTTGATGTCTTCACTATTATTCTACAATGTAGAAAATTGTAAAAATAAAGAAAAACCCTGGAATGAGTAGGTGTGTCTAAACTTTTGACTGGTACTGTAAATAATAGTGGGCACTTGAATACAGTGTTGTTTGACATGACAATGAATGAAAATGCCAGGGAGGAGTTATTGWGACAGGGTAGGAACCAAAGTGATGGTCAGTGTTTCTTTCCTAGGTGACCTTATAATCTTATGTTTCTTCGTGTAGCCAACATATTCATGCTTCGCCTATTCCTCTTTGATTTAGAAGATACTTTTGCAAAAATAACATGCTGATTTAGGCCTACACCAGCACTGGTATCAGGCTGTATTTGCCAGCTACGTTTGCCCTGACTCAGTTAGGGCAATGCCAATTGCTAATGCCAATTGCTAGCCAGCTAACTAGCAATTGGCATTAGCGGCTAACACGATTTAGCTAAAACTTGCCAAGAAAAATACAAACTAGCTGTTTGCAGATGCAAGAAACTAAGTGTAGTAATAGAACGCTTGTGGAGTTATATTAAGAAGCAAAGTGGAAACAACATCGTTGTCATCAACATTGTGCATGTGCTGCATTGACCATACAGACAGAACGCAAGTGCGCTCCTTGAGTRACAGGGCCGGAGCTAGGTCTGTGTGGAAAGCGGTATGGAGAGAGAGAGCGGAGACGGATGACTCAAGTCGAGTTGTGAACTAGAAAACTGGACGTTACACATGGCATAGCACTTTTAACAAACTAATCATTCAACTACCGTTATAGAAGTGCATCAACACCGGTATGTAGTAAAATACAGTATACTGCCCAGCCCTGTATTGAGTCTGGGAGAGCTGAGGAGGGAACTAGGGATGCACCAATATTACATTTTTTGCCGATACAGATATCCAATATTTTCCTTGCCAAAAAAAAACGATACAGATACCGATAAACTATATTTAAAATTTTAGCGGCCTTTTAAGCATTCTAGTACAGTTAAATAGCTAAACACACACACACACACACACACACACACACACACACACACACATGGACACAGCGGTCTAAGGTACTGCATCTCAGTGCAAGAGGCGTCACTGCAGTCCCTGGTTCAAAATCAGGCTGTATCACATCCGGCAGTGATTGGGAGCCCCGTAGGGCAGCGCACAATTGGCCCAGCGTCGTCTGGGTTTGGCCGGGGTAGCACGTCATTGTAAATAAGAATTTGTTCTTAACTGACTTGCCTAGTTAAATAAAATAAAGCTTACACACACACACACCACACCAGACTGACCAAAAATGTATTTTCTGGCATTTAATTATGTCCCCATTACCAGTAAAACATAATCAAAACCTATTTATTTCAATTACTTGCTGTGCTGTTTCATTGTTCACTTGTTCAGTCGTTTCATTCTCAACCAGGATTTCATCATACATGTCAAGCAGTGAAGTTTCAGCTCCGTCTGTCCGTGGCCTCTCTCAGCTCTGTGCGCACTGTCACTGTGTCCGTTCCATCTTGTCCAGCTGTGTATGTAACATTTCACGTAAACCGTTTCTTGTCTGCGTCGAAGTAGCAGTCCTTGTACCTAGCATCGAGCATGGTGGCGACACAGTAAATAGGCTCAGAGAGAATGCCACCGAATCGCTTGTTCACAGTCTTGAGTACTTTAGTAAGTTTTAACCCCATGGTCTGTCAGCAGTTTCGTTGAGCAGGTGTTTCAATGCCATGACAGAGGATATCACGTCTGCTGCAGAYGCAGTTWAGCTTATTTCTCGAGTCAGTTGTTCTAACGGCGCTAGGAGTATTCATGTTTCCAAGCTTCAAACATGTTCTCAAATGCCATTGAAATGGCAGCAGCGGTATGAGAACCAGCACATTCTTGAGCATGCAATATGGCTTTCCTCAGTAGGAAATCCTTGTCGACCCACTGTGCTGTCAGACTCATAATGCTCATGGGGCTGATATTGCTGGTCCAAATGTCAACTCCAGTAGGGCAACATCTGAAAAATATCTGAAAAAATTGTGTGTACCGGGGCTCAACCAGTCGTTGAAAGCCAACATCATCCACGACAGAGCACGGTTGATTGTCAAGGGCAATGAATTCCGTTATCTTGGCGTTAATGGATTTCGCCTTTCAGTTGTCTCGCTGAAATGTTCTTACTCTTTCAAATGACTGCTGGACTTGAACTTGTTTAGTTGTTGGAATTGTGCACTTATAATTTTTCTGCTTTTGTTCTGTGGCGTCATTACGTCATCTACTTATGCTATACAGGCTTTGACAGCGGTTTTGCACATCGGCGTTAAACTAGACATCGTGCCAATGCCGATGTTGGCATTTTTAGCTAATACCGTCCGATTCCGATATGCTCACCGATATATCGTGCATCCCTAGAGGGAACGTGTGTGAAACAGCCAAACAGCCTTTCCCAAGGAACCAGCATGTTTCTATATGTGTAACAAACATCCTACTAAACCCTCCCCCAGGGTTTCCTCTACCAGCAGCCAACCAGCCCACTCCTGCCAAAAGATAACCCCGTTACAACACATGCACGCAAGTACGTGGACCCACACAGTATCGCCACCTATCTGTCCCACTAACTTACAGCTTCCTATTGATACCCTGTAGTTAGGCTAACCAACACACAGTCATATAAGCCTGTTTAGCAAGCACTTACTCCACTTTCCAAACTAAAATAAAACCCTGTTTTCAAGGAGCCAACCAACCACATCCCCACTGTTCCTTCTTACCCTATTCTAAATCTAATTGCCTCTACTCTGCCAAAATATTTCCCACACACCACCCCCCTGTCTGTCCTCCTGCTCCTCAACCCTCTCTCCCAACAGGCCTCTGTCTGTCTGTTCTGAAGCCATAGCCTGCTATGACTCACTCTCAACTGTTCTTTTGAAGATATTACATTTTTTAGGAATTGTTTTCCTTTTTGCTGTAAGTCCCTCTGTCACACACACATGACAATAATACTTTTTTCACTGAAAGGCCTTCGTTAATGTTGGAAAAAAGAGCACAATAATTCTCTCTCACTCACTTTCTCTCCACACTGGTTTCCTGTGTCTGAGGGTGATGTCATGTTCTCCAGTGCTAAATCTTCTGTCCTTTGACATAGTTTTCTTGCAGCATAGTGAGAACAGCCCTAACCCAAGTATGCAGACACGCACGCACGCACACACGCGCACGCACACACGCACACACACACATGCACAGTGTGTGCTCGACCTGGGCAGGAGCTCACCGGCTCCTGCCCAGTACCGGCACCTCAAATGTTCTACTGCTTGAGCTCCTGTTCCTCTTATAGAATATTAGCTTAAAAGTATTGTGGAGCTCCTGCACATAAATGTAAAAAGTACCTGTATGCTAAATGAGTACCGGCACCTATTTCAGTTGAAGTCGAGCCCTGTCAGAAGCAAACATAGGCTACGCACAAGTACTTATTGACAAATAACAACTCTCAACAACACAAAGACTCTAGAGCAAACACATAAAGACAAACAAACAGAAACGGGTGAGTCTGTTTCAATTCACCCCTCCCTCCTTTTTCCATTGAGGTTGCTCTCTCTAGAGGAACTGCTTCCCTCTCAGTAACTTCAACAGCAGGGTGTGTCCACACACAGGTAAAGACAGGTGACTCATGTTACACACTACGCACTAATGACACTACTCCTGGGTGGGGAAAAGCTGTTCACACACTCATTCTTTCTGTTGGGGAGATCAAGAACAAAGAAACGCCTTCATGCTGTCATTGGCCTAACAGCAAGACAGTGTAGACAAGGAAGTTAGTACCTGCTGTGTATGTGTGCGTGGTGAGGGGGACACCGAAGGGGAGTGGGAGCAGAGTGATACCGCACTAAGAAAGGTGAAACGTTGACTCAGCCAGTCACCCTCTCTCTCTCTCCTCCCCCTCTCCTCTCAGGGCAAGACAACAGTGTTAGGCAAGGCCCAACTGAATCATACCACACCTGTCTTACAACAGAAGCTCCTGTCCTGCTCCTCCTACTCAAATACCTTATCACAATGACAGGCTGACACATTACACACACCCCCGTGCTCTGCTCTGCTCTGTTATCACAAACACACTCACACTCCCAGCCCAACAACCACCTCCTCCACAGGATGTCTGTGGAGCGTGCACACTGCACACACACAATAACACACTTTTAAAACACAATCCACTAATGACTGGTTTTGGACAGGATAATCTCAGTGCCAAAATAACTATCCTGTTATGGTGCAGACACACCAAGAAATCTGACTGCCTATAGGTACTTATTACAGTAGAAGGCCGTTCCTTCTCATGCAAGAACAAAAAATGTCCCATATAACGACCAGGTACCGACGAACCTKACGTTTCTACATGACGTTWCTACAATTGCAATGCTCRTTAGTGGCCAAGAACTTAACTTTGTGCCAATCAGAGAGCACGGACCACCACATATTTTGTATTTGTATTTATTATGGATCCCTATYAGCACTATTCCTGGGGTCCAGCTAAATTAAGGCAGTTATATAAAATTWAAAATGTTACATTACATTTCACAGGGCCTCCCGAGTAGCGCAGTGGTCTAAGGCGCAGTGGTCTAAGGGTTCGAGTCCAGGCTCTGTCGCAGCCGGCCACGACCGGGAGACCCATGGGGCGGCGCACAATTGACCCAACGTCGTCCGGGTTAGGGGAGGGTTTGGCCGGCAGGGATGTCCTTGTCCCATCGCGCTCTAGCGACTCCTATGGMGGGTCGGGCACATGCACGCTGACACGGTTGCCAGGTGTACGGTGTTGCCTCTGACACATTGGTGTGGCTGGCTTCCGTACAGATAGGCTGCGATGAAAACTAATGGGACTGTTGCAACTGTGTTGGCATCAAATCCGGGGTGTAAATTACGTTTCTATTCAAGCATTGATTGACATGGTAATAGACCAATAGTATTCTAGAAAAGTTTAAAAACCTGACTCCTCTGACGCTGTACAATACACTGTGACGTATCACAACATATCGTAGAGCATGCATTATGCAACACATTGTGCCGTACAGCGTCCTTCCACCAGAGGTGGCACTTCTMTCGCAGATTAAAATTAAGAAAGTGAAAGGGACAGGGAAAGGGGGGATACCTAGTCAATTGTACTGCAAGCCATCATGACTCTCAAAAGCCGCGACAGCTGCAATTTACTTGTGAAGATAAGGTTTATAGGGCAGTGCTAAAGTTATTCAAATTCGACACAAACCTTAAAATAGGTATATAATGACACATTACATAAACTCTTTATAGTGTTTTATTACTCTTTTAGAGGTGATAGGTTGGACGAATTGGGTGAAAAAAGCAGTTTCCCCACACGACATATCTTTCACTATTACTCAGTAGCCTCCGCTTCCCCCTYCGCAAAAAGACCAGGCGGAGCTTAGTTACCTTCTTCAATCATGCAGAGACGGGCAGCATGAAGATCACGTCATTGATTTTGCTGGAAAGCTGAGAAATTGTGCTTTACAATGGTATTGATATTACAGTTGACCTGGAAGTATGAATTGTTTTGGCTGCTAAAATGCGGTCATGTCTACGGAACACTGTCAAGTACGGAAGTTTGTTAGTTATCGTTACTCTACAAAACAAAATCCATGTGTACGTGTGTGTATAGTGTGTATGTTATCATGTGGGTATGTATGTGTGTGTCTGTGCCTATTCATGTGTATCTTCACAGTCCCCGCTATTCCATAAGGTGCATTTTTATCTATTTTTATTTTTTATCTGATTTTACTGCTGGCATGAGTTACTTGAAGTGGACTAGAGTTCCATGTAGTCATGGCTCTGTGAAGTACTGTGCGCCTCCCATAGTCTATTCTGGATTTGGGGACTGTGAAGAGACCTCTGGTGGCATGTCTTGTGGGGTATGCATAGGTGTCTGAGTTGTGTGCTAGTTTAAATAGACAGCTCGGTGCATTAAACATGTCAATACATGTCACAAATACAAGTAGTGATGAAGTCAATCTCTCCTCTACTTTGAGCCAGGAGCGATTGACATGCATATTATTAACGTTAGCTCTCCATGTACATTTAAGGGCCAGCCGTGCTGTCCTATTCTGTCCCTCTTTGTGGCACCTGACCACACGACTGGACAGTAATCCAGGTGCAACAAAACTAGGGCCTTAGGACCTGCCTTGTTGGTTGATAGCGATGTTAAGAAAGCAGAGCAGTGCTTTATTATGGACAGACTTCTCTCCATTTTAGCTACTGTTGCATCAATATGTTTTGACCATGACAGTTTACAATCAAGGGTTACTCCAAGCAGTTTCGTTTCCTCAACGTGCTCAATTKCCACATTATTCATTACACTATTTAGTTGAGGTTTAAGTGAATGATTGGATCCAAATACAATGCTTTAAAAAATATATATATTTAGTACTAACTTATTTCTTGCCACCCATTCTGAAACTGACTGCAGCTCTTTGTTAAGTGTTGCAGTGATTTCACTTGCTGTGGTAGCTGATGTGTATAGTGTTGAGTCATCTGCATACATAGACACACAGGCTTTATTCAGAGCCAGAAGCAGGTCATTAGTAAAAAAATWAAAAAKTATGAGGCCTAGACAGCTGCCCTGGGGAATGCCTGATTCTACCTGGATTATGTTGGAGGGGCTTCCATTAAAGAACACCCTCTGTGTTATATTAGACAGGTTACTCTCGATCCACAATGTAGCAGGGGATGTAAAGCCATAATACATACRTTTTTCCAGCAGCAGATTATGATCAATAACGTCAAAAGCTGCACTGAAGTCTAACAAAACAGCTCCCACAATATTTTTATTATAAATTTCTCTCAGCCAATAATCAGTAATTTGTGTAAGTGCCATATGTTGAATGTCCTTCCCTATAAACGTGCTGAAAATCTGTTGTTAATTTGTTTACTTTGAAATAGCATTGTATCTGGTCAAACACCATTTTTTCCAAAGTTTATTGTCTTCTAAATGTAATCCATTTTAAATTCAAACTTTAACACAACAAAATGTGGAAAAAGTCAAGGGGTGTGAATAGCGCTGTGGCGGTCATGAAATTTCGTCAGCCAGTGATAGTCAAGCAAATAACTGTCGGTCTCATGGTAATTGACCGTTTATTAACATAAACACATTTTGCATCTCCTGGCTTCTACAAGCCAYTGATGCAGACCATTTTAAAAAGTATAATACATCCATGTAATATAGACTACACCATCACAATAAATCCATATTTTATTTTAGACAGGTCTAAAGAAACATGATATGGAGAAAATGTAGTCTATTTCAGAAGAACAGAATAGCTTACTCTGAGTTGTCCTTATGTTAGGTCATGATCTGGCTATGCTATATGTCTGTGGGCTACACTCATTTAGCAGAKAAGATTTGTTTAGAATTCCATGGCATTATTGTATATTATTTTATAGTGTGAAGAATACAATTGAACAAAGCTGAACAAAATAGAAAGGATATCTTCCCCAGACGATTTGAGGGAGAGCGCGCATGCGRCTATCCTGTGTTAAGCGGTTAACAAATAAATAGGTACTCCTACAAGCTTAAYTTAGAGTTATTAATGTAACTTTAATTGTTCTACAAACATTGGGCTATATGTTTGATTTATTAATACATTGTAAGGCTGCATGATGCGACTCTAATGATGATTTGAAAAAAGTTGCTTGAAAATGCATGAGCTCTGCTTTGTTTCTCCCATGCACAACTTTACAAGCACTTGATAATGCCTCGAATTTCCCGGAGGCATACCCTTTGTGTGGCCGTAATGCACCCTAAAAACATCCATGCCTTTTGCGGCCAGTGGCCATTGTGCACTTGGGCTAAATATAATAATTAGAATTTCCTTCTCCCCGAGTGCTGCGTGCTCCGAAGCACCTCTCACTCACATGGCTCTCCATCATGTGAACGGGACTTTCTCACAGGCTACAAGTGAAGACAGACACATCGGGGACGCAACTGCGCATGTCCTTATCCAATTCCAAGTTSCATATTGAAGATATCAGAAGAACTGTCCGCATTTACTTTTCGTCAGCCAACAAGATGAGTAGGCCTAACGAACAGCAAAAGCACTACAGSCTAGCTAGGCTAGCTGGGCTTCTGTGTCTCTCTTCTTGACAGAAATGTACATGAGCTACAGGGGTTTGCAAATACATCCCGCCTACGGAAACAAGCACAGCTGGGGAAATGGCAAGCACACAAGCAACACACACCCAAGTCACACTATACCTACTTTGCCAATTGGACTTGGAACCCTCTGCTACTCGGAACCCTACTAATCCATCACGACTGGTCTATCGACGTCACCGCACGCGGAGGCTAAAACAGACTTTTCTCCATTGAGACGTCCCTCTAAGGCCCTTCTGCTAGCTTGCTAGCCCCGGCCTGCTAGCTGTCTGAATCTTCGTGTCTCCAGCCAGCCCAACCACTCACTGGACCCCTATTGATCACAAGGCTATGCATGCCTCTCCCTAATATCAATATACCTTGTCCATTACTGTCCTGGTTAGTGATTATTGTCTTATTTCACTGTAGAGCCTCTAGCCCTGCTCAATATGCCTTAACCTACCATTTAGTTCCACCTCCCACCTATGCGGTGACATCACCTGGTTTAAACGTCTCTAGAGACAATATATCTCCTGGGTATCCTGGAAGGATATTGACCTCATCCCGTCAGTAGAGGATGCCTGGTTATTCTTTAAAAATGCCTTCCTCACCATCTTAAATAAGCATGCCCCATTCAAAAAATTTAGAACCAGGAACAGATATAGCCCTTGGTTCTCTCCAGACCTGACTGCCCTTGACCGGCACAAAAACATCCTGTGGTGTTCTGCATTAGCATCGAATAGCCCCCGTGATATGCAACTTTTCAGGGAAGTTAGGAACCAATATACACATGCAGTTAGGAAAGCTAAGGCTAGCTTTTTCAAGCAGAAATTTGCATCCTGTAGCACAAACTCAAAAAGGTTCTGGGACACTGTAAAGTCCATGGAGAATAAGAGCACCTCCTTCCAGCTGCCCACTGCACTGAGGCTAGGAAACACTGTCACCACCGATAAATCCACTATAATTGAGAATTTCAATAAGCATTTTTCTACAGCTGGCCAAGCTTTCCACCTGGCTACCTCTACCCCGATCAACAGCCCTCCACCCCCCACAGCAACTCGCCCAAGCCTCCCCCATTTCTCCGTCACCCAAATCCAGATAGCTGATGTTCTGAAAGAACTGCAAAATCTGGACCCCTACAAATCAGCCGGGCTAGACAATCTGGACCCTCTCTTTCTAAAATGATCTGCCCGAAATTGTTGCAACCCCTATTACTAGCCTGTTCAACCTCTCTTTCGTATCGTCTGAGATTCCCAAAGCTTGGAAAGCTGCCGCGGTCATCCCCCTCTTCAAAGGGGGAGACACTCTGGACCCAAACTGCTACAGACCTATATCTATCATACCCTGCCTTTCTAAGGTCTTCGAAAGCCAAGTTAACAAACAGATTACCGACCATTTCGAATCCCACCGTACCTTCTCCACTATGCAATCTGGCTTCAGAGCTGGTCATGGGTGCACCTCAGCCACGCTCAAGGTCAGAAACAATATCATAACCGCCATCGATAAGAGACATTACTGTGCAGCCGTCTTCATCGAACTGGCCAAGGCTTTCGACTCTGTCAATCACCGTATTCTTATTGGCAGACTCAACAGCCTTGGTTTCTCAAATGACTGCCTCGCCTGGTTCACCAACTACTTCTCTGATAGAGTTCAGCGTGTCAAATCGGAGGGTCTGTTGTCTGGACCTCTGGCAGTCTCTATGGGGGTGCCACAGGGTTCAATTCTCGGGCCGACTCTCTTCTCTGTATACACCAATGATGTCGCTCTTGCTGCTGGTGATTCCTTGATCCACCTCTACGCAGATGACACCATTCTGTATACGTCTGGCCCTTCTTTGGACACTGTGTTAACTAACCTCCAGATGAGTTTCAATGCCATACAACTCTCCTTCCGTGGCCTCCAACTGTTCTTAAATGCA
Source organism: Salvelinus sp. IW2-2015 (assembly GCF_002910315.2). Classification (NCBI taxonomy): domain Eukaryota; kingdom Metazoa; phylum Chordata; class Actinopteri; order Salmoniformes; family Salmonidae; genus Salvelinus; species Salvelinus sp. IW2-2015. The sequence continues at coordinate 34,555,507 of NC_036838.1, forward strand.
AGTAAAACTAAATGCATGCTCTTCAACCGATCGTCCAGCATCACTACTCTGGACGGTTCTGACTTAGAATATGTGGACAACTACAAATAGCTAGGTGTCTGGTTAGACTGTAAACTCTCCTTCCAGACTCACATGAAACATCTTCAATCCAAAATGAATTCTAGAATCTGCTTCCTATTTCGCAAAACAAAGCATCCTTCACCCATGCTCCCAAACATACCCTCGAAAAACTGACCATCCTACCGATCCTCGACTTCGATGATGTCATTTACAAAATAGCCTCCAACACTCTACTCAACAAATTGGATGCAGTCTATCACAGTGCCATCCGTTTTGTCACCAAAGCCCCATATAGTACCCACCACTGCGACCTGTACGGTCTCGTTGGCTGGCCCTCGCTTCATACTCGTCGCCAAATCCACTGGCTACAGGTCATCTACAAGTCTCTGCTAGGTAAAGCCCTGCCTTATCTCAGCTCACTGGTCACCATAGCAGCACCCACCCGTAGCACGCACTCCAGCAGGTATATCTCACTGGTCACCCCCAAAGACAATTCTTACTTTGGCCGCCTCTCCTTCCAGTTCTCTGCTGCCAATGACTGGAACAAACTGCAAAAATCACTTAAGCTGGAGACTCTTATCTCCCTCACTAGCTTTAAGCACCAGCTGTCAGAGCAGCTCACAGATCACTGCACCTGTACATAGCCCATCTGTAAATAGCCCAATCCTTCTACCTCATCCCAAAACGGTATTTATTTATTTTTCTTGCTCCTTTGCACCCCAGTATCTCTACTTGCACATTCATCTTCGGCACATTCTACCATTCCAGTCTTTAATTGCTATATTGTAATTACTTCGCCACCATGGCCTATTTATTGCCTTACCTCCCTTATCCTACCTTAGTTGCACATGCTGTATATAGACTTGTTTCTACTGTATTATTGACTGTATGTTTGTTTGTTCCATGTGTAACTCTGTGTTGTTGTATGTGTCGAACTGCTTTGCTTTATCTTGGCAAGGTCGCAGTTGCAAATGAGAACTTGTTCTCAACTAGCCTACCTGGTTAAATAATGGTGAAAAAAAAAATATATATATATATATTATAATTTTTGTAACATTTAAACACACCAGTACAGCAAACAGAGAGAAATCGGAGGACTTGCTCACTGTATATATCCTGGCTGCACATACACTATACGAGGGGGAGATGACCAACTCACAAGTTGGTGCTGTAGAAACAAGCAGTCAAACAGCAGTGAGAACGAGCAGCGTGAATGAGCAGTGTGAACGACAGCGTGAACGAGCAGCGTGAAAATAGCAAAAATAACAGCTGTGAAAATAGCACACCCCCGGACCTGGGGGAGTAAACAGAAGTTACAAGTAAAAGGTAAAAGGGGGGGCACTTTTCCCAGTGTACTCCATTTAATCATAATTGTTCTAACTAATACAATAAAGCTGCATAATACATATTTTTTTCTAGAGCAAGTCTTTCAATTAGATTTTTTTTACAACAAGCTAAGGAGTTTTGTGCTTGAAAGAATTTTGTTCGGTTCAGTTTGATCATCTGCACCCGCTCATTAGTTAGCTAGCTAACGTTAGCTTATTGACTGAGCCAGGCAGTCACAAACACTTCATATGAAAAGAATGGGATGGTAAGTGAAGCACAATGCACATAACACTACATGCTTTACCAAGCTAGCTATCTAGCAAGATCATGAAGAAATCATTTAATTCCCTTTAGCCCATACTGCCAGTGCCAGTTAGCTTGCTAGCTAATGTTAGCACACCATAGCTAGCTAACTAGCTACTCCACCGACTCTCAACAGCTAACAGACAGCTGCTTCATTCAAAAATGAATCCATTGTGATACAATTATAACATTGCTAGCTACACTAGTTATCTAGCTGTGGCCAACTGGTTAGTATCAACAAGAGCTTATTACAAATTCTAGCTAGCAACAACATTAGTGCAGCTTGCCAGTTTGCTTACATTAGCTACAGCATGCACAAGCCCAACAAGCTACTGCCACCTTGTGGCCTGGAGTATTTAAACGTAGCAAATCGGAGGTAAAACTGTTATATGTGAACAACAAAAAGCTAACTGCTAACACTCTGGGCAGAGGCGCTAAGTACCTATCGGCAGTCAGATTTCTCGGTGTGTCTGGCCCTTTACATCCTTAGGGAACCCGGGAGTGTTTTTTTCGACCCCCTCCCTCGCCTACTTCCATGGCTCAAATTAAGTTTAATGATTTCCATTTCCTTGTGATCATGTGGGTGTGTGGAGTAGATAGTGTCCTTAGTTTAGGCCTCATAGAATTTTGTTTTAGCTCTGTATCTCATAATAGTTTAGGTTGAGTTCGAGGGTGAGAAGAGCTGATTGTGTATCTGTTCTTAAGAGAACACTTTCTCTCCCTACTGTGATTGTCATATGCTTCTTCTATAATAATAATAGCTTTAAAAGCTTAGCAGCCCTTTGGATTGTGTTACTGTGGTTTTGGCTGTCAATGTGGCTTACGGGCGTTGTAATCTTCCGGGGTTTAAGCTTTATAATAAAACATACAAACCCAAGATAGAGGGGGGATCCTCTGTGTCCATGGCAACCCTGCGCATGTGGTGTCCAAGCCCCCCTCCACCCCGGAGCTGTAGTGTGTGTGTGTGTGTGTGTTTGTTTGTGTGGGGTGATCATCAGTGCCCACCCCTCAGGCAAGACTGTCTGACTATAATCCCCAATGGGCCGTGCCAGCAGTTGATCTGTCTGTCTGCGGGTGGAGGTGGGGGAAGCAGGTCTCTTCATCTATTATTACAGTGGTTCCCAAACTTTTTATAGTCCCGTACCCCTTCAAACATTCAACCTCCAGCTGTGTACCCCCTCTAGCACCAGGGTCAGGGCACTCTCAAACTCAGGCGAGAAAAAAAACTCACCCGAATGTATAGCCCCGTTGGAAAATATAAATGGACTGTTTGAAAATGTGAAGAAAAATTTATTAAATGTGAACCCCAGTTTGGGAATACCTGTATTATTATATGTGCCATACATGTAGCATTCTCCATGCCATGCACTGTCTGAGACTGCTAATGCTAAGTCATGCTATAGGCCTACAACACTAAACTAATGCCATGTTGGCCTATAATTCACACTGTAAAGTACTGAAAAGACTGTATAATGTAAAGACAACTAGTGCGGTATAAACATTAGCTAAAGCTAACAGGCACAGTAGGCTCATTGACGTGAGGGTAAGGGATCTGCAGATTAACTCAGTGTACTGCCGCAGAATCGACTCAGCTCCATAATTCAGAGTACATCAGTGAACTGGACTCATGGCTAACATCTCTTTCTCTCTGTCTTGGCGTACACATCACGGACAAACTGAAATGGTCCACCCACACAGACAGAGTGGTGAAGAAGGCGCAACAGCGCCTCTTCAACCTCAGGAGGCTGAAGAAATGTGGCTTGTCACCTAAAACCCTCACAAACTTTTACAGATGCACAATTGAGAGCATCCTGTCGGGCTGTATCACCACCTGGTATGGCAACTGCACCACCCACAACCGCAGGGCTCTCCAGAGGGTGGTGCGGTCTGCACAACACATCACCAGGGGCAAACTACCTGCCCTCCAGGACACCTACAGCACCCGATGTCACAGGAAGGCCAAAATGATAATCAAGGACAACAACCTGATCACCCGCTACCATCCAGAAGGCGAGGTCAGTACAGGTGCATCACAGCTGGGACCGAGAGACTTAAAAATAGCTTCTATCGCAAGGCCATCAGACTGCTAAACAGCAATCACTAACACAGAGAGGCTGCTGCCTACATACAGGCTTGAAATCATTGGACACTTTAATAAATAGATCCCTAGTCACTTTATTAATGGCACTTTAATAATGATGTTTACATATCTTGCATTACTCATCCCATATATATACAGTGGGGAGAACAAGTATTTGATACACTGCCGATTTTGCAGGTTTTCCTACTTACAAAGCATGTAGAGGTCTGTAATTTTTTCTGGATTTTTTTTTTAGATTCCGTCTCCTCACAGTTGAAGTGTACCTATGATAAAAATTACAGACCTCTACATGCTTTGTAAGTAGGAAAACCTGCAAAATCGGCAGTGTATCAAATACTTGTTCTCCCCACTGTATATATATGGGATGAGTAATGCAAGTATGTAAACATCATTATTAAAGTGCCATTAATAAAGTGACTAGGGATCTATTTATTAAAGTGTCCAATGATTTCAAGCCTGTATGTAGGCAGCAGCCTCTCTGTGTTAGTGATTGCTGTTTAGCAGTCTGATGGCCTTGCGATAGAAGCTATTTTAAGTCTCTCGGTCCCAGCTGTGATGCACCTGTACTGACCTCGCCTTCTGGATGGTAGCGGGTGATCAGGTTGTTTGTCCTTGATTATCATTTTGGCCTTCCGTGACATCGGGTGCTGTAGGTGTCCTGGAGGGCAGGTAGTTTGCCCCTGGTGATGTGTTGTGCAGACCGCACCACCCTCTGGAGAGCCCTGCGGTTGTGGGTGGTGCAGTTGCCATACCAGGTGGTGATACAGCCCGACAGGATGCTCTCAATTGTGCATCTGTAAAAGTTTGTGAGGGTTTTAGGTGACAAGCCACATTTCTTCAGCTCCTGAGGTTGAAGAGGCGCTGTTGCGCCTTCTTCACCACTCTGTCTGTGTGGGTGGACCATTTCAGTTTGTCCGTGATGTGTACGCCAAGACAGAGGAGAAAGAGATGTTAGCCATGAGTCCAGTTCACTGATGTACTCTGAATTATGGAGCTGAGTCGATTCTGCGGCAGTACACTGAGTTAATCTGAAGATCCCTTACCCTCACGTCAATGAGCCTACTGTGCCTGTTAGCTTTAGCTAATGTTTATACCGCACTAGTTGTCTTTACATTATACAGTTTTTTCAGTACTTTACAGTGTGAATTATAGGCCAACATGGCATTAGTTTAGTGTTGTAGGCCTATAGCATGACTTAGCATTAGCAGTCCTCAGACAGTGCATGGCATGGAGAATGCTACATGTATGGCACATATAATAATACAGGTATTCCCAAACTGGGTTCACATTATAATTTTTCTTCACATTTTCAAACAGTCCATTTAATTTTCCAACGGGGCTATACATTCGGGTGAGTTTTTTTTCTCGCCTGAGTTTGAGAGTGCCCTGCCCCTGGTGCTAGAGGGGTACACAGCTGGAGGTTGAATTGTTTGAAGGGGTACGGGACTATAAAAAGTTTTGGGAACCACTGTAATAATAGATGAAGAGACCTGCTTCCCCCACCTCACCCGCAGACAGACAGATCAACTGCTGGCACGGCCCATTGGGGATTATAGTCAGACAGTCTTGCCTGAGGGGTGGGCACTGATGATCACCCCACAAAACAAACCACACACACACACACACACCTACAGCTCCGGGGGTGAGGGGGGCTTGGACACCACATGCGCAGGGTTGCCATGGACACAGAGGATCCCCCCTCTATCTTGGGTTTGTATGTTTTTTATTAATAAAGCTTAAACCCCGGAAGATTACAACGCCCGTAACCACTTGACAGCCAAAACCACAGTAACACAATCCAAAGGCTGCTAAGCTTTTAAAGCTATTATTATTATAGAAGAAGCATATGACAATCACAGTAGGGAGAGAAAGTGTTCTCTTAAGAACAGATACACAATCAGCTCTTCTCACCCTCGAACTCAACCTAAACTATTATGAGATACAGAGCTAAAACAAAATTCTATGAGGCCTAATGAGACATACTAAAGACATAAGTAGACATATCTACTCCACACACCCACATGATCACAAGGAATGAAATCATTAACTTATTTGAGCCATGGAAGTAGGCGAGGGAGGGGTCGAAAAAAACACTCCCGGTTCCCTAAGGATGTAAAGGCCAGACACACCGAGAAATTGACTGCCGATAGGTACTTAGCGCTCTGCCCAGAGTGTTAGCAGTTAGCTTTTTGTTGTTCACATATACAGTTTACCTCCGATTTGCTACGTTTAAATACTCCAGGCCACAAGGTGCAGTAGCTTGTTGGGCTTGTGCATGCTGTAGCTAATGTAAGCACTGGCAAGCTGCACTAATGTTGTTGCTAGCTAGAATTTGTAATAAGCTCTTGTTGATACTAACCAGTTGGCCACAGCTAGATAACTAGTGTAGCTAGCAATGTTATAATTGTATCACAATGGATTCATTTTGAATGAAGCAGCTGTCTGTTAGCTGTGAGAGTCGTTGGAGTAGCTAGTTAGCTAGCTATGGTGTGCTAACATTAGCTAGCAAGCTAACTGGCACTGGCAGTATGGGCTAAAGGGAATTAAATGATTTCTTCATGATCTTGCTAGATAGCTAGCTTGGTAAAGCATGTAGTGTTATGTGCATTGTGCTTCACTTACCATCCCATTCTTTTCATATGAAGTGTTTGTGACTGCCTGGCTCAGTCAATAAGCTAACGTTAGCTAGCTAAACTAATGAGCGGGTGCAGATGATCAAACTGAACCGAACAAAATTCTTTCAAGCACAAAACTCCTTAGCTTGTTGTAAAAAAAAATCTAATTGAAAGACTTGCTTAGAAAAAAATATGTATTATGCAGCTTTATTGTATTAGTTAGAACAATTAGATTAAATGGAGTTACACTGGGAAAAGTGCCCCCCCTTTTACCTTTTACTTGTAACTTCTGTTTACTCCCCAAGGTCGGGGGTGTGCTATTTTCACAAGCTGTTATTTTTTGCTATTTTCACGTGCTTCGTTCATTGCTGTCGTTCACACTGCCTCATTCACGCTGCTCGTTCTCCACTGCTGTTTTGACTGCTTGTTTCTACAGCACCAACCTTGTGAGTTGGTCATCTCCCCCTCGTATAGTGTATGTGCAGCCAGGATATATACAGTGAGCAAGTCCTCCGATTTCTCTCTGTTTTTGCTGTACTGGTGTGTTTAAATGTTACAAAAAATTATAATATATATATATATATTTTTTTTTTTCACCATTATTTAACCAGGTAGCTAGTTTGAGACAAGTTCTCATTTGCAACTGCGACCTTGCCAAGATAAAGCAAAGCAGTTGACACATACAACAACACAGAGTTACACATGGAAAACAAACAAACATACAGTCAATAATACAGTAGAAACAAGTCTATATACAGCATGTGCAACTAAGGTAGGATAAGGGAGGTAAGGCAATAAATAGGCCATGGTGGCGAAGTAATACAATATAGCAATTAAGACTGGAATGGTAGAATGTGCCCGAAGATGAATGTGCAAGTAGAGATACTGGGTGCAAAGGAGCAAGAAAAAATAATTAATACCGTTTTGGGATGAGGTAGAGGATTGGCTTATTTACAGATGGGCTATGTACAGGTGCAAGTGGATCTGTGAGCTGCTCTGACAGCTGGTGCTTAAAGCTAGTGGAAGGGAGATAAGGAGTCTCCAGCTTAAGTGATTTTTGCCAGTTTTGTTCCAGTCATTGGCAGCAGAGAACTGGAAGGAAGAGGCCGGCAACAGTTAGAAATTGTCTTTGGGGTGACCAGTGGAGATATACCTGCTTGGAGTGGCGTGCTACGGGTGGGTGCTTGCTATGGTGACCCAGTGAGCTGAAGATTTAAGGCAGGCTTTACCTAGCAGAGACTTGTAGATGACCTGTAGCCAAGTGGGTTTTTGGGCGACGAGTATAAGCGAGGGCCAGCCAAACGGAACCGTTACAGGTTCGCAGTGGTGGGTACTATACTGGGGCTTTGTGACAAAACGGATGGCACTGTGTAGAAGCCTGCATCCAATTTGTTGGAGTAGAGTGTTTTGGAGGCTTATTTGTAAATGACATCAATCGAAGTCGAGGATCGGTAGGATGGTCCAGTTTTTCCGAGGGTAATGTTTTGGGAGCATGGGTGAAGGATGCTTGTTGTTTGCGAAATAGGAAGCAGATTCTAGAATTAATTTTGGATTGAAGATGTTTCATGTGAGTCTGGAAGGAGAGAGTTTTACACGTCTAACCAGAACACCCTAAGCTATTTGTAGTTGTCCACAAATATCTAGTCAGCAACCGTCCAGAGTAGTGATGCTGGACGATCGGTTGAAGAGCATGCATTTTTTAGTTTTCACTTGCATTTAAGAGCAGTTTGGAGGCCACGGAAGGAGAGTTTGTATGGCATTGAAACTTCCATCTGGAGGGTTAGTTAACACAGTGTCCCAAAGAAGGGCCAGACTAATACAGAATGGTGTCATCTGCGTAGAAGGTGGATCAAGGAATCACCAAGCAGCAAAAGAGCGCATCATTGGGGTGTATATCAGAGAAGAGAGTCCGGGCCCCGAGAATTGGAACCCCTGTGGGCACCCCATTAGAGACTGCAGAGGTCCAGACCAACAGACCCCTGCCGATTTTGACACGCTGAACTCTATCAGAGAAAGTAGTTGGGTGAACCATGGCCGAGGCAGTCAATATTGAAAACCAAGGCCCTGGTTGAGTCTGCCAATAAGAATACGGTGATTGACAGAGTCTGCAAAGCCTTGGCCAGTTCGATGAAAGACGGCTGCACAGTAATGTCTCTTATCGATGGCGGTTTTATGATATGTTTTCTCGACACTGTAGAGCGTGCTGAGGTGCCACCCAGCATGACCAGCTTGAAGCCAGATTGCATATAGTTGGAGGAAGGTAAACGGTGGGGATTCCGAAACGGTGGTTCCGGCATTATCTGTTCTTGCTTAACTTGGCTTTCGAAGACCCTTAGAAAGGCAGGTAAAGATAGATATAGGTTCTTGTAGCAAGTTTGGGTCCAGAGTGTCCTCCCCCTTTGAAGAGGGGGATGACCCGCGGCGAGCTTTCCCAAGCTTTGGGAAATCTCAGACGATAACGGAAAGAGAGGTTGAACAGGCTAGTAATAGGGTTGCAAACAATTTCGGGCAGATCATTTTAGAAAGAGAGGGTCCAGATTATTGTCTAGCCCGGCTGATTTGTAGGGGTCCAGTTTTTTGCAGTTCTTTTCAAGAACATACAGCTATCTGGATTTGGGTGAGCGGAGAAATGGGGGAGGCTTGGGCGACGTTGCGTTGGGGGGTGGAGGGCTGTTGATTCGGGGTAGACGGTACCAGGGTGGAAAGCTTGGGCCAGCTGTACGAAAACATGCTTTATGAAATTCTCAATTATAGTGGATTTTAATTCGTGTGGTGACAGTGTTTCCTTAGCCCTCAGTTGCGTGTGGCAGCTGAAGGAGGTTGCTCTTATTTCCATGGACTTTTTACAGTGTCCAGAACCTTTTGAGGTTTGTGCTACAGGAATGAAATTTCTGCTTTGAAAAAAGCTAGCCCTTAGCTTTCCTAACTGCAATGTGGTATATTGGTTTTCCTAACCTCCCTGAAAAAGGTTGCATATCACGGGGGCTTTTATTCGATCTAAATGCAGAAAACCAACCAGGATGTTTTTTTGTGCGCGGTCAAGGGCAAAGTCAGGTCTGGAGAGAAAAGGGCTATATCTGTTCGCTGGTTCTAAATTTTTTTGAAATGGGGCCATGCTTTTTATTTAAAGATGGTGAGGAAGGCATTTTTTAAAGAATACAGGCCATCCTCTAACTGACGGGATGAGGTCAAATATCCCTTTCCAGGATACCAGGAGATATAATTGTCTCAGGAAACGTTTAAACCAGGTTGATGTCACCGCATAGGTTGGGAGGTTGGAACTAAATGGTAGGTTAAGGCCATATTGAGCAGGGCTTAGGAGGCTCCTTTACAGTTGAAATAAGACAATAATCACTAACCCAGGAACAGTAATGGACAACGGTTATATTGATATTAGGTGAGAGGCAGTGCCAATAAGGTCCTTGTGATCAATAGGGGTCCAGTGAAGTTGGTTGTGGACTGGCTTTGGAGACACGAAGAATTCAGACCAGCTAGGCAGGCGGAGGCTAAGCTAAGCTAGCAGAAAGGGCCATTAGAGGGACGTCCTCAATGGAAGAAAGTCCTGTTTTAGCCCCGCGTGCGGTGGACGTTCGATAAGACCAGTCGTGAATGGAATAGTAGGGGTTCCGAGTAGCAAGGAGGGTTCCAAAGTCTCCAATTTGGCAAAGTTAGTATAGTGGTGACTTTGGGTTGTGTTTGCTTGTGTGCTTTGCCCATTCCCCAGCTGTGCTTTTTTGTTTTCCCGTAGGCGGGATGTATTGTGCAAACCCTGTAGCTCCATGTACATTTCTTGTCAAGAAGAGAGACCACGAAGCCCAAGCTAAGCCTAGCTAGCCTGTTATGTATTTTGCTGTTCGTTAGGCCTACCTCATGCTTGTTGGCTGACGAAAAGTAAATGCGGACAGTTTTTTCTTCTGATAATCTTTCAATATGCAACTTGGAATTGGATGAAGGACATGCGCAGTTGCCGTCCCCCGATGTTTGGTCTGTCTTCACTTTGTAGCCTGTGAGAAAAGTCCGTTCAAACATGATTGGAGAAGCCATGTGAGTGAGAAGGTGCTTCCGGAGCACGCAGCCACTTCGAGGGAGAAGGAAATTCCAATTATTATAGTTTAGCCCAAGTGCACAATGGGCCACTGGCCCGCAAAAAGGCATGGAATTGTTTTTAGGGGTGCATTATCGGCACACAAAGGTAATGTGCTCCCGGGAAATTTCGATGGCAATTATCCAGTTTGCTTGTAAAGTTGGTGCAATGGGAGAACAACAAGCAGAAGCTCAATGCATTGTTCTAAGCAACTTTTTTCAAATAATCATTAGAGTCGCATCATGCACGCCTTAAGCATGTTAAATAAATCAAACATATATAGCCCAATGTTTTGTAGAACAATTAAAGTTTTACATTATAACTTCCCTAAAAACTTTAAGCTTGTAGGATAACCGTATTTATTTGTTAACACGCTTAACACAGGATGCCCGCATGCCGCGCTCTCCCTCAAATCTGTCCTGGGGAAGATATCTTTCTATTTTGTTCCAGGCCTTTGTTCAATTGTATTCTTCAACACTATAAAATAATATACAATGAATGCAATGGAATTCTGCTAAACAAATCTTCTCTGCTAATGAAGTGTAGCCCACAGACATATAGCATAGCCAGATCATGACCTTAACCATTAAGGAACAACTCCAGAGTAAAGCTATTCCTGTTTTCCTTCTGAAATAGAACTAAATTTTCCTCCATATCATGTTTTATTCCTTTAAGACCTGTCTAAAATAAATATTGGAATTTATTTGTGCGATGTGTAGTCCTATATTACATGGATTGTTAAATTATACTTTTTAAATTGGTCTGGCATCAAGTTGGGCTTGTAGAAGCCAGGAGATGCAAAATGTGTTTTTTTATGTTTAATAAAGTTCAAATATACCCCATGAAGACCGAAACAGTTTATTTGCTTGACTATCACCTGCTGACGAAAATTTTCATGACCGCCAAAGGCTATCTCACACCCCTTGACTTTTTTCCACATTTTGTTGTGGTTTAAAAGTTTGAAATTTAAAAAATGGATTACCATTTTAGAAGACAATAAACTTTGGGGAAAAAAATTGTTGGGTTTGACCAGGATACAAATGCTATTTCAAAGTAAACAAAATTAACAACTAGAATTTTTTTTTCAGCACGTTTATAAGGGAAGGACATTCCAACATATGGCACTTTACACAAATTTTACTGATTAAATTGCTGAGAGAAATTTATAATAAAATAATTGTGGGGGAAGCTGTTTTTGGTTTAGACTTTCGTGCAGCTTTTTGAACGTTATTTGACTCCATAAATTGCTGCTTGGAAAAACCGTATGTATTTATGGCTTTTACCAATCCCCCTGCTAACCTTGTGGATCGAGAGGTAAACCTTGTCCTTAATATAAAACCAGAAGGGTGTTTCTTTTTAATGGAAGCCCCTGCCAAGCATAATCCAGGTAGAATCAGGCATTCCCAGGGCCAAAGCTGTCCATGGCCTCATAATTTTTTATTTTTTTTTACTAATGAACCTGCTTCTGGCTCTGAAATAAAGCCCTGTGTGTCCTAGGTATGCAGATTAACCTCAAAACACTATACACATCAGCTTTACCCACAGCAAGTTGAAATCACCTGCAAACACTTTAAACAAAAAGGACTTGCGTCAGTTTTCAGAATGGGTTGGCAAGATAAGTTTAGTTATTTATTTTTATTAAAGCAATGTAATTTGGATCCATCATTTCAACTTAAACCTCGGAACTAAAATAGTGTAATGAATAATGTTTGGCTATATGAGACGTTGAGGAACGAAACTGCTTGGAGTAACCCTCTGATTTGTAACTGTCATGGTCAAAACATATTGATGCACAGTAAGCATTGGGTTCCTGGTTCCCTTGGCCTGCCTTCTGCTTTCCACTTACCATACGGCTATCAACCCAACAAGGCAGGTCCTAAGGCCCTAGTTTTTGTTTTGCACCTGGAATTACGTGTCACAGTCGTGTGTCAGGTTGCCACAAAAGGAGGACCCAGAATAGGAACCAGCAACCGGCTTGGCCTTAAATGTACATGGAGGCTTAACCGTTAATTATGCATGTCCAATCGCCTACCTTGGCTCAAAGTAGAGGAGAGATTTGACTTCATCAACTACTTGTATTTTGTTGCGACATGTATTGCCTTTTTATGCACCGAGCGTTTGGTTCTTTTTACTAGCACACAACTCGACACCTATGCTTCCCACAAGGACATCCGCCCCAAGGTCCTCTGCTTCACAAGTTCCCCAAATCCAGAAATAGACTATGGGAGGCGCACAGTACTTCACAAGAGGCCATGAACTACATGGAAACTACCTAGTCCACTTTCAAGTAACCTCATGCCAAGCAGTAAAAATCAGATAAAAAAATAAAAAAAATAGTAAAAATGCACCTTATGGAATAGCGGGGACTGTGAAGATACCATGAATAGGCACAGCACCACACACATACATACCCACATGATGAACATCCACACTAATTACACACACCGTACAACGGTTTGGTTTTTTGTAAGAGTAACGATAACTAACCCAAAACCTTCCGTACTTTGACAGTGGTTCCGTAGACCAATGACCCGCATTTTAGCAACCCAAAAACCAAATTCATACTTCAGGTCAACTTGTAAAATTATCAATAACCATTGTAAAGCACAATTTCTCAGCTTTTTCCAGCAAAATCAAAATGACGTGAATCTTCCATGCTGCCCCGTCTCTGCATGAAATTTGAAGAAGTTTAACTTAAGCTTCCGCTGGTCTTTTTTTTTGCGAAGGGGGGAAGGGAGGCTCTGAGTAATAGTGAAAAGATATGTCGTGTGGGGAAACTGCCTTTATTTCAACGTCGCAATTTCCGTATCCACCTAATCACCTCTTAAAAGAGTAATAAAAACACTAATTAAAAGAGTTTATGTAATTGTTGTCCATTATATTACCTATTTTTAAAGGTTTTTGTTGTCGAATTTTAAATAACTTTTTAGCCACTGGCCCTAACATGAAACCTTATCTTCACAAGTAAATTGCAGCTGTCGCCGGCTTTTGGAGAGTTCCATGATGTTTTGCGTCAAATTGACTAGGTAATCCCCCCTTTCCCTGTCCCCTTTCACTTTTCTTAAGTTTTAATCTTGCGAGAGAAGTGCCACCTCTGGTGGAAGGACGCTTGGTAACGGCACAATGGTTTTTGGCAATAAATGCCATGCTCCCCTAAAGTCGATATGTTTGTGATACGTCCACAGTGTTGTACAGCGTCAGAGGAATGTCAAGGTTTTTTTAAACTTTCTTATGAATACTTATCTTGGTCTATTACCATGTCAATCAATGCTTGAATAGGAAACGTAAAATTTTACACCCGGATTTGATGCCAACCCAGTTTGCAACAGATCCCATTAGTTTTTTATCGCAGCTATCTGTACGGAAGCCAAGCCACCCCAATGTGGTCAGGAGGCCTAAACACCCGTACACCCTGGGCCAACCGTGTCAAGCGTGCCAATGTGCCCGACCCTCCAAGGAAGGTCGCTAGAGCGCGATGGGACAAGGAACATCCCCTGCCGGCCAAACCCTCCCCTAAACCCCGGACGACGTTGGTCAATTTTTGTGTCCGCGCCCCATGGGTTCTCCCGGTTCCCGTGGCCGGCTTTGCGAACAGAAGCCGGACCTTCGACCCTTAGACCACTTTGCGCCTTAGACCACTGCGCTACTCGGGAGCCCTGTGAAATGTAATGTACATTTTTTAATTTTTATTAACTGCCTTAATTTTAGCTGACCCAGGAAATAGTGCTAATAGGGATCCATATAAATACAAATCAAAATATGTGGTGGTCCGTGCTCCTCTGATTGGGCACGAAAGTTAAGTTCCCTTGGCCACTAATTGAGCATTGCAAATTTGTAAGAAACGTCCAATGTAGAAACGGTAAAGGTTTTCTCGGTAACGTGTGTTCGTTTTTTATGGGACATTTTTTTGTTCTTGCATGAAGAAAGGAACGGCCTTTCCTACTGTAATAAGTGACCTTTATAGGCAGTCCAAGATTTCCTTTTGGTGTGGTCTGCACCATAACAGGGATAGTTTAAAATTTTTTTGGCACCTGAGATTTATCCTGGTTCCAAAAACCAGTCAATTAGTGGATTTGTGTTTTAAAAAGGTGTGTAATTGTGTTTGTGTGGCAGTGTGCCACGCTCCCACAGACATCCCCTGTGGAGGGAGGTGGTTGTTGGCCCCGCTTGGGAGTTGTTTGAGTGTGTTTGTGGTAACAGAGCAGATGCGAGCACGGGGGTGGGTGTGTAATGGTGTCAGCCTGTCATTGTGAATTAAGGTTATTTGAGTAGGAGGAGCAAAGGACAGGAGCTTTCTGTTTGTAAGAACAGGTGTGGTATGATTCAGTTGGGCCCCCTTGCCTAACACTGTTTGTCTTTGTCCACCCTGGAGAAGGAGAGGGTGGAGGAGAGAGATGAGAGGGTGGACTGGCTGAGTCAAGTTTCACCTTTCTTAGTGCGGTATCCACTCTGCCTCCCACTCCCCTTTCGGTTGTCCCCCCTCAACCACGCCACACATAACACAGCCAAGGTCTAACTTCCTTGTCTACACTGGTTCCCTTCTTGTTAGGCATTGACCAGCATGAAGGCCCGTTTTCCTTTTTTCTTTGATTTCTCCCCAACAAGAAAGAATGAGTGTGGTGAACAGCCCTTTTTTTTCCCCACCCAGGAGTAGTGGTCCATTTAGTGCCGTTAGTGTTGGTAACATGAGTCCAACCTGTCTTTACCCGTGTGTTGGACCCACACCCTTGCTGTTGAAGTTAACTGAGAGGGAAGCAGGTTCCCTTTCCTAGAGAGAGCAAATCAATGGAAAAAGGGGAGGGAGGGGTGAATTGAAACGACTCACCCGTTTCTGTTTTTTTGTCTTTTATGTGTTTGCTCTAGAGTCCCTTTGTGTTTTTTGTTTATTGAGAGTTTGTTATTATTTTGTGTCCATTAAGTACTTTGTGCGGTAGCCCCTATGTTTGCTTCCCTGACAGGGCTTCGGACTTTCAAAACTGAATAGGTGCCGCGGTACTCATTTAGCAATACCAGGTACTTTTTTTTTAACCATTTATGTTGCAGGAGCTCCCCACAATACTTTTTAAAGCTAATATTTCTATTAAGAGGAACAGGAGCTCAAGC